>NW_028280793.1:1932500-2250000 GCF_059751285.1 Brachycentrus maculatus
TTGCTGCAATAAAGTGCAAATAAAATCAAAGTTATATGATCTCTACTACAACCTACAACCTAATTACCTGAACATACTCGTATAATGCAACATGTTTTAATTTCCAGCCAATCAGCATTCAAAAAATATATTTGTGCACTCACATGTGTTATAAGACCATTGATCGTTATAATTATTAGTCTTACAATGAAAGCTTGAATGTTTTCGCGGATACTTTGTGCACGTTTTATAAACTTTATAAAATAAAACAACTTTGTTTTAACCACTTTTTATTGGTACACTTTTTCCAACCAGTTTTGACAAGAACCTTGTCATCATCAGGGTTTATGTACTAATTCTAAAACATTGAAATACTTATACTTGGGTTATAAATCACATTTTTTTAAATCACATTTTCATATGGTGTACGGAGTGCGTGGAAATTTTTGGCATCGTAGGGGAAGGGTAATTAACTATAACCTTAGTATGAGTATTTCAATGTTTTAGAATTAGTACATAAACCCTGATGATGACGAGGTTCTTGCCGAAACCGGTTGGAAAAAGTGTATCAAAAATTGGAATTAATTTTTATTGTAGTTTACAATTTATTTTATTTGCAAGAGTGTAACGGGTATTTTATACAAACAAATTCAATTGAAATTATAAGAGAATACACTAGACACTGTCCAGTCTCGCTAGGTATGGTAAATACCTATTCTGAGGTAAGCAACTCGATAACCACAAAAAAAATGTTGAAATAAAACCCAGCATGTTTACTATTGGTAATGTATAGAGATGATTAAAATATGAAAATTTGCACAAAATGAAATAATAATTAAAAATATGGAAATCTTGTAAATAATATGAAAAAAATGGCAAAGTAAATTAATTTTTAAATAAAACACAGAAAAAAGTCTAAAGGGTACAGATTGATAGAGAAATAGAATCTAGTTAGATAACATGAAAATTGATAAATGACATTGTCTTAAAAACGACACACTGACAAAACAAATTGTACCACACACTTTACATTATTAAATGATTTGCAATTAAGTTTGAGTTAAACATTTAAAAAATAACAAGCAAACTAAATACGTTTTTGAGACCACATTATTATGTTTATTAATGTAAACACGACTAGTTTAGAGAGCTACAGATATTCTCGAAACTAGTTGTGTTTACATTAGTAAACTAAAATGTGGTCTTACGCAAAAGATTTTTTTTATATTCAAATCTCACAATACCATACTCTGGTTTGATATCAAGTATTTACTTTCTTCTTCTTCTTTTTGGAGATTCTACGGATCTGTTTGTGTATTTACTTTTTTATATTATAATTATTGAAATAGTAATCGTATAGTTATAAACGAATATATCCACATTTGATTTGATGCTAAATAGACGTAAAAATATTCAGTATTGTTATGAAAGAAGTTGCATATTTCCATTTAAAATATCTATTTGATTCACTTTAAAGTATTTACGGCATAACTACGGGTACAGAGATGGTTTTGCATATTATTAAGATAATTTCAAACCCTCACTATATTTATATTACTTTTCAATCACTCACACGTAGCACGATTATAATTATTATTACGGTACGATTTAATTAAAATTTAATCGAAATCGCCTCTGGAATAAACTACTCTAGCAGTGACACCATCCGGGACCAACTTCGTGGCACTTCATGCTAGTCCGAGCCTGACTTCTACGACAGCCTATAATTATTTATAACCCACAACTGGTGCATCCATCCCGGGTAAAACCATTCAAAACTACCACCCAGTTACCGCGCTCAGTGTAAAAAGACATAACTCTGAATAACAGGAATCAAATCGATTAATGTAATCGTAATGACACTTTTTACTAACCATTTTTATTTAACAAAAAAAAGGAATATAATTTTCTAGACACTTTGCATATTAAAGCGCAACATTCTTTAACCCGCAACTTAATTAACATTGAAGTAATTGTTTTTTTTTTATTAAAACGCCATTTCAGTATTAAAAAATTAAGTCTTTCTACGAAATAAATGTATGGTTTTTAAAAGAAAAAAGTTATTGAATAGTAAGGAGTTTTTTTTCTCAATAATAATTCTTAAACAAATGGGCGTTAAGTAACGACCGGCTCTCTGCGAAATCGGACTCTTGATGAATTCTATCATTGCGAGTAAAGCCTTAAGATAAACAGTTTTTAATTACTACTACCTAACGTTGAACGTGTGTTATGTATTATTTATTTATACAACATTTAACAATGGTAATGAATATGATTGAATTTTTCATGTATTTCTAACTGGGAGACAAAAGCTCTGGATGTTTTTTTTCATGATTATTCAAATTTAAAAATAACAACATTTTGCCTGAAAATATTCATGACGGCCGTAAAATGTTGTTTCCACTTAAAAACAAGGTGCATGTTTTTAGGCTATAACTTTTCGCCATGGCTCGGATTCAAACGGAAGTGAGGTTTCTTCCATAGACATTACTTTGCTTAATATTATGTTGTTACTCGCAAGTGTTGAACGAGACGCGTTCAGCTAAGTGAGGTATCATTACCGACAATTTTATTACTTTCCGAAATCCAAGTACAGTAGACTACTAAATATTCCGTAGAAAATACAAGTAAAATACTACCTACCTTCTTTAAATATCTACTGATTTATATGCGATTACAAGAACTGAATTGTACTTAACAAAATAAGAAAATCAATATACTAACTATTTAAAATCGGTAAAAAAATCTGAAAATAATATTTTTAAACGAGACAGCCTTCGTGAGGTTTTAAAAAAAACTATTGTCAATTTTACACAATATATGAAAACAACCATAGATTCTAAAGTTCTGGAATAACTAGATAAAAAAAATCAAACACTTAGGTACATCGATTGATAAAAGGAACTTTTAATAGTACACAATAAAGCTATATAACACGTCATTAAATTGCGAAACTATCTAAACAAGACTTATGTATTTATTTTTGGATAATGGAGGCGAGTAGAATTTGAAATAGATACATATAAGAATATATGACTCATGTTAGACAAATGATAAATAAATATTTAAAAAATTAAAAAGTATTTTTAAATGTACCATCTGCACTGGAAAACCCAGCAATGAATTATTGTAGTAAATTTTTAATTGTTAATATGCGTTTGATAAAAAATAAATAATTTTTAAGAGATGATTTGAGTTATGTTTTTTTTTGTCTAGAAATTGAATAGGACCTTTGTAGAAAAAATTAAGGCTGAGTTTGATTTTACGTAGGTATTGTGTTTTTATTGAACGTTTTTTAAGTTTTATCTGGCAGACACACGTGGAAGGATATTTCTGCTAGTTTCAGTATTATTTTTACTAACAAAATAAGAATATTTTTTTTAATATACTAAAAATGTGGACGGTCGTGGTGAAAAAGTTGTATCGGATAAAAATTTTAAAAATAAAAATAAAGTTTTTTTTAAACTTGTGAAATGTCTAATTATTGCGTATAATATTTTACACAATAAGTACCTACCCAAAATTTATACATCAAAAGCGAAAACTTGGAAACAAAAAGTTGTTGAAAACGCAATTTTTTCAAAAGTTTAAACACATGTTTATTTTAATTACCATAAAATTTTAATTGATGGTTAGATTCATTGTACCCAGTCTTTTGAAAGAAATTATAACCATTTAAATCATGAATGAATGCGAATGCCTTGTGATTGCAGATCTCATGACTGACTGCAGTAAACACTGTATCCCTATTTCCCGCCATACAAATGTGAGATACATCTCTAACATCTACGAGCCATATCGTATGAACGTGAGAATCAACAAACTGCGATAGGGTTTGTAAACACGCGGTCCAGGAGCACGTCTGGTGGAATGTAAGAATAAAATATATGTGTTGTATATTAAATGGATTGTAAACTTTGTGGTATGGTAATATAACACTCTCCTAAAAAATACATAATAGGAACTAGACTAAATAGGTTAATTATTATTAAAAATAAATATGAAAGATATATTACCTACTAGTTGACGATACCCGGCGTTGCTCGGGAATTCTAAGAAACCAAAAAACAGTTTTATGAAAAATTAATTTATAACACATTGAAAAAAGACACAAAACAAAATATAAATAACATCACAAAATATTTTTCCAAAAAATATGTTACTCTGTCTTTATGAACCTAAAATGTTATAAGAATGGTATTTTTTAACTGGCTAGTAAAGAAAATACTGACTATTAAATAAAAATTATAAAGCATTAATTTATGAGGATAATTTGAATGAAAATAAAAATAATGTAAAACATAAAAAACTCTAATCAAATTACCTGAATCTTATGACTGATTCCCTTACTGACTGAATCAATTTTGTATTGCATACATTTGATGCAGTGCCCTATGCACCATTGGGGTTATTTTGTACATCAAGTAATAGTGATTTTTTAAATTTAAATCTTTAGAAAAAAATCAATGTCGAAGTGATTGAGTTTTTAATGATATGTGTCTGTTGAAATAAGCAGATATGCAACCCACGGTTATAAGTTATTTACTTTCGAAAATAAATATTTTTTACTTGAAATTCTTCAATACTCTTTATTGTTTTTAATTTAAGTTTTACTTAGTTAAAACCACTATTTCTTAAAATCTACTGTCACACGTGTCGATGCATTGCGCATCATTTTCAAACATGGTATGTGAAGCTAATTCTAAATTGTAGAGTTGAGTTGGGACGTTGAAAGTTGAAGAGGGGGTATTTTTATTTATTAATTAATTTTTTACTTTTATTATTATCTTTTCTTCTTTTTATTGTATCTAGTTAAAATTTTACATTATTTTATAATTTTAAAAAGGTTAAGCACCCCTGGCGCTGAATGGCAAATTGAAATTATGACAGCGGAATCATAATTCCTGCATCACTATTTATTATAATTACGTACCTTTAGTACACGGTGCAACAGAATATAATGTTCGTAAAGTTAACTTTTGAATGGATGCATGTGGTTCAGTGAAATTGCGAGAAGCCATGCGATAGATAACAGTGATGCCCACTAAGGAATATGAGAAAAATCGTCTTGAAAACATGTAAAGTTCAACGGCACTTTGAAAAGCATTAAACTTAAGGCAGCGGTTTAACCGGAAAATAAATAAAATTCCAGATGGTTAAAAAATCATTGTTAGCCTTTTACATACAAATATAATAATACTTAATCAAAATAACGAATATCGTTTATGTAACATTTACGCTAGAAAAGCGAGGCACTTAATTACATTTTTTTAATATTTCATCTTTAAATGTATGCGATATATATTAAATAATTTATTTCTTTTTAATTTGTTATTTGTCCGCTTCGTAGTATAGTGGTCAGCCAACACGTTTAGCTACCACATGGGAGGTCCCAGGTTCGATTCCCAGGAAGATCAAATTTAAGTGATTTTTAACTCTACTTAATATTTATATAATTTCCTCTGGAGTGTTAGAAGAAGCGCTGGGCTAATAATCTTTCCTTTATGTATTTATCAATCAAGATAACACTACTTCAATATGGTGCAGTGCCCTATGCACCATTGGGAGAGAATAAGTGGTTTTTTTAAAGGATTATTCATTCTTAATACATACTCGTATTAGGATGCTTTTTTTACAGTGTAATGAAGGCACATGATCGACAGCAGTAATTATTTTGACGCATCATATCATTTAATTATGGGATGATTATATCGTTTGCCTTTTCGCATATTATTTTAAGATATATAAAGATTTATCTAATCATTCATTATTTAATAACAAAAATGATGCCTTAATGATGATCTAAGTCCATCCTTACCCTCTCCGAATTGCGATCCTAAAAGGCCGACTAGTATTAAGGGGATGCAATCATCTCAGTTATGAGCTCATCTAGTTTTCATACGAACAGTAAAATGAAGAACCCCGAAGTGGTTCGACGTTTGTAATTCCCAAACCCACTCCATTCCTCTGGCTGGGCATCTTTTGGGGAGACTAATCTCAGCCTTGACTGCAAGGGATTTATACGCAATAACACTGTTTTTATGTCTTCGTCACATTCGGATTTATCCCGGCGGTTAAATATCCAGTAAACTTTACTCGCGGATTACACATTGGATATTGTTTCATTTAACCACAGGTTAGCGGTTGATATAACTAAATATATTGTTAATAAACCTCACCCGCAGATCACGCTTTTTATTTTTCATACTCAAACTCTCTGTTTGAGTTTAAGCTTGTAGTAAACACACGTGATGTGGAGTCTTCCAAATATCGAGTTTAGTTTATTATAGCACTTTGTTAAGCTGCCAAATGCGATAATAAACCTGAATAAAATGGAATATTCAGGTTCTAATGATAATATATTACTATTTTCTCGCTTATGACAGTAATACATTTAATGAAAAAAAAATGGTTTGTTGTGAAATTGTTAATTTCAATTGGACACTTGTTTACATTTTTTAAATACCTTTAGCTGCATGCACAAATTTAATTGCGTAAGTCTTTTTGTGGTACGTCTTGAATACAGCTCATAAAAACATTTGTTGCCATTCTGTTGTAATATATATATTTTTTAAATATCTCTTGTTTTTTAAGAAAAAATATGGAAGTTTCAGCATCTTACAATCTGGAATTTGGTGGCTCAAGGGATCACTTTATATTATAGTTGTGTAGCGTATACCAGTCTATCCATCATTGAACATCTATCTTGCATTTATTTTTGAAAGATTTTTTTTTCCAATATTGTTGGTTTCTTTTCATATTCTCATTCTTATTTCATAGATTTGAAATAATTGCTAACAGAAGTGCCTTCAGTTTAGAAATTTGTGAAGTATAAAGCTAAGTACGAGTATAATTGAACATATGTCAGATTTATTATTTCAGAAGAGATAGATATAGAAATGATATTTTAAAATGTTAAAATTTATTTTTGTACAATATTGATATTTCATCCAAAGGGTGAATTATTTTGTATTTTGTATAACAAATATTATTTTTATAAAAAAATACTATGAGTAACATTGGATGATGGAAGATAAATAAATAAGTTCATTTTCCAAAAAGGAAAAAAGTTGACGTTTTTCTACTAGTTTGGTAAGCCCTAGCGAACGTGACAAAGTTTGTCAAGTATTAAACTGTACGAAACTAAAGCAATTAACTTTATTGCCCAGTTTTACTGAGCTGTACTTTATATCTGACCGAAAGCTTAGGTACAAACCCTACAAGATTTGGCAGCTCGTAAGTCGCAGTGACATTTCGCGACGATAAAGCGATCACTCCGAATTTTTATATAAATCAGATCTAACTGTATTTTTGCATATGTCAATATTATAGATATCTCAATTTGATCTGAAACATCGTTATTTTTTGTATGAAAGAAGATGGAGGTCTGAGAATCCTAGGATTTCAAACCTAGGATTTGGGTGTCTTGAGCGATCACTTTTTACACTTGTGTAACTTTCACCACTTTTCCCATTCTTGAAATTCCATAGTGCATGGATTTCTTTCAAATCTATCGTTTTTGAAACCCACATGTACCCAAGACCATTGCATACATGCAGGTTTAAAAAAATAATGCAATATGGATGATAATGGCCAGAATGGTGAACACAACAAAAGTGCATAAAGTGATCGCTTAAGCCGGCCAAATGCCAGGTCGTTATCCCTGGGATGCTCAGACTTCCATCTTCTTTGATATAAAACAACGATGGATGCTTCATATCAAGTTGAAACACCTATACTCTAGTATTGCTGCAGTAAAATAAATCTTAATTAATTGAAACGAAAAAAATAATCTTAAAATATACGACTGCACATTTATTAGTAATTGAAATAAAATCCGTATCACTCTCATCAAAAATATTAAAAAATAATAGATTCTTCAGTTGATTGACTCTGTTATAATTTTACGCACCATATAGATAGATACTTATAAGAAAGTATATAACAATATTAAATTTTAATGTACCATTCATCCTCGTGATCAAAATATTAGATAATTTATTAATCACTCAATAAAAATGAGGCAATAGAGATTTGCCTATAAAGAAGAAATCGCAGCATATTATAAGTACGAGTATATTGGTTTCCCACAAGAACTTATGGTATCGTAATTTCTAATCATGATATAAACTAAAACCTATTTTTAAATAATATATCAGTATGTATATCATACAAAAATAATATGTATAAAATGTACCTTCATAAACTAAATGCAAATCAGTATGAGGAATTTTCGTTAAGAGTCGTTGCACACGCGCAAGTTTCTATTGCAAAATGTTACTTAATTACATCGATAACGGTCTTATTTCTTAGGAGCACTATCCGATTAAAGGATAAATAGAACTTTACCAAAAACATCAAATGTAAACAATAACTCAATCAAAATACATACCACTATTGAGATTTCCGAGTAAGTAAAATTGCAGTACCTACCTAATGCTAACTTAAGGTAATACAGTGAATATAATTTTACAAAACGTGACATAGTTGTCATATTGACTTATTCCTGTAAAAATAACGCTAAAGGTAAATGTGTTTTAGAAAATCGATTCAGAAAAAAAAACTAAGAAGATCTTTTTTTTAAATCCTGAGCTTTGAAGTGATTTTTAGTCTCCTAGGATATTTCTCTCCCCTTATATTCATTTTGAACAGATACCTTTACTAAAACAAAACAATTTTACATCACTGATGATAATTTAAGGAGAAGGTTTGTTATTTAATTGATTTATATTTTAATTATTGATAGTACTAATAAAATTTACTTCAGCTAAGAACGATAAAACATGCGATTCCATGTTTTTAACTTGCGTATCCATAGGCATCCTACAACCATACATACAGTCTTATAGACGCAACGATTAACTAGTTTATAATTATCGGCATATATTAACGAGTATGTGTTTTATAAATGTTACTAGCCAAACAAATTTAAGTAGTTAATTAATAAACCATCAAAAAATAACCCAAAATTTATTTTTTTGTATTTATTTTTCGGGGAAAACAAACGTTGAAAAATCATGTTTTCAATAACAACAAAAGGTTTTTTAAAAAGTACGCGTCAAAATTTTGCACGTGAGCGATAGACCTTTAATTACTCCGTGTGAGTCATTAGCTAAGTGAACTATTGAACTTTTCCGATATTCGGTCAGACGTTTTCACATTTGATTGGCTGTCATGCAGCAAAAAGTTGACCTATGGAAGGTTCGAATGCCCATTAACAGAGCGGTATATGAGCGCGTTGAGTGGAGACGATAACCCGAGTTATAAAGCAGTTACAACTGATCGTAAAGCGACCCCTTTATATTAAATCGTAAGTCTAAAGTCGCATTTTCTGCTTAATGACGATCTATCGACAACAAAGTGTCGGACTACATAGGCACTAATGTTAACGTGTTATTTCAACAATCGCTTAACTCACCGTCATACTAAATTAACCATATTAAGATTTTTATTGATATTTCAACATAAAAAATAAACAATTCGGAAGTCTGGTCATTCACAGGGCTGCTATAGGCTATTTTACCCATGATTGACAACCGCACAACTCAAATTTCTTTTGGAAATTTTCCCATATAAAAAAATCTATTTGCTAGAGAGAAAAACTACCAAGGCGAACTTACGTTAGTTTCGAGAAAGACTTTTATAAAAACTTAAAATGTCGTTTTATAACAAACCACCATTTTGATAATTTAATTCATAATTTTTTTAAAGAGATATTCACGGAAACAGTTTTACTTTATAAGTAACAATATGTCTTCATAAACCGCTTGTTCAGAAACTTGGTCACACATTTATATAATAAGTTTAACTTTTATTCTCAAGTTATATGTTACAAGTAAGAAATGATAAAATACATTTTTTATTATAATATTCGTGCTTCTTTAAAAAAAAAACTTTAAAAAAAACAAAGATACGACATTTAAAGTTTTTTTCAAATATTTTTTTCTCTAAACTGACATAACGTCGCCATCTTGGTTTTCCTCTGTTGCACTCTGCTTTATCGGCGGAACATTTTAGAAATTCAAAAATTGAAGGAATACATTTTTTCACATGCATAAAAATAGAAAAGGTAGACAGGAACATCTTAATAGTATCTATGGTAACACTTAAAAGTGAGTCCAGAGCATTACATATTAGATGTCCATACTACCCCTAAAGTAACCGACGAGTTGCAGAGGTCTGACAGCTCATTATGCACTTAAGACAAAGGATATTAAGTCAATAATTATCGAACACGCTGTACGGGCCTACCTGTCAGTATTAATATTTGAATTTAAAACCAATCCGTCCGGAAACCCAGCCCACACGCGTACCTAGAATATATTTACTCTTCGGATGATATTCGATTGTGTTCGCCCGAATATAAAACCTAATTTTATAAAACTACATCTCTAACAAATCGTATTCAATCATCGTCATAAGCGAGTGAAAAGATACATCCGCGATGGGCATTGGCTCGTGTAAAAGGGACTGTACCTAGATCTTGTGTCTCGCTCTCGCCAGCCAAATTAGAAAGAGAGGGATAACATTTGTCGGAGGAAAAAAATATTAATGGAATTGGATAAAAATCTTTCTATATTTTAACAGCTGTCAACGGCTGTTAAAAATATAATATTGATTTTTGGTGATCGTTGAAATATTCTTCTATGCGTAGGTACTGGCAGATAAAAAAATACATATCTTCAATTGAAAACATACCAAAATAAAAGCGTCATTTGATACGAAGATGAATTAATAATAATTTGCACCTGAACAGGCTTATGTGTGGGCGTACACAAGAAAAAAGAATGAGACTCGTATGCAAATAAATTTAAATCCAACACGCGACCGTCACGTGATCATTGTCCGAATAAATACAAAAAACAGGAATCTGATACATCTCTAAAATAGAAAATCAATCGACACGCGATACCTATCACAAATTATTGAAATCATTTCAGTTTCCATTTGTATATTTGTCTGTGTGTCTGCGTGTGCATGACCATTTATCCTGAGCAACGATTTAAATAATGACAGTTATCTGAGGCAATCCCGAAATGCTCATTCGAATTCCGAAAATATCAATCGTGTAATTATCACAAAAGGGCGCGCGTCCGCCCCGGGCCATAGATATTCGAGCGGGTAGACGAAATGGTAAAATCCTCCATAGACAAGAAAAACATAAACAGAATACCAACATTCCGATTGCGACCGAATCGCGGTACCTACCTGCGAGTAGGTACTCAAAACTCGCGGTGACACCAATATTGGAATTATCAAAATAACTCCCCGAATGCCGCGCGTACCGATGCTCAGCAATTTACGGTACTAAAATACAAAGCCAAAGTGGGGTAGGATGTTCACTGTACACCGGGGGCAATTGGAAATTACAGATGATAGAGGACGCCCGGCCGGTATGCAAAGCAATCGGTTATTTATATGTTTGAAGACGATGTGTATCAATCATATTCGGTACATCGACCGAAATTTGAATTTCAAAATGAAACGAACAATTTATGGCTGTAAATTGCCGACCGAAAGTAAGCCACCTATGGAGGAGTTGAAGAAACTGCTCCTTCCTGACATAACCATAGAAAAACTAGCTTTGCCAAAATACACATATATACAAAAACAATATATTCTTGAAAAAAGTATTGGTTTCTATTGAGTTTTTTTTTCTCGTGCGTATTCAGAATCGTTAGCACGTCATATTAAGCGTCGTGAATTATGTTTTTTGGTGAATAAAAAATGTTTAGTAATAAATCCGGTCACTTATGGCCGAAGATAAAGGCGCATCTAACACAAAGCGTATATAGCCTCAAGTCAAAGTCCAAAATACTATCCAAGTCTCGATACGACCCATCATCGGTCTGCTGACGCAAGTAAATGGCCACGGTATTACAATAAATTGGTCAAATTAAATAAAAGAAAAGAATAAACTCCGAAAATAACATGCTTTATCCATAGTTCCCCACTCAATTTAGTGTAATCGTTGTAAATTTAAAGGAAGAAGAAACGCGCTTAATATTTGAAGTGCGCATGCGTTTAGAATCTGCCCGGCAATGTCTAAAAATCAGTCAATTTGTAATGAGTATCAGTTCAGCGTTCATTTGAGATTCTTCTTCTAACCCTTGTCCGCACCCGATGATGCATAGGCCACTGCATTGCATCGACGCAGTGCTATCTTGATCGTTACTTACAAGAAGTCAAGGTAATCTTTTCTGCGGTGTAAGGACCAGCCCAGGGAAATAATAAATAAATATTAGAATGTAAAATCACTAATATTTCTTTTCATCTTTTTATGCCCTCCTGGGAATCGAACCCAAAACCTCCTGCACGGTAGCCAAAAACCCTAACCATTACACCACGGAGGCGGAGATGTTGACACAATTGTGATTACAGTAGCTAAATCATATTACATCTTTTACTCTATAAGGCAGTATGTTGTATTAATTTTAATAAATTTTCGGATACAAAAAAATATGATATGTTGTTGATTTTAAGTCTGAAAATTGTGACTTTCTCCACTTTCTTCGTGACTTTGAAAACTAATTAACCAACCTCATGCTGGCCGAAGGAGTAGGCAGAGAGAATAGAATGCTACACCTCCCTATCTTTACAAATATTCCTCACGTCTTCCACATTCATGCAACTCGTCATACGTACCCGCCGATTATTCCTTTCTTCTCTCTCATGTAACGAAATGTGTCTTATAAACGTGACGCATACTTTAAATTTCGCTCTCAATTCTAGTCGCCACCTTCACATCAAAAATAGGATTTTTTTTATTAAAAAATAATAAAAAGTACCTACTCTGAAAAGATCAATTATTCGAGAACCATTCCAAGAATCATGTTTTCAATTATGATTCCGTAATCAGTTTGAATGATTTATTTTTCATAATTTGACGAATCAATTTTTTTCATATCGTTAAACGGCAACGACCGTTTATTTTCGTCTGCTACGAATCGAAAATTAAATTTGAAATTTTCATAAATTTAAATGATTTGTCGATACTCAAATGTAATTGGGAATACATAAATATCGCGAGATATCAACCGGCATTTTATGATCGTAAATATTAATAAATTTTTTCGTGGTCGATAAACGCTTGCCTTTTCGGGAGTGTCTGGTTTAGAGATATCCACCGTAACATTGGTTTGGTCAATTCCATTTGGAGCTCGGATAAAAGTCCCTGTCATTTTTAGAATCACGTTCCAACTATCAATTTAAAATTAGGCAAATTGCTATTATTGTGATGATCACGGATCGCTCTGATCGGATCATTTTACTTTAATGGTTTTTGGAGCGAGCCTGCTGTCTTTGCGTTATTAAGTGATTCTCAACCATCGTCATTTTTTAAAAATAGTTTTTTTAGCATATTTTTTTATTAACGATTAAAATAATGTATTTTTCGGGTATTCTAGTGCTTTAGACATGAAAAAGATATTATTTTATATTTATTTATAAATTTGGCGTTTAATGTTCAGAACTCCATTTTAATTTATGAATTAAATGGCGATGTGATTATAATGCTCTTGTTAACATAAAAGTTCACTTTAAAATACTGCTTCACGACTACCGTTTCGACATAACCGGTAATCATGAAGTAGTGTTTTAAATTAGTATCACACAAAGTGAACAATGAATGATAAGGACAGTGTTATAAAATACATACATTATTTTAAAATCTAATGTGTGTGTGTGTGTGTGTGTGTGTGTGTGTGCGTGTGTGTATGTGTGTGTGGAAGTGTGTGTGCGTGTGTGTTTGTGTTTGTTTGTGTATGTCTTACTAACTAACCCTTTTTTATCTTTACCCTAATAATTTTATTTTATTTTATATTTATCTAGAAATAGACAAATCCCGATTACTGATAATATTGTAAAGTAAAATTTTAAATAGAAAAAATGTTATTGATTTCTGACATTATAGTGTTTAAATTTAATAGACCTAGAAAATTCCTTAAATTCCTTGTATGGGAAATAAATGCTCAAATTAAATTCATACGAACATATTTAATTTGTATGTAAAACAAACGTATGAACGTTCGTACATATACTTATTGTAGGTACATACATATAAATATTTTAAATCTTTTAATGTTGAAAAAGTTTTAATGTTTTCGGCTTAATAAATTTTCATTCATCATTCATTTAGTCATTATATTTACATTCGAATTTATTCGATACAATGCGTAATGTCAAAAAAGAATTTAGCGTTTCTTTAATGTGGAAGAAGTTTTATTTACATCGCTTGTCGGGAAAATAATCGAATCGAATAATCGAACTTATTTTAGCGGTAGGAAAAATAACAACTAACAATGTACATATCGGTTTTTAATAAATATGCACATCACGAATGTAATTTCGCATGTTATAATATTGCTTTATCCAACCCACGTTTTTCTTGGACAAAATAACACATTAAAAGGTTAATTAAAGTACGCCCTTTCGTAATTTTATTTAAATGAATATTTATCGCAGACGCAAATAAAAATATTTTGCCAACATAACGCTATTTAGGAAAATCACTAACCTAAATATTGACATGAGAAAAGTGTTATATAATTTATATTTTAACTTTTGATCCACATATCACTGGGCATAGTGTTAATATCATCACCTAAAAAATGACACAATTCAAACGAGAAAAGAAGAGAAAGGAAAGGAAAGGAAAGCAGTTCCGAATAATTATCGCTTTTCATATTTCCATTTAAAAAATATATATTTTTCACTTTTTGTAGATGTAAGACTTGAATTCTAATATATATATATTTATATATATATATATATATATATATATATATATATATATATATATATATATATATATATATATATATATATATATATATATATATATATAAATATATGTATATATATATATATATATATATATATATATATATATATATATATATATATATATATATATATATATATATATATATATATATATATATATATATATATATATATATATATATATATATATATATATATATATATATATATATATATATATATATATATATATATATATATATATATATATATATAACGTGGTAATATTTTCGTGGTTATATTTGTAAATTGGGTGTAAATAATATGTAAAGTGGGTGTATAATAATAAAATAAACAATATGTTGCTTTGTAATTAAAGTTTATTTTTAATTAATCTTTACAATATTTTTATATCTATCTATCTATTTATCTGATTCTGACAGTTCAGAATATTATATTTTTTGTATCTGATGTCTTTTGTTTTATTCAGCACGACGCATGCGACATCTGGTGGTAGATCTGTTTTATGTAGGTACTATATGTAAGTACTTAATAAAATGTATAGGTAGGTACCTAGGCATTTTATTACATATATATATTTTTAAAGTTTTTTTTTTATTTGTACATTTTCAATTTCATTGTATAACGCTACTGGTCATAACGTTTAAGGATACCATCGTAATACTTTGACTGGATATTAATTTAACCAAATTACCAATCAATTGTAACTGCTCAGTGGCGGACTTCTACTCCGGACCGGTATCTGCGAACTGGAATTTTGAAACACTCGCAGCTTGTTGCGCCGCAAAGCTGCAATTATTTTTATATCACTCGTTTCCTTTTGCATATTTAATTGTCTGATTGCAAATTACACAAACCGTTGCTTAAATATGCAAAACAGACAAAAAAATAGCACATATGCTACTTTGTTTAACAGTGTGATTGATTTGGAGAAATTTGTAAATACAGTCGAGGCGAATCCACTATACGTATATTCAAACCCTTATCCGCACTCAATGGTGCATAGGGCACTGCGTAATATAAACGCAGTGTTATCTTGATCGTAAAGACATGAGGAAAGGTGATCAGCCCTCTGCTTCAGGTACCAGTCCAGGGTAATATTGAATAAATATTAGAGTGAAAAAATCACTTAAATTTATTTGACCCCCCCCTTAGAAATCGAACCCGGGACCTCCAGAACGGTAGCCGAGCGTGCTGACCATTACACTACGGAGGCGGACACTACATATATTAACCCTAAAAATACTAAACTATCGTAAAAATTACGAACGCAAAATGACGATTCATTAAATGTTATTTATTCTTACTTTACGCAGAAAGGCCCGAATGCCTGATTTTTTTTTTTTAAATAAGTAAACCATTTAAGAATAATAACAAAAAACTGTACGGCAAAAAAAAATTATGCATAAATATTTTTTCCATTGTTTTATACCAATCGAGTGACTGTATTCAACTGTAAATGAAGTCTCGGATTCAATTCCTATCAAGGTCAATAAAAAAACATTATTTTCAAATAGATTTACGTTTTTGTACTGACATTTCTTGGTGAAACTACGTTTTATATAATAAAACTACTTCACAGTTTTTTCACTTTTATTTTATTTGACCAGTGATCGGATTTCGTCGTAAAAACTAATCATAGCCACCGGTCAAATAAAATGAAAGTTGAAAATACTATATAATGTTTTATTATATATATTTTTAAAGTTAAACAAATGTACTGGAATAACTTACGGTAAAATTATTTAAAAATAAGATGACAATGGATTCATTCAGTGTATTAATATATTCTAAGTTATGTACTTATTTTCCTCAATTTAAGTGCACAATACGCACATATTGAAAGTGCTACACTTTAAAAAAAATAGAAAGTGCTATATTTTTAAGCTTAAAAAACTTAATGATAATAATTAATAAATAAAAAGCTTAAAAAGCTTAAATGAGAAAAATAAGATTGATTTCATATTTGAGAAAGTTATCTAAATATATAAATTTAAAACAAAATGGTATAACTAATCATTAAATTGCGAGAAGTGGAGAGGAGAAATAAATATGACATAAATAATGACATATTTTTAATATTAACGAATTACTTGATAGATCTTTTCTTATTTTCTATCAACACACTTACAGAATAGTTCATATTTTCTTTACAGTATTATTATACTTGATTCGCAATACTCCTGCACTAGTAAGTGAAACCTTTGTTAGATATCAAAACCGATCTTCCCATCCCACTGACTGTACCTAATTACCAGAGAACATGCGCATTGACTGCCTTTTCGAGATCGCAATCCCGCTCAGGTAGTCATCGGTTGCTATATATATGAATATGAATATCATTCTTTATTCTCTACTTTACTCTACGCTAGAGGTTCTCAACTTTTGCTCCGTAAGGCCTGTGCCCTCGCAAAAGTAAAATATAAAAAATCATACCTTCCATTGAACAGACACAATTTATCGAATTACAGTTGACTCAATGCAGAGCTATTTTGTGTATTGTTTTATTGTATATATTTTTTAGTGCACTGACGTAGAAGTGAGTTGTGTAAAATACGTTTTTAATACTTATTTAATAATACCCTGGACTGGTACCTGAAGCGGAGGGCTGATCACCTTTCCTTCATATGTAAACGATCAAGATAACACTGCGTTTATATGAAGCAGCGCCCTATGCACCATTGGGGTGCAGATAAGGGTTTTATTTTATTGTTATATATTATGTGTATTACTGCAGATAATTTAATGCATTGTTGATATTCATTACGCGTAGTGTACTGTTGGCTTACATAGGTTTTTGAAATCAGTAAAATCGTAATTTTTAGAAGAAAAAAAACCAGCACTATGGCTTAAACCATTTAACTTTAAATACGTAGATACATATATGTGTTAATATCTCAAAGTCTATTTTATTTCAATATACCTGTCGTGAATAATTTTAATTAAGATTAATATGAATTAACTATAAATCCCATAGTACCATTTATAATACGTTTATATTCCATCGGAAGAAAAATCAAAGTATCTACATCCATATAATAATTTGCATGGTTTTGCCAACACGGACACCTACAACCATTAACAGACAGTAATGCACGAGAATGACCCCAAGCAATCAATTATGTTCACTAAAAGGTTTAGACGTGCAAAAAATATGTTTTAGAAAGGAGACTGTCGGTGTGAGAATCACACTTAAAGATGCTTAAGATTCTGTGAGAGTATGCAAATTCGTAAACTATGCAATAAAAGCACTAAATTTTGATCGATAAAGAGCATGATTTATGATCACATACTTATTAATGCTTTTTTCATGAAAATAAATAATAATATATTTATATAAGAAGTTAATATGCCAACATAGTAAGTATGTATAGGTATTTGTGAATATCTATCAAACAATCTTTAAAAAGAAACAACAACAAATTCTAGGAAAAAAAACCTATAAATACAAAGCAGAAATCCGAATCATTTTAAGTATTTAAAATCCATCCATCCTCCTCCCTTAGTTTTTCTCTCTACCTCCTTCCTTATACTCCCTTTTTCCTTTGCCCTCCTTATTATCATCTTTTGTAATTTAAGTTTTTTTTATATGTAAATTTGTAATTTATGTTTTTTTTTAACGTTCAAGTACTATCTACCCGCTGATTGCAAATAGTTATCCATGGTTTCAAACGTTTTGACCAATATCACTAGTTTGTTTTTGGTTGATTAGAAGATATTGCTTTTTACTAATAAGTCCGCCAATGTACTTATTTATTTTCTGTAACTGAAGTTTAAATTAAATAAAAAATAATGATTAAAGAAAACACTTGTTTTTTACCCTTTGACTTAAGTGTTAAAAACAAGTTTTTTTTAAACAAGTGTTTTCTTTAATCATTGTAACATGTCTTACCACAAAGTTAATGCCGAAACAATAAATAAAATAAAGAATAATTAATTAAATTCGTACATTTACGAACGATATTGTATCGAATGCGTAAATGGCATAAAACTGGGTGAACTTCCTTTAATTTGGGTAATATAATATTAATATTCATGATTGTTATTGTGGAAACAGTAGGGCCCGGATATAGGTGAATAAATATTTCTAATACCTACATATTTCCAAGGGATGATACCGCCGGCACCTCACCCACCCTTGTTCCTACTTACATACATACGTAACGAATTCCTGGGAACCCTTATTATAATGCCTATTTCAATCCTATTGTGGCTTTGTTGCCGCGTGATAAATTGTATATTGTTCCATCAATATTGGGTCAGGTGGCGATACAGGTAAGAATTACCCAACAAAATTATAAAATACTCTTCATAATAACTGTACTATTCATAGACTAAATTAGTTCCAGTAATTTTACTAAACTCTTTTTTAAAAACTATTATTTTTTGACATCTCATCGAAGATGAAGAAAAATACGGATGTCCGGGCATTTACGGGGCTGACGACCGCCATATGCTTGTTTAAATGAACACTTTACTCATGTGTAACATTCACCAATTCTACCCATTATTAACAACCACACTACTCAAATTCTTGAATGTTCTTTATGTATGAACCAATTTTCAAACATTGTTTTTGAATCACTAAAATTTAACTAGAGACAGCTATTAATGAGTTGAAAAAAAGCTTTTTTATTGAGCAAAAACTCATTTATTAGTATGTGAAGTCCTATTCCTGAATTATAATCACGTACATGAGAAACGCCAGAAAATATGATTTGTATTTTTATATTTTAGCTTATAATTTAATCAGTTAATTTATATACGACATTTTGAGTATGTCCAAATACTATTTTGTATTATATAAATTATCCAAATTGTTATTATTATCATTAGCATGAAATTCAGCATCTAGTGACTAAAAGAGCATCGCATTTGTTTGTAGTATCTAAGTAGTAGAGTGCTTAGTAATATTTAAATCATGTTTCCATGCATTCATATTGTGTTTAGTAGGTTTATGCTTCTATGTTTAGATCTGAAGTGATTTGATCCATTCTGTGTATTTGCTTTGGTAAGAACATCATGCTTCTGCCCCTGAAGGGTAGATCTGTTTCTGCTCCAGCGTCACAACGTTATCTTATCAAATACGCTAAAACAACGCAGCATTTGAATAATCACGAGGTACCGACATAATAATAATCAGTTGTTTATTTTCCTTAGTTGAAAATCTTCGCTGGTAGTTTGGATACGAATTTGTCTCGCTACATGTTGCCCGAATATTTGTCAAAAGTCAGACTTCTCCCCCAATTACCCTCACTATAAAATAGGTCGGGTTGTTTATTATTTGTTTTAGTCCTGTTGGTGTTTGGACTCGGCTGGGTATCCTTGTTATACTCACCCCCCCGCTGGGCAGCGGCACCCACCTCTGACCCATATTAAATACAAACTAACCATTAACGATTTCAATCCTGTAAAGCTCGTAAAATCAACCCACCGCGGCAAAAGCTCCAAAGGACTTCATTGTTGCGAAATGAAAGCGATTGATTTATTTTATACTTTTTACTTAAGTTGCATTTGGATTTTATAAGAAAATAAATAAAGTATTCTGAATAGGATTCACTTTTGTTTTTTCAAAGTAATTTATGGTAGGTAGGCAATCATAAAACGTTATTAATTCTCATTGCCTGATAAATCTAGTTATAGCAATCAAAGAAAACAACATTTTTTGCTACTACTACTACTACTACCATCACGCCGTTTCCTTGAAGGAGTAGATAGAGAGGATAGAACACTTAACTCGTCTTTCCTAGTAAACAGATCTATCTTCCTCTATATCAATACATCTAGTCATACATTTCCTCCAATTACTTTGACTATTGACAACACCAGATTTCAGGTCCTGATTGATTCAGTCGTGTCTCTTGGTCGTCCTCGTTCTGTTCTCTCCTTTGCATTTTCCAAATCAACTCTCTCAGTCTTTCTCTGGTCATCCACTCGCTCAACTTATCCAAACTACCTTAAAGAACCTTATTCCCAACGCAGCCTTATGTCTCTTTCCAATAACTTCAAAATTCTTTCATTATGCATCGATTTATTACACCATTTATATATTTAAAAAAAAAACGATTATTTAAAATTCAATTTACACATAAAAGAAGAAAGTACATCAACCTTGCATTTCTGGTAACAGTCCAGGGTATTATTAATTACATAAAATATTTTTGCACCTATGTTGACTATGTATTATATTTTATTCCATTTCCTTTTAAAGGGTTGCGTGTTATAATACGAGGGAGTGTATATCAAAAAACAAGAAAACCTTTATAATACTAAGCGATAAACAATACAGCAACGGTTTCGGAGATTTAAATGAAAAATAATTAATCCGTAATCTCTTACGCCATTTGTAATATAAACAAAAACAATCACAAAGCAAACATCCACCAACAAAAGGTAGAGCCGAAACCCGCAAGCCCCTCCCGAATGCCGAAAGTGCCTACACAAACGTTCACATCACTTCCTTTCGCCTAATCACAACTGTATGATAATATAAACCTTTAATTACTATCAACACAACGTTTCTTCATTCACACAACGGGCATGGCACTGGAAAGGAAAAGGGTTAATTCTCTCCCTTTCCGTTCAAAAAAGGATTACAAGCTTCCCCCACCCCGATCTCACCCTTATTTCCCATTTACTCCGTGCACCCCCACACACCCTAAATTTTCCCTAACGTATTTCTGTCATCGTTTCGTCAAAGGTGAAAAGCAAATATTTACCTAGGAATTTTGTAAAAAGTGTTTATTGAAAATAAAAATATAACTCATTTTACAAAAAAAAAAATATTTCCAACGAAAACGGCCATGATTGTTTTTAAAAACAAGAAAAACACACTTGCATTTGCATTACTGACGTCTCTTGTCTTGTACATTTATGATTGTCATGTAGATTTTATTCTTTATTAACGTGGCTTCAACATTGTGGAAAGAACGATACTTTAAATGCAAAACATCTGGTTTTTTTCAAAACAAGTTTAGTTTATATTATATATATATATATATATATATATATATATATATATATATATATATATATATATATATATATATATATATATATATATATATATATATATATATATATATATATATATACACACACACACTCGTATATGTATAATATAAAAATAAAACACTTCTTAACGACCACTTTTCATAGTTATTAATGAAACACGACTGGGTTCGAGAAATTTTGCTCTACGCTATTTATTCATTATATAATTTTATATTTATTATATAATTATGATCAAATTAACACCTCAATGTGGTCTTCTATGCACCACCTGGGTGAGGATAGGAGCCTGAAGACTAGTTCAAAATTAATATTAAATTTGAGTATCTCCCGTATAAAATAATGGAGTGTCCCAGAGTTCGAAACTGATTAAAAATAATAGGCGCTAATAATCCCCTTTTGATTCGATGCTTGTTTCTAGACGAAGCAAATATTTAATTTGTTTGATTCCCTAATATTTCAAGTATCAGCCGACGAAGGGTGGGCGAGGGGAAAGCGGATGAGAGGAGGACATACTTCTCAGCCAACCCATTTAAATTAGAAATAAACAAACCGTCAGAGAGAGGGAAATAATCACCGAAACACAGGCACAAATTCATTCAAAATACTCAAACACACCCTGCGAACAAACAAGAATAATGAAATATAATAACACGGTAACATCGTCAGATGTATAAATGCTAGGAAGAGGAAATAGAGTGATTAAATAGAGCTCAGGAAAAGACGCGAAGTAATCAATCATTCGCTCCACGACGGGGGTTGGGGAGAGGCCCGTCGCGACTGTCGCCGCCCGCAAGAAGGGTGCAATTAGAGTCGTGATCTCGCATAACTATCTTCAAATCGTCCCAACAGCCTACAAACTCTTCTTCACGGGCTACTTCTTGCAGAGGCTTCAATTAACGAGGGAAACGAGAAACCGCAGCGGAATGCAATCCTCGGGACTTCAATTGTGAAATATAAAAGTAATTTACTATTAAGTACATATATAACGGAGTCCTGATCTGACTCTTGACTGCTGGGACCTTGGGACATTAATTGTGATATTAAAAACAAAATTATTGTAAATTAAGTACATAATGGAGTCCTAGTTCTGACTTTAATGTGACATCACTACTAGAAACAGAGTGAATGGTGCACTGAAATCAGCGAATGCAATCCTTGGGACTTCAATTGTGATATATAAAACAAAAGTACTGTTAAATAATCACTTTACATCCGTGTAAGTGTAACATTTACGTATTCTGTCCATGATGGACAACCACACCAAAATTTGGAAATCCTGGATATATTGATCAATCTCATGACCCAGTGCATGACACCTCACAGGAGTCATCTATGTCAGTATTCTGCAAACTTTTTCTGTTCAAGGTACATTTGCTAAAACAATAAATTTTAGGTACACCAAAGCAAAACCAAAGGCTATTTAATAGTGTCGGGTTGTGGTCCCGTGGTTAGTGTCGCGGACTCTTAAGTCAAAGTTTCTAGGTTCGAACCCACGCTACCACAATTTTGATACCTATTTCTAATAACGAGCCGCTTAGGCTCACAGAAATACTATGAAATTGAAATATTTGTGTAAATTATAAAAACACAAATATTTATATTTAAAAAAAAAGTTTTATTATATAAATTAATATAAAACGAAAACATATAACATATTATGTGTAATGCGAAGTGTGAGCCTGTTTAACTGAGCGTAGGCGGTCAAAATTTGGATCTATTGTTTATAAGGATGTTATCATAAAAAAAAACTAGACTTTTTTCCGTGGCTCACCAACTAATCTACACGGTAAACCAGTGTGCCGCGGTACACACTTTGCGGAACACTGATCTATGTTGAAAAATTCGAGTAATGTGGTTGTCAACCACGGCTAGAAATGGTTTTGAGTGAGGAAAAATGCAATATTTGAGGTTTTTTAAGAATGTAAAAGCACTTTCGACTCACCTCCACGGTGTCCATTCTCGTAGGGCGAGAACACTGATCTATGTAGAAATTTTTGAGTAGTGTGGTTGTCAATCATGGGTAGAATTGGTTTTGAGTAAGGAAAAATGCAACATTTGAGGTTTTAAGAATGTAAAAGCACTTTCGACTCACCTCCAAGGTGTCCATTCTCGTAGGGCGAGTACTCTCCGTTCTCCATGCGATGCTTCTTGAAGGGGTGTCCGGCGGGCAGGTGCGCGGCGGCGAGCGACAGCCCCAAGGAGGCGCGCTTGGGCGGCCGACCGGGCCTGGAGCTGCGGAGTGGTAGACAGTTACTGTGGTTAGAGACACAACGGTGTTAGTACGCCTCGACTCGGCTCGGCTCAAGGGGGCTGGCTTGAGTGTGTTCATGTGTCAGGGGACCGGCTGTTCGCGTCTGCTGCCCTGGTGGAACGGTAACCATACCATACTATTGGGCCAGTTACCGTTTCATCGAGACAGTACATGAATTTAAGTTTTTTACTGATATTTCTTGGTGAAACTGCATTGTATAGGTCAGAGGACCGGCTGCCCTTGAAGAACGGTAACCATACCATACTATTGGGCCAGTTACCGTTTCACCGAAACAGTATTTAAATTTAAGGTTTTTACTGACATTTCTTAGTGAAATTGCATTTTATAGGTCAGAGGACCGGCTGTTCGTGTCTGCTGCCCTGGTGGAACGGTGACCAAACCATGGTTTGGGGCTTATCGCCGGTTACCGTTTCATCGAGATAACATGGAAATTTAAGTTTTGTACTGGCATTTCTTGTTGGAACTGCATTTTATAGAGTACAATAACAACTACTTATGTAGTTTTATCCACATGAATTTTATTTGACCAGCTACCGGGTTGATGTGATGATAGACAAAAATGTTATATACACAACAAGGCAAGGGAGAAGTTGAAAACCATGGTTTTCAATTCCTGCCTTGTTGTGTAAAACAATGAATTTTTTCTAGCCTCCCAACTATCTGATTTTTTTTTGTAAAATTTACAATTCATTTCATAGATTGTCCCAAGACATTATTAGTTAAAATTATTCTTTACAGTGTACATAAATATATATCCATATAAATGTTTTTCTCTCTCGTTATTTTGGGATAATTTTTGTTGAGTTTTTATGTGTAAAAAAAGGTTAAACATAGTTCAAAAACAAAA
This sequence comes from Brachycentrus maculatus, assembly GCF_059751285.1. Lineage (NCBI taxonomy): Eukaryota > Metazoa > Arthropoda > Insecta > Trichoptera > Brachycentridae > Brachycentrus > Brachycentrus maculatus. The sequence continues at coordinate 1,957,397 of NW_028280793.1, forward strand.
TAAGATAAGAAATACATATAAACTGTACAAATGAAGTAACAAATATCTTAATTTTTATTTTAATTTTAATAATTGAATTCAAATTAAATTTCGACTCAGTATCATAAATATGGCAATAAACTAAAGCAAAACAATACAAAATAAGTGTTAGTAAAATATATATAACATAAAATATATTATAACATATCATAGAAATAATAAGATAATCTTGGATAATACAGGACAACAAATAAACGGATGGCTTAGGAAGTGTATAGTATCAAGATGCCCCACGATAAAATATTTTTATTTCACCCTCGCACAGGCTACGTGAAGGATCACACCAAAGTCCTGGTCGTGATTTATCTGGCAAAAGGACGATGTATTAACGGATTTGCTGGACCGAAGGACACGGAGTACAGAGGTGAGATAAGAAACGAGGATTTAATAAGGTGGCATAGATCATTTGAACGGTCACACGCTAAAGGGGAGGAAACAATGTTGCTAAATCTGCTCAACCCTTGCGAGGGAAGGAAGAGTTATGGCGATCTTGAACTAAAAAATAATTGAATTCTTGCGAAGAAGACATATTTCATACGAAGAAACTAGCGTGTAAGGAAACTGAGAAATTGCTCCTTTGGAAGTTTTTCATGTTACCGAAAATATTTAAAAATAGCATGTACTTATCAATTATTAGGATGATACATTTTTTATTATATTATATTTAATAATAAATTTGGATAATTTATACAGCGTCATTTTCGTAAAATATAACCTCAATGTCACTTCACTTTGAATGAACTGGGAAAAATAAGATAGAAAAAATAATTTAGCAAACAATTGTGTTTTTAGTTTTTTTTTTCTTTCCAGAGATCATTTCACTCTCAATATTTCTTACTACTGGTGGAAAAGCATTCCATGCCATTTTAACCATAGATGCTGTCATGAACTCAAATATGAAGTAATATAAGATTAATGATATATGTTCCAAAATTTGAGTAGTGTGGTTGTCAATCACGGGCAGAGTGGCAAATATTACACTTAACCTAGAATAGATATAAGCTCTGTTGATACCTAGACTTTCATATTCTTCTTCTGCAGTGAGATGTCATTTTATGAGAATTCTAAATGTATTTTCAAGTTGCATTTTTGCAAAATTTAATATGCAGTCATTAAGACATGTCGCATTAAATCAATGCAGCTTCAGTAGCGGAATTTGAACTGAAACTCGATAGTAGTAATCCAAGAAAATAAGAAAAGTTTAGTCAGCTCTCGTGTTAATCTCTCGTGTGATTCCGTAATGGTACAGAGTCAGTTATGACGCGAAATGGCCGCCACCACAGTATCAGATTACGTTCACCCCATTTCTTTTTACGACAGGACGATCCATTACTGTGAATGTCTGTTTGCCTGGCCACACTCAGTCAATAAAGGAGTACAGAGGAGAGACGGAGTGAACAGCGAGGAGTGACGCGGCCCTGGTCAGCCGACCTAGTACTTCCTTACCATTGCATCAACTGCAAGGGCTGGATTTATATTTTAACCTTTTAAAGCTAAATATTTTCGCCTATTATTTTTTAAGTTATTACATCAAATATTTAACCTCAATGGTGCATAGGGCACTGCATCATACAAACGCAGTGTTATCTTGATTGTTTACACACGAAGGAAATGTGATCAGCCCTCCGCTTCAGGTACCAGTCCAGGGTAATAATGAATAAATATTATAGTGAAAAAATCATTTACATTTATTAGACCCCCCTCTGGGGATGGAAACCGGGACCTCCAGAACGGTAGCCGAGCGTGCTGACCATTACATTACGGAGGCGGACATAAATATATAGTGAACTTGAATATAGTTAGTTCGAGAGTTGGGATAATCGGTGTGTATGTATGACGAGATGCTTAAATGGAGAAAAAGCGAGGACTTTTTGAGTGGCGTTCTATTCTCTCTGCCTACCCCTGCGGAGAAGCGGTGAGATGCTTAGATTTATAAGTTATGACGAGTTGAAAATCATTACTTTTATATGACATATTATTATAACGAGAAACCAACAAACAAACACTGAATTATCCACTTATAATGTTATTTTTCCTCCATACAACGGCATCAGATTTGAATTTCGTACTGATATTTCTTGGTGGAACTGCATTTTATATAATAAAACAACAACAATATAGTTACCACTTTCATTTTAAAAGACCAGTAACCGGGTTTCGTTATTACTAACATCATATGATTGGTGTCTGATGATATTGATAATGACGAAACCCAATCACTAGTCAAATCAAATAAAAGTGGAAAAAAAACAATATTGTTTTCTTTTATCGTATAAAATGTTTGTATATAATATAAGACATAAAATTAATCATAAAGAAATAGCTGTTTTTGATCTGTTTATGTCAATTTTATGAATTTTATGAAATGAAAAAAAATATATACTATCAATTCAATATGTAAAAAAAAACAACTTTATCCCTCTATCACACAAGGCACTACAGCCGGAAGTTTTTATTACCTCAAATTTCAGATTTAAATAAAATATATATAAGTATATCTCCTTTTTTGTAAGATTCTTGAGCCGGCCCTGTTTTCTTTCATATTTTAGCTCAGCACTATTATTCCTATTTCTCTATCCCACCCCAAGACTAAGGGATAGTGGAAACTGACACCGTATTATGGAATTGCCTTTGAATATTTGCCAAGCCATATCAATCGGTCATCCACCAGTACTATACTCAATAGGCGCTCACATGCAATAGTGAGATTCTCCTTTTTCCAACTACATTCGCATCATATATTTGTTTCATTGTTTTTTCTTCACTCATTTGAAATATATGTCCAAGCCATCTGACACCTGATTTTATCTCAGCCTTGCGTTATTTCCTTATTTCGCCATTCGAACATCTACCATACATCGTTTTGCGGCACATTCGTAAAAGACATCGCGTTTCGACTGCATTTAGTCTACCTCTATCCTTATTTTGTCGAAATGCTTAACTTCTATTATGGTTAGAACCAGGACTCCATTTTATACTACTAGATAAGCTTTTGTTAATAGGTTTTATTTGGTGTAACTGATTTCAATGTATTATTCACTCTGTTCCCAGCATTTACTCTCCCTTTTTACGAATAGATCCATATATTTTTGTGAAACATGGGTCTTTTTAAATGTAAGTTTTCTGCTGATAAGTAATTGTGAAATTAAAAAAATGAGAATATTACGAGTAAAACCTTTACGTGATTCACTTTTCAATCGAAAAAGGATGCCAACAAAAAAATGCTATAAAACGATTAATTCTCTCCGATCTTGAAAATTAAAAGTTAAACGGGATCGTCAAATAACACATAAAAGACAACGTTTACACATGTCACGAATAGCCAACGTCATACTTCAACCCTCGAGGGAGGGCGAAATACGAGGGACTTGGCGTAATCTCCGAAAAACACACCCCCAACGGCAATAAAAGCTTTCGCTAATAAAAAGAATTAAATAAATAAATAACCAACCGGAAAAAATGACGTCGACACACATCCCCATGGCAGACCATAATAAAAAGGAAAATAAAGTGTTAGTCTGTAATAGGAGACGACAAGCAGTTTTGTTTTATGTGTCTGGGGTCCGAGAGATTTTTATACTCCACTAGGGTTACCAGTATCACGGAAATTACTCAAATTGAGGGAAACTTTCCTTTAATGCAAGCTTATAGTTTAATAATATTAATCGAATATATATATATATAATATATATATATATATATATATATATATATATATATATATATATATATATATATATATATATATATATATATATATATATATATATATATATATATATACATCTATATAAATATATTGCAATTATTTACAAATAAATGCAATAATATGAAAGTAATTATATGAGGACAAGATCATCAGTCTTACGCTTTAGATACCTGTCAAGTGTAATATTAACTAACTATCACTGAAAAAAATCATTTAATTTATTTTAACCCTCTTTAGGCCAGAACCCTAGTGACGCGAACTAAAATTAGTTATTCGTTTATCTGAATATATCGGTACAGTAAATTACTTGTTCCTAATATACATAATGTCTAGATAATAATATATAATTTATATAGAAACAAAAATATACTAACGATTTTTTTAACGTGTAACGCTTTTTGACGAATACGAATTTAAAATTATGAGTGAACGTGGTATGTTCTACATACATGTAGGTACTGTTGATTTTTTTACAGGTAGACTCATATATAAAATCATAAATCACTCATGATAAAAATATAATTGAGGTTTGAAATCACGATTCTCTTCTAGTCATAGTAAAAAAAATAACTCGCATGTCCAAAAATCGTCGCCTCAAGATTCTAATTTGGAAATGATTGATACCATAAAAGTGGACCTAAACGTCTGTTACCTACCTATGTGTAATCAAATCGATAAATTCCGAATTCAAAAAGGTCCATAGAGAAAAAATACGAAATGTAAAACGTTCATGTTTCCAAATATAGTAATCAGTTTCTAATGATCACTTGCTCATATTTGTAAATCATTGTTTATGCGATGACCAAGAATGGCCATAAAACACGAAGGCAATCCAGATATTGAACATTATCTATCAATTATATTTGAGTAAATGTGATATATTGTTTAAGGGAGGATCATGATTTACTTTCCTCCCGCCTTCCGTGACTCGGGATATATTTTCATTTCCTTTTTTTTCCCTTTCGGAAATATTTATAGGAAATAAAAAAATGGTATTAGCCGATATTAGATTGGATTGAGACGTCACGCTTGCGGGGGAGATAAACGAGAAATTACCAAACTGATATGCTATCGCATCTTGTCTCACGTTATTTTTAGTAGGTACATTACGCGTGTAGGGTCAAGTCCTAGAAATATATAATATGTACGAATGATTTTTTTTTTAAATATTTATTTAAAGATTCATAATAGTTTTCGCACATAATTGTACATATGACAGGTATTAGGGACATATTACGACATTTTTTTAAATCGATTTTTCAGGCAGTTGCGTTAATTTTTTTCGAAAACATAGTGCTGCATATTTGTAGCTTAAAGATTGAATAAAGAAAAACCACATTTATTTATTGTGATTTATTTTAGAGAGAAGAACTAGAGAGGCAAAATTAAAAACGTCCCATTTATGGGCACCCTCCCCTACATAGGTACCTACATTGAAATTAGGATATTTCAAAACAAATAAAGTGATTTATACTTAATAAATATATTGATCATGCTACCATTAAGAAATTTCAGAATTAAGTCAAACAGCAACCTCATTATTCACTTATATGATGTTTGATTTCGTTCTTAATTTTTTATATTTTTACTTTGTACATGCAGGTATACATATATAGTAATAAATATAGTTTTTTTGCTGTAAATAACCTCATTGGTTAATTTTACTTTTAAACTATCTTTTTTAACAATCTGTGGTTGTTTTTTTTTTCATTCTTCTGTTCGTGACATCAAATTAATTTATTTTGCATTGTACTTTTATTGTATTGACTACTTCAATTCAATAAAAGTATTATTGATTTCATTTTATATATTTTTAAATTTTTCATTTTTTTTAATGTATTCGTAATTTCAAGAGCGAACATAACCTTATATTAGTTTTTACTGGTTATTTTTTTCAGCTGTTTTTTTTCTGCAACCTTTACTGCTTAATATTTGGAAAAGCTCTCCGTAGGTTTTTGTTGATAATTAAGATAAAAAATATTAGATGAATAATTTATTATAAAATTTTATATTTATTTATGGTATTGGTAATAAATAATGAATGCGTATCAAGATGCACAATTGACAGAAGAAAAAAATCCTGTGAATTTAAATATTTATCCTAATTGAGACGTTCATTAGTCGACGGAATACAAATTAAGATACGAGCATTTTATTTATTTATTTAAGAACCTACAGCAAACATAGCTGAGAAACCAAAGGGGCATCAATACATCAATACAAAAATGTGTCCTGAAGTATTCCTATGTAAATATTCTCAGGGGATCGCTCATATTTTTAGGAGGCCTGTTAATGTCTTGCATTTGTGTATAACATACACATCGGATCACCATCCCGGTACATTTTATTTGTTTTCATATTAAAAAAATAACTTTAATAGTGTTACATTTGTACTTCTTTGGGAGCCATATTTATAAACAAACTACAGCGTTTACGAAGGGTTTAATATACGTATTATAAATAATTGAGAGGGTTACAACTTCCTAAAACAGATTGAGCTTTTTGACTGTTTATGTGAGCTTTCAAAAATTATCAAGGCACGTCTCACGTACGAATGCTTACCAATGAAAACAAATAAATTTAAACGATCTTGTTACTAAACGTGTCTGTAAAGGTTAATGTTAACATTTTAAAGTAATGTTATGATGGATACGGATGCTCGTCATAAAAGAAATAAGGAATGGAAAGGGCGATTAAAATTTTTACTGCATAAGGGATTTTTTGTTAAGTTTATGTAAAACAGATTCAAATATATTTTTTTTAAATACAGTTAAACATAAATCATATGTTTATTGAGTAAAACAATAAATTTGAATAAAAGAGCAAACATTGTCCACTCATATTTTTTTAATACTTTGCCTGCCTAACAAAGCTAGGTGCCCTTTTTAAGTCGAAATATTATTCTCCTAAGTTCATGTCTAAAGCTCATGAAAATCTCTAAAAAATAACGACAAAAAACTATCTTAACTCAGCCAAAGATGGTGCCGAGAAGAAGCATGTAAAAATGGGGGTCAATTAAAGGATAAATGCAACATTCGAAATTTGAGTAGTGTGGTTGTCAATAATGGGTGGAATGATGAACCAGCGCATGACAGGTCATAATCTCTGTAAATATCCAGACTTCCTTAATCTTATTCATCTCTTTTGATTCAATAAGCCAATAGAGTAGTACAAAATTAAAAATAATTTATACAACTGACAATGATTTAATATTTAAAAAAATTAACTAATATTATTTTGTAATTGGTTTTATAAAGCCCCAAGAGTAAATACATATCAATAATTCATTTAATAAGAAAAATACACGTTTTTTTAACCTTTCAAAGAAAATTCACCAACTGATTCCGCAGTCACTTTGTGGTAATATCTATACTTTTTTTTATTTAAATTTTAGTTAGTAATTGTCACAAGGGTACAGTTTTAAAATTTAGTCTATCCTTCATATACATCGTTTGATAATGATGCTGAATATATCAAAACACGTATCACAATCGATTATATGAAAGAGTGGTATTTGCTTTAAATGAAAGTTGCAAATCATTTATACAGCCACATTTCTATTACATTGAACATATCAAAATGTCGACAATTACTCCTGTTGAATTTTATAGCGAAACGACGAATGATAGAAATGATATACATCTTGAGAACTAAATCTTTCTCATTTGAATTTATTATTACCCTTTGTTCGCGATAAATATAGTACGAAGATAATAAATTACAAATAAGTATTCTAAATACTTGTAATCTTTAACCTTTTATTGTAACGTAGGTGTACCCGGCTTTGTTTTCATTTTTTTCATTGAATTATTTCCTTAATTATTGTGATTTTATGCAAAATTAAATTATTCCAAACAGTTTATGCAAATTTTATCGGCTTCATCGGGTCATATTGCATTATAATTTTTTTTTCTCAAATTAGTTTTCGTATTTTTCTGGCAATGTTTCTAGATATGAGGTTTTGTTCATATTACGATAACTTGCTCTAATTATACTAATATATACATTTGAAGTAAAGGCGTGGTAGTAATATTTTGTATAATTTAATAACAAAATTGCGTTGTTTATACTATAGGTTATTTGTAACATGAAACGTATTTTTTAAATTTGTTTTTAAGTAAGACGTAAGTATTTTTTTTTAAATTTTCTTTTATTTTTATAATTCTGTTGTTTTATTCGTTTCTTTCGAATCTTTGTACATAAATAATTAATATATTATTTATAGTAATACCAGATGGCGGTATGTTTTTTTTAAATTTTGCTTACCATAAAGCTTATTCATTTTAGTAATTGAAGGTTTCTTATCTTATCTCATAAATTCTCATTGTTTTCTTTTTTTCTTTTTCTTTTTTAATTTGAGTTGGAAACGTCATTTTTACATTATTATCGTATTTTTTTCGTTCTAAAAAATACTAGAACTTGATTTGATATTGTATCGCAGCTTATTGGGACTTATAATTTTTATGTAAACATGAATGTGGAAGCACGTTGTCTGCCATGAGCACTGTTTAGTATTAAGTATCTAGTTTTTACCTTCAACAGATGACGCTGCCATTGCGGTCAGAAAAAGGTGTTTTTACTTATGTAAAAAATCTTCTTAGGCAAAATATATAATAAACACGCGCATATTCAAATGCAACGTTGAGTCAATTTCACAGATATCGGGATTATTTTCACAATAAAAAAAACATGATTCGAGGGCATGGCCTAGGTGACGTTGTCCAGATAAAAGGACCTACAACCTGAGGACGAGGAGAGCTGACTCCAATAGTCTATCTTTATAGAAGTATATATTTTTAAGAAGTATTCGAGAACAAAGTTGTGTTAAAATTTCAAAGCAATTGGTGAATAATTTTAGAAGGTTTAAAATCTTTAACAAATGAATATTAACATTTTTATTTATATAGATAGTTGTGTGTGAAAATAATATATGGCATACAAATAAAAAGCATGGATACGTATATTTTTTTCATCTATTATTTATTTAAATCTTTGGCGCCTGAATAGTAAAAATAATATTGTTGACTTTTGAAATTGAAAATTTACTATACCGAGTAGATCAATCATTCCGCACAAATAAAACGGTACTTCGATTTTGATATATCATTATGGTCATGCAAAAAAATAATGTTTTTTTTACCGAGGGGGTGAAGTCGCTATTCAGAAGTCATCCTAACAAAGGTAATGAATGTGTTCCATATCCGTACGTGTAAAGGTCGCGTGAGGGAATGACATTACAGTTTCTATTCCCAGATGACAAACGAAAAATAGAAAATTCAATTGAATTTCTCCCTGTAATTTTGGCTTATGCAATAAACATGCGAACGAAAATATTATAATAATGAAAATAAATGTAATTCTGCTTAAAAAAGATCGTTAATGAATTAACTATAATTTACTGAGAACTTTAGTGAAGAGTGTATAATACATAGAATCAAGTATAGATAAAAAAATGTTAATATTTATCTATTAGTGCAATTTTTTACAACTGTGGAGCAGCTTCAGTCAGCGCTCGAAAAAGAGACTTAATTGTATGAATTAATTATAATTATTACTGTACAATTACTAGTTCAAGTACGGGTACGTAACCTCGAGTGATCCAATCATTACTACTATTATCATTTCTTCTCTACTATTCCTTCTCCATTTCCTTTCTTATAACAGAAATATTTTTCATTGGCGTCTCATCAAAAATATCCTACTTCTGCATCCAGAGCGCAAGACTGATCACCCTGCCCTTTGATCACGATAATGTTAATACCAAGTCGATTCAATGCAGTGCCCTATGCACCACTTGGGAGCGAATAAAATCCATAATAATAGATTTGGATTTCGTAAAATGAGTATTATCTACAAGAAGTCGACTTTAATCTGAATACCTCTCTTATTTTTCGAGTAAACCAGATTTTTTGTTAGAGAAAAATGAGTTGGGGATAGAATGTTTAAAAATGGAGGGGAGGTTACCCTTAAATGTTTTATTAAAAATGGTAGAAAAAAACTTAAAGAATATTGGCTATGTTTATCACTTTTATTTCCCAATTATTATGGAATCTTGTGGCATTATATCCAATTACCGTTCCCCGTTCTTGCTGCTGATGTGAAATTTATTCCGAGTTCTAAAGTGCGCTGCTTTATTGGGTTATCGTTTTGCTTTATTAAAGTCCGGGAGCGAGGATAGCTACAAAGATCGACCTATTTACTTTATTATTAGCAATAATTTTGCATAGAATTTCTATAAAAAACTTCTGCTGCCCGTCTCGGTAGTAGCGGAGCGGAAAGTTTGGCAATTAACTTTGGACAAGGTGTGCTGTTTGTTGTGTGTATAGCGCACGGCGAATGCGGACTTTGTTACCTTAATATTCTCCTGTTATCCTGTTCTCCCGTTCTCCTTGTAACGGTATAATGATCAAACTTTTTCTTTTGCAATAAAAAATAGCTGGCAAAGAAAATTAATTGAGCTGTAAAAGGATGTTCCCGTTGTTGGATTGTTGGTAATTTGTTTGCGAATACAGAGAATCTGTATCATCGTAACGAAGCACAAAACACAACATATTTAAAAAAAAAATCTTTAATGCAGTTTAAGCAAACGATGTTAGATAGCCTTAAAAAATAGTAAGAATAAAAACGCCTTGCAATATAGGCATGTGAGATCGAATGAAATGACCACTTATTTGAAAGCAGTCGGTTTTTTGGTTACAAGCGAATAAATTTGGATGTGTTTAACTAGTCTTTAACACATTTTTTTTTACTTTGTGCACATATTTGTGCATTTCAGTTACCTTCAACTATATATACAAAAAAATCTCTTAAACGTGTAATTTCTTGTCAAGTTTGCTTTGCTGCTTGGCGGATAGGCGTTACTATAATTCTAATGAACAAAAATCTTGTACGTATTACGCAAGGTAAATAATAAATGCAATTCCCATCAAAAAAATAAACTGTAATTCATAAATATTATCGATTCTTTTCTGTTATCATTCTTTCTATGCGATCTTATATCGTCCCCGTCAAATTACATGCGTTAATATGTTTTACTGTTTGACATCAAAAATTTAAGCTGTAAATAAATATAAACCGAGAAAAAGTAACGACTTCCATCTCAATCAGGTAACGGAAAAAGTAACAGTCACCCAATAGTCACATCTCTATTACAATATGTAAAAAAAAAACAATCATTCAAACCGTTATCAATGTAGAATCTATTTTAATTACAGACCGATCAACGGTGGCACCTTTGTAATAGACGCACTATTAACAAATAGCCCAAGGAAGGTATAAAAAAGCTCGAGTTATTTAAATCGAACTTGTGCGGAGGTACCTCCCAACAGCCGAAAGGGACATTTCCAGGTGATTAGCGCCCCGCATTTCTTAATTCCGATACTTAATTACTCGGGGGTTTATCTGATTCTCGGTAGCGGGGCGGCAGACACCGGAGATGCCCACAAAAACCATTCGTTCAAAGGAAACCCAAGCCCAAAGCCGAGCAGCGAGCAGTCCAATAACTAACCCTTAAGCTTATATTAACTCACTCCCAATTGTGATGTTCCGGTCCCGTTGTTTGGGAATTATCAGATCTTTGCCGGAATTGAATTACTTAATATTTCCTTTGCGAAAGTTATGAATTTCCTCGTTGCGAGTGACGTCAGATGAAGCCGAATAATGGAGGGGTAGATTTGAAACCCGAGTAATACTTATTATTATTTTGTTACCAACAGACGTTACAAGAAAGGAAGGGTGACTTCCGCACGGAAAATTGAATGTTATGTCTTTGATGATTTATTCAACGTACTTTTGCTCGAGTTGCAAACTCTTAAATTATACCTGAGAATAAACTCGCTGCGGAGGGGGTAATTACAGAAGAAATTTCTCTCCAGTATCTGTCACTTACAGTCCTGAGTATGCTCAAAAGGGATAATTAATATTTTTGATGAAATCTTCATAACGATATCGAATTTCTTTTGCTTAATATGATATATTAACACGTTCGCGTATCAAATATGTATCTCAAAAACATCATTATTTTCTGATACTTTTCTCTTATCATTGTATACTGTCTCGATTGATACAGTGGGCAATATTGAACAATGGGTGTAAACCCTTTGAGGGCTGCTGGCACGTGTTGGGCACGTGTTTCTGGAGCGCGTAAAACACGATAACGTAACTGTTAATAACGAGTGCATCGACAGTTATGTCACTGTTTATTGATTACCGGAGTGTCATAATACAAAATAATAAAATGCAAGCTACGGGTACGTATATATTAGTTTCGTCGGCGATAAAAGAAAAACTACATTGATATAAAATGCGTCACAATGGTTTTGTCCTGTCAAAACGAACAAATATTGAATAAGATAAAAATGATTTCATGTGAGCAAATACACAATTATCTTGACATAAGTGGATTGGTGGCTTACCCGGCTTTCATGTATGTACAATAATGTGTTTTCTGGAATTAAGTTCGTCATAATAACATTATTGCTTCGCAAATAAAATTAATAATCTACGCAATATATATATCTGGGTATTAAAACGTTTACAAAGATTTGGACACACTCACAATATTGTGAATAAATTAACCGGTCAAAGTTTGATAAAAACTTAAAATCGTATTTTCATACGTCATCTACTATATTATGTAAAATAATTCGAAAAGAATCTTATGAACATGTCAAGAAGGTCTGCTAAATAATTAACTCATTCAACTCAACTAAAGATGGTGCAGAGAACTCACATGTAAAATTAAGTGTCGATCAAAGGATATATGTACCTACCAAACATGTACAATTTCCGAAATTTGAGTTATGTAGTAATTCATGGATAGAATGCTGAACGTTACAATTTAATAAAGTCATCGCTTTAACCAGCCTAAGCCCTGTAAATACATAGACTTTCATATTATTTTTCACCAATGTTGAGATGTCAATACGTAAGGTAAATTTTTATTATTATTTGTTTATAAGTATTTTTTCTTCTTCTTCTAACTCTTATCTGAATTCAATGGTGCATAGGGCACTGCATCGTATTGACGCAGTGTTATCATGATCGTTACTTACATGAAGGCAAGGTGATCAATCTTGCGCTTCAGGAACTAGTCCAGGGTATATTAAAATAAATATTACAGTGTAAAAGCATCAATAAAGTATTTTTTCCCCCCCCCCTTCCTGGAAATCAAACCCAGGACCTCCAGTTCGGTAGCCTAGCGTGCTGACTATTGCACTACGGGGATGGACGAAATAATATGTAATTTTTTTTATTTTAATTATTTGTTGCTAACGAATACGACTTTTGATCATTTATGAAAAAAATATATGTACACACCACATTTTAAAGTCATGCACCGCCTTTCAATTCATCTGCGTCATATAGCGACCAAGACTCTATAGCGAGTAGAACATTTCCAATCATTTTTCCCGACAAACAATAGCGAAGCGAATTTGGCAATCCATTCTGATTTGGAGCAGTATTCCGAGCGCGGTGTAAAATTCGGCGCGATTTACAATTGATCTGTCAGTCGCTCGCCTGACTCTGACAGCTCGATGGTGTGCACTGGATTTCTATATCACACACTGTGTCCAGTTACTGCCCGTGTCCGATTCTAATTTATTCATGTATTTGTGGGTGCCGATCACTGGCGCCGAGCAGAAGGGGTAAGTTTATATATCACCTCAATTAAGTTACTTCAAAGCCAGAAATGTGAGTAAAAAATCATCTTAAAGGTGTCTCAGCTCGATATAAATCCTTCTCTCCATTGCTTACAGGATGCTAAACATATCCCTTTGATTTTTGGGTAATATATCCAAAATTAAACAAGGTTCTTGGATTGAATTCTACTTTTATTTACATGTATATTATAATATGTGACGCGTTAAGTCATTATCAAACACTGACATGTATTTGATAATGTCTTTATAAGACGAAACGCGTCACATATTATCATAAATATGTAAATAAAAGTAGAATTCAATCCAATAACCTGATTTAATTTTAGATATATTACCCAAAAATTTTAAATGGAATTCTACGAACTATCTGCAGTTACAATAAATATTCCTTAGGGATCTAAAAACGAATGATTAAATAAGAGAAAAGTTCAAAGTAACAGATTTCTTTCAAAGAAAACTAAAGTGGAACTAGGCAGGTCGTGTGGCACTTATGTCTGAGGATAGATGAACGAAAAAGGTGTTTGACAGGAGGCCTAGAACAGAGCGCAGAAGCATCGGTAGGCCGCAAACAAGATGGTCTGATGACATTACAAAAATGGCGGGCCTACAGTGGGAAGAGAGTCGCGTCCAACAGAGAACTGTGAAAGTCCAAAAGGGAAGCCTTTGTTCAATACTGAACACAAGAATTAGGCTGAAGTAAGTAAGTAAGAAACTTGATATGAAATAGATTTGTGAACACAGATTTGGATACACTCAAAATATTGTTAACAATTTTGTAGCTTTCAAAGTATTATATTTTATTTATATTGTCAAATAAAAATATAATAAATTTTGATTTTATTATCCAACTGTGATTTCACATCCTTTTTATAATATTGCACAATCGATTAAATTTATTTTTGTGAGGGGATGTTTCTCATACCCTCTAAATCGCTGGTAGGTTTGGATACGTTTGTGAATTTTGATAGTCACTCTTTGCAAATGAAATGCAATTATGATGTGTTGATTAATTCCTTTGTGGTGGCCCTAGCCGTCGATTGTCCGGCAATTCAAGAGGGGACAACTTGACCGTAGCGTTTGATACACCCTTACACCATGACATTTGCAGAAACAGGGTTGCCAAAATTAAAGGAATGAGGGAAACAGTCTTTTAAAATGATTATTTTTAATATTTTTGTATCTAAAACTAAGATTAAATATTTCTTAAAATAATCAGTATTAAGTTTAGCTGATATCCAAAAAATCTATAGAATCGTTTCATATTATAGATCCAGTGAATATCGAATACGTGATTTTATTTATGTTGATTATAATCTTTAAGCACATACTGCATTACGAAGATTGTCTAGTATAAATTGATTTCTAAGTAATGATTGTCTAGTATAAATTGACTGATGGAGTTGGCAAAAGAAGGATGAAAGCAGACTGAATGCAGTCGAAATGCGATCCCTCAGACGAATGTGTGGCAAAACGATGTTTGATAGATGTCCGAATGATGAAATAAGGAAAGAATGTAAGGCTGAGGTAAGCATTATCGACAAAATTAAGAAAGGTGTGTTGAGATGGTTTGGACATGTGGAGCGTATGAGTGAAGAAAGAACGGTTAAACAAATTTATGGAGCGAATGTAGTTGGAAAAAGAAGCAGAGGACGACCGAGGAAAACTTGGCACAATCAGGTATGTCAAATACTTGAAAGCGGCCGGGTCAGGAGTCGTAATAATCGTCGGGTATGTATGAGGAGATGCATGAATGTAGAAGAGGCAAATAATGTTTGCAAAGACAGAGTGGTGTGGAGTTCGATTCTCTCTGCCTACCCCTGCGGGGAAGCGGCGTGATGGTTAGTTAGTTAGTTAGTTAATTGATTTCTAAAATAAGATAATAAATCAAAGTAATTCATGAGGTTATAAAAACATAAGTGACAATAATAAATGAAGAATGACATATCGGTAAACTGCATTTCATAAAATGAAATGGTGATTTCGGAAATATTTACTAAATATTGTTTGAATTGAACCCTTATTCTAAGTAATATGTTGCGTTTGATCTTTCAAACAGTATATATTGTAGAATTCCTTTTATAGAACTCATTCATTACAAGTGTTGGAGTTATCGCAAGGGTTGGAAGTTATTTTGCAGTATATTGAATTCACCTCAATGATTTGAAAAATTCATTATTTATAATATTAAATTAAAACAAAAAATACAGCCAGGTATTTTACAGGTAAGATATGTATGTAGGAATGAATATATTATTTCATTAATTGATTCGGCAGTTTTTGGTAATATTTATCAATTTTTCTTAAGGTTTTATTTACTTGGTAAAAACCATTATTTCTTAAAATCTATCGTGACACTCTTTTCGATGTATTCCGCATCAGCCGGTGTTTGAAAATGACGCGGAATGCATTGAAACTCGAGTCACAATAGAATTTATGAAATACAAGGTAGGTATTTAACAAGTAAAACTTAACTTAAAAATTAATTTATTATGTTCGCATTTACAAGCTAAAAAAAGAAACCCTCGACAAAATAAAACATTAAAATGTTTTAATTTAGACCTTGTATTATTTGGACTGGCCAAAGTCATTCAAATAAAATAAGTCTGTCAGACAAATCCGAAACGGAATAATTTGATTTGATTGTTAATTTAAAAAGCAATCGTATTTCTCAGAGTCGTGAATTAGAATTCAAATAACACGGTCACGATTAGGAACGCAGAAACAATTAGTTGTTTCGTTCGTTTATTTTTTGTTCTAGCCCAAAAACAGGTGTAAAGGAGCAAAAAAGAAAACAAATCAGACGAGGTGTATTGGGATCCGAGATTCAAACAAAGGTGATTCTCCCAATTCGGGTGTTGTCATTCAACTTTCGGGCGCGTTGTAGAACGGTGCCTTTTTTTGCCGCGTTGGGTCCATTCGGACTTTGAAAGTTGTAGCTTTTTTACATAAAGTTTAATAAACTCGAATTTTTCGGCGTTTCTGGACCATTTTTAAGTGGCGCCTTTGGGTACTCTCGGTGCACGTGCTGCTTGCATCGTGAAAAACCTCATTTCCAATTCTCATTCCATTCGTTTTCCTCTTTATACTAAGTGTACACCAAATTTAAGCAATCACCAATAAAACATAGTAAAAAAAATGGTCTTATTTATTTCTAAAAACTCTTTCTGTTATTTTATAAATAAGATACGACTTCAATTGAGTTTTTTTTTTCAAATAGAAAAGCGACTGAAGTATGGCAGAATAATTGTATTACTTTATCTCTGAGCATGATATTTTCGGAATTGGAATGAATGATTCAGCATTATTACTGTGTTAAAAGATCACTTTATTAGCAGTGTTTGGAGTATCAGATACTTTATTAAATATCCATCAAAACGTGGCCTACACAATCGCGGACTTACCCTAGGGGATTGTTGATTCTTTAAATGATCTTATATAAAATAAATCAAAGAGTGTTTGGCGCTCCATATCTTAGCGGGCTTAATTCACGGAGATACCAATGTCTACCTTCGTCAAATTTGATGTCATTGGTCAAACACGAGAATAATTCAATAAAACTTAAAATATTTTATTGCAAATAAATTTGGCTTATTTTATTACAACCGTATATTATAATTCTTATCTCAAACTAGCACATGGCTTCCACTAAAAAGATGCAGAATTGATCATTATAAAATCTATTTTCCGCAGACTAACACATAAATCATATTTTAAAATCACAACCTAAAAGCCGCGATCACTTAATGTCCGCCGTTGTTAATATTCGAACATCATCAGATATATTAAGTTATAATATTTTTTTCATGCGTTCCGCGTTATAAATAATATGGCAGTTAACATAATCTCTCGATACAATAACAGTTCAGCGGAGGAAGCCATAACATCGGTAACGCGGTAACACGTTACTCAATAGAAAAATAACGCCAGTAGACATCTGGATGTGAATTCTGGAACACTATAAATATGTGCATCCAATGTGGCGTGTTATTATAATATTTCATAGAACGATTAAATATTAACGCGACGACTGACACTCACCACTCGGTCGGAACACACATACAGATCATTACAGAAGCAAACCGTTCCGCGGGAACGCTCATACGTAAATACATTAAGAAGAACTTGAGCAGACACACCGATCATATCGAAGATAAACAAACGCTAATTTCTTTGTTGCGAGATCAATTGTCGAGGTCTGCCAGTGGCGATGAAGCGGAGGTAACAAAAAGGCTGCGAAAAAACACTGAGCAATTCTCTTGTAGGATGTGGCTAACGTATTTACTTCTAGCGCTGAAATAATTCGCGCTTATTATTTCATTTCAGTAAACACTGTCTGTATTCAGCTTATGAAACAGTCTCATTAGACACTCACGGTCTCGAGACAAACGCGTTAAAAAACCCAAAGAACATTCGAAGCTCTAATGTAAACTATGAAGCAATTAAAAAGTTTGTTTACTTGTAGCGGTCATATTCCCATGGCAATATTTAATGAACGAATAACACGAATTTTATGTTTCAGATGTGAGCATAATATGTGAAATTAGTCATCTTTTCTGCGTTCTCTCGATAGAATTAGACCACATCCCAAGAATACACGGCGTTTATTATTTCCTCTTTTCATTCATAAAACTTCTTCAATCCTCAACATTTTGAGTATATCGTACAGGAGAAAGTGACCAAGTGCATTTTTTACAAAAACGTGATTATTTACTATTTGATATCTTACTAGCTTAATATTACTCTGAAAAAATTCCAAAGCAATTTTTAACTTGGAAGTATAATATATTGAGTTGTTAAAAATGCCAAACTGCATTGATGTTTATTTTCTTGCCAAGCAAAAGTGACTTATATGGCCCTCCTGAACATTTTACGTTTTGTTAGTTGGTCACTTTCTCCTGTACGACTACCATATCCTATACCTTGTTCAAAAATCTGTGTTTCTCCTCTCCACTTAGGATTAAATTTTATATTGACATCTATACACACATGAAGAATAATTAGCAAATCGGGGTGGGAAAATAGATGCTGCCGAGAACTCACATGTTGAGAATAATAACACTCAAAACACCAAAAAATGTGAATAAAGTAATTGTGAAAATTTCAAGTTTAATAAAAACTTAAATCACGTATTCAGGCGTCTCTTAGTATGTAAAATAATTTGGGAAGAATCTTGCATTTATTTTATAAAAAAAATACTTAACCATGGATGCTGCCGAGAGCTCACATATGAAAGAATATGACAATTATAAGGTATATTAATAGCTTAAAGATATCAAAAAATATCAACTGTGTTCATATCAATCATAAATATATCACTGTCATAAATTATATTAAATTGGCAGTGTTAAAAGTGATCGGCGTTGAATGCTATATCATATTCAGCGGATAATTACTCGATGTGTTGTTTGTCTTAAAAGAGGAAGGAGCATTAAAAATTCCCACAATAAACCCGTTATTTCATTCAACAAAAGAAGCTTTGTACTAAGCATAATAAAAAAAGATAAAAAAGTAAAAAAACTAGCAAACATCCTCCAAGAATGGATATTTGTAAGGTAAATAGTGATGATTCGTTTCCCAGGAGTTGAATATCAGTTGCTACTGTTTAAAACACATCCTTATCTCTGAAGAATCTTTTAATTTATACCGCGTCACTGTTAGTTTTACTGGCATAGTACGAACCAAAGTCGCTTACACGTGACTATTAAATATATTATTTTTGACATCTCATCATAGACGAAGAAGAATATGGAAGTCTGGGCATTTACGGGGCTTACGAACGCCATACGCTAGTTTAAGTGATCACTTTACACACGTGTAACATTCACCGATTCTACCCATGATTGACAACCACACTACTCGAATTCTTGGTACTTCTATATGTATATTGTTCAAATTCGAAAAACATTGCTTAAATTGGTCATAATTTCACTAGAGACATCTATCGTGAGATGAAAGAAGCTTATTATTGAGCTGAAACTCTTTAATTTGTATGTGAATCCTTGATTATAATCACATGGGAAACGCTAGGAAATATCCTTCTCATTTTATTTTTTTTTATTTAGCTTATAATTTGAGTAGAGCAATAGTAGAACAAACAAAAGTATGTATTTGGACACACTTAAAATTTAATATCAATAAAATTGTAAAGGAAAAATAACTTTTTATTAGATGAATACGTAAAAAAACATCTTTTGTACGAGCATTATTTAAAATATTCTCAGTTTTATTGACATTTAATAATTAAGGCTATCAATTATACAATAAAACGCTAATCAAAGCTCCCATCGTGAACGCTGGACAAATAAAAACAGCAGGTAATTTGTACGATATACCTATGCGGTGTTATATTAGATCGAGTGTGTATAAAGCCTGTTTTTATACGGCACTGGGGCCGGTGTAGATAGATAGTGCTAACGAAAGATGTACATAGTAAATAAAATAAACAGATAAAATGCGGAACAGAGGAAGTCTATTTGGAAAACGATTCACTTCTAGTAAATAGTGTTTCTGTTAACTGTTTACTACTTACTACACGATAGAAATACTTGGCTTATTAATAACACTATAAATACAATTTTATCACCCAGTGTTAATTATCACACTTTGAATTGAATTAATTATTACTCATTAAATAAATTTATTAAGAACGTAGTCAAATTAACATTGGATTAATGTTTATTTTGTTTATATTAAGACGAAAAACAAGTATGATTTTTTTATATATATTTTTAAAAAAAAGGTTTTTCAACGGTTTTTTAAATAATTTAAACTCATTTTCTAAACATTTCTACTTATAATCTTAAAATTAAAAGCGTAGTTCTCTCCAAAAAAGAGACTGAGCTCTTGGAGAGGGATTTACACTTGCTAGTTATGTTTGTTGGTAATACAATTTATTTTTATTGAAATTATTAGTATTATTTTTTGAAGTAATGAGGCTGACAATAAAAAATATAAATTCAACGTATTATTCAGTAATTCTAAGGAACATGAAAATGTTATATAAAGACATGTTATTTATTGTTTCGGAATTCACTTTGCAGTAAGACATAATAAAATTATAAATGTAAAACATTTGTTTTTTTTTTAGAAGACTATTTCTTATCATTGGAGAAGTCATACACAAACTCGAAATACAGTTATGTAATATTTATATTTCAGCTTTTTATACTAATTAGTTTTATCCAGTATCAATTTAAAGAGGGGTAAGTAATCTAACGGTTAAACATAACTGTTAAAAATATCGCCAAACATTTTCACGCTTTATTTAATACCCTTAAAATGACCACATTATTAGCACTTTTTATGAATGAAAATTATGATGTGCTCTCTCTGTTTCAACAGCGAATGCCACAGTATTACCGGTGGGTCGTTTTTCAACAATGTGCTGGCGATATATTACGTACAATAAGGTTATTATTGTCCAAACCTCCCCATTTTAGTGCACTCGCAACGTTGCAACATGTTGCACTGATTACTGCACTGACCGATGCACAAAATACAATCGTAACTAAATGCATTCATAAACAATGATACATCGTTTGCGGTCAGGTAAATCATACGTGAACATATTATTATTATTGTACGGATGCGTTCTATAGAAACAGGATAAAAGCTCCATATAAAAAAAAATATACTTGAAAATTCCGCAGATGACTTATTGCCAGAGCAAGAATCAATAATAATTGTAATTAATATCCAACTATTCATTAAAATCTGTAAGATTAAAACATACATTTACCTTTTACTTCGCGATTTATTTATCTAGATTTATGGTAGGTACATTTAACATATAAAATGTATACAACATTCAATATATTTATTGAGGCAGGTATTTTTTTAAATACAATTTTGTGTGGTGAACACAGCAGACAAAGGATGAAGGATCAAACCTAACCTGATAATAAAGATGTCTTTCAGTTACTAGACGTATGTATAAAGACATGCTCAGTGTTTACTCGTTATATGTAATCTCTCATATTCTGACTGTTCTCTGACAAAACTGTGTGTCGTCACATTGCTATATATCACGTTCTAATTGTGCATCAACTTCCAGCGAATGTTTTTGTTTAGAATTTTTACTCGTGAATTATACATGTGTAAAATCATAGCAATATTCAACAGTAAGAAAGAGTAAGTCCACTGACTAGTAGTTAAAGGCTATAAAACCTATAAATTTGAATCCTAAGTAGGGATTTTCAGTTTCACTTTTCACCTGCAGAAGAAAACATCTGTAATTTTTTTTTTAAAACTAGTTGTGTGTAATGAAATAAAACTCATTAATGAATGGTATTATACACGTGTGTTTTTTTTAAATAAACAACCTGCCATTCTACAAAATTAATGCCGCATCAGTAATTGATGTACGAAAGAAATATGTAAAATAAAAATTGAGAGGCAATTTCTTTGAAAAGTATATAAAATATACTTCTTAGGATACAAAACGATTATTAAAATGGTTATTTTCTAAAAATTACTCTCACTTACATAGATATCAACATTGTTTGATCACAGACAATCAATTATTTCAATGAGAGGGACTTCAACATGATTGTACCGAATACATTGTAAATACATCTTTTATTTGAGTTTCTTTGTAAGAATACCAAATTGTTCACTACCTACTCACATGGTTAACCGTTTAAATAGCACGTGACACGAAATGTAATACCTGTACATCCTCAAACCGCAAACCGCAAGTCTCACGCGCCGCAACCACTAAGCTACGTTCGTACAAGAGGCCAATTAGAACGCGGACGGGTACTTAATTAGTTTAACAAGTACAATCATATGTCATTTAGAGGGTTTATTTTTAAAAAAATACGACTTTGACGTGCTTTTTTAAGACTAGATGTACAAAAATATGCACATCTTAATCTGATTCCAATCTACCTGATGGTGCATAGGGCACCGCATACTGGCGACGTGATATTAACTAGATCGTTTATTAGGTGATCATTTCTGTGCTCTAGATTTTGTTATGGTTTGAATTGAAAAATAAAATATCATCAATTATGAACCTCAATATTTTGAGTGAGTCAAAATCATTCTGGGTTTGTTTTGATTTCATGAAGGTCTCTTCTAAATATTTCATACATTTCATGAACATCTCTGCTAAAAAATTAATTAAAAAAACTCACTCTACTCAACCATTATTGGTGCCGAAAACTCACATATGAAATAACGTGTAAATTAAAGGATATACAGTATACAAGTTCCGAAATTTGAGTAGTGTGGTTGTCAATCATGGGTAGAATGGTGAATGTTACACGTGTATAATGTGATCATTTAAACCATCTTACGATAGGTCGTATGTCTTGAAAATAACCAGATTTCTATATTCTACTTCATCTATAATGAGATGCCACTTCTAATAATTAGAAAACAAATACTAAAAGCTCTTTTAATAAAATACAAAAAACTGCAGGTAAAAGCTCAACGTATAAACAACCCAATGTATGTATGTAAGTATTATGTCTTTCTCACTCCTGTGCAGAAGAGCGGGACAGCTAGTATGGCGACCGTATTGCAATAATTGCATTAATTAATGACTACCACGTAATAATTAGCGATATTGGCTGAAGGAATGCGTTTGTGGTCCCTGACTGCATTTACCCGGCGTTGTGGGAAAGTGCATGCAACCCCTAACTGCGCAGGAACTGCATCCCTCATACCTATGCGCAGGATGCATGCGATGATCGTATGGCACTGGTAGTGTTGCGGTGCACCCACTGAAGGGAACAAAGCTTCAAATTGGATGCGATCAATAAACAGAAGGCGACCGAAATGATTCAATTAAGTTTTGTGCATAATATCAACTATGCAATATTCGTATTAACCGGTGACATAGTAATATTAATGCTGCTAAAAATATTGAAAAGAGGAAAAAACAGAAACTTTTTAATTTTAACTAATGTTTTATATTACAATGATTAAAGAAAACACTTCGTTTTTTACCACTTGAGTTTTATTATAGACTACATACAGACCTGAATGATGAAAGTTTAACTTCTGAAACATGTAGTCTATAATAAAACTCAAGTGGTAAAAAACGAAGTGTTTTCTTTAATCATTGTAACATGTCTTACCACAAAGTTAATGCCGAAACAATAAATAATGTTTTATATTATTCTCAATATTATTAATATTTAAAACATTTACTTTGTGGTTAGTCATTTTTACTTCTTTATTTTTTTACAAAAATGTTAATAATATTGGTATTTAACCACTCATCGAGATTTTTATGTCTACCGGTTTCGAGACGCACCCGTCTCTTCGTCAGGACAATCACTACCACAGCATGTAAACAATGCCACCCTTAATTATAATATTCTTCGATTTGCTAATGAATGTTGACAAATGCAAAGTCATGGTATTTGAAAAAAAAAAGTATGATTTTACAATATATTATGATATTTGAACGTAATGGAGATCTTGGTGCACAATAGTAGTGAATGGAGAAATTTTTGAAGAAATAAATGATTTTCTATATGTATTTGGGATATATAAAAATATAAATAATTATAATGAGAAAAAAATTACTATATCATACATAAGTATAAGCAAACAACAGTGAGTGTAAGTCCCTCTGCAAGCACAAGAGCTATTTCTCATTTTAGGAGAAGAACAGCGTAATTTGCATAAGATATGTTAAAACGAGAATGTCTAAAGAAGGTTTTATGTAAAATAATATGATAAATTGCTCGCTATAATAGTTATTTCTTTAATACATCGTACCAACAGCATAAAACTTGATATTTATTTTAAATCCACATTATATTAAAAATCCGTGTGTTTAAAAATCAAGATAAACCCTGCGTCAATCCAACACCATGCACCATGTTGAAAGCAGGAAAAAATTAAATGTCAATAACACGAACTTGAATATCGGTTTTGCCAGAATCACGAATATGGGGTATGTGCATTTGCAGGTAAACACGAAATGTCAGTCCCTCGTCTATCAAATGAGAATTCGATATACGTGTTGTACGTAGGTGGGTACCGCTAGTATGATACAAGATGCTTGTATCCGTCCGATGTACACGAGAGTGGTAATTAAGTGAAATGTCACCGAGCCAATTGCCTTCTGATTGAATATGAGACACACCTCCCTACAGGACCCGATAACACCCGAGCGTTCACGAAGCCAACATTCGGCTTTCTATAAAAGCTTATTCAATTTGTCAGCGATACACGTTTCCATTTCCCAAGTGATTTGCTACGAATATTTTGAGTTGTTCCTTCAATGCAGTATATGGAAAATTAATTTTAGTGACTGTGTATTTTGTATGGCGGTTGGGGTGAACCCACGTGAAAGGAACATGCAATAATCGTGATGGATTTGTTCTGCATTTCATTGAATGGGGTTTTTATTTTCTGACAAAGAGATTTGATGGTAACTACGATCATAGAAATTGATCACATAGTAGGTACTATACGCCTATTTTTATATAACAAATCTGGAAAGGTTTCTTTACTTTTCCACCCTTAAATTAATAGAAAAAAATAAACCTGATTGAAAAGCTATCTACGAAAAATTTATATTTATATGAATTAGAATTCTTTACTTTTTCTTCACTGCTGGATTTCCGTATCCTTCCATTTCTTTCAGTCGGTTTTTTTCAATTTTTACCCCACACAATAGCAATATCGTCGAACAATCTTTTTTGAGGTCTTCCAATGCCTCTCTCAACGTCTCCATCTTAAAATTTAGGAGTCCAACTTCTAAGACCTTGTCTTGCGACATTCTATACTACCTTTCTAAAAACTTACTAATTTGATTTATCTTATGGTCCACTAATAAACCCTTTAAAATAAGCACATTGTTAAAAACTAAACACTCGTATTATACCACTTATTGAGTTTTATTTCATTTCTCATGACTAGTTTCAAAAACTACAAATGTTTGTATCAGAAAAACATCAGAAAAACAAGTCATCCCACAAATTTAATGCCAAATCAATAAAAAATAAAAAAAATTAAATAATTTGTCGATTTGAGACGTTGAATTATTTTTCTGAAAACCTGGATTCCACCCTCTGGGTATTAAATCAAATTTTCCGTGATGCGTCGCTTTTGAACAATTTTAATATAACACGCGTAATCATAATATTGTACAATCCGTCAGTTATGGGGGGTGGGAAAGGACAGTAGAATAAATAAAAGGCTAAATAATCACGCATTTTGTGGCACCTCGACCCAGAAATAATGACGCCCTTTCAGCCCGAATGTGACAAAGGAAACAGAACGCTTCCTGCACAAACAAAACAATCATTTCACTCGGTAAACAAACACACCTTGCATCGTACGTGTTTTTCAATTTCAATCGCGTTCCGTGTTTACACATCTTCACGCCTTCGCGTTCATTCTCTACAATTGAAATGAGCATTTAAACCTTATTAAAAGGCCAAGTTTTCGTTGAATATCAACTTAATTTTCTTTAAGAGAGAGAAAGAAAGGTGAGTTGAGATGGTTTGGACATGTGGAACGCATGAACGTGAGAAAAAGTCAGTTAAACAAATTTATGAGGCAAATGCAGTTGGAAAATAAGCAGAGGAAGACCGAGGAAAACTTAACACAATCAGGTATGTCAAATACTTGAAAGCGGCTGGGTCACGAGTCGAAATAATCGTCGGGTTTGTATGGAGGAGATGCATGAATGTGGAAGAGTCGAAGAGTGTTTGCAAAGACAGGGTGGTATGGCGTTCTGTTCCTCTCTGCCTACCCCCTCAGAGAAGCAGCGTGGTGGTTAGTTAGTTAGTAATTGAAATGTACAAAAAACTCTTTTTTTACCAATGTTTTACAAAAAATTAAATAAACCTAAGAATTAACAATAAACTATTTAACATTTAACCATAACGGATGATAACAATTGGGGTTTTTTGATACAGGTATCTTACGAATCATTCATATGAGCTATTAAGGGTGGCGTTTCCCCTTTATCGGTCATATGAATGTTAACTTCCTATCTTTACGAACAGGAAATCAAATAGGGGAGACAATAGCACGACACTGGACACTAATGGACTGGCAGTTACGTAAATAGCCTCAACGAAAATTCATTTCAACGTTAGAGGAAATGATTTTTACTTAAAAATTACAATAGGTTGGAAAACAGGGATATTTTCATATATTACTAGTATATATTGGATGCAAAAAATACAAGCTATGTGCTTTTAAAAATGTATGTGCATATTTTATATATACGTAAAATATAATACAATATTCTATTTTGTATTGTTCTCGTACATTTGTGTCTTACAGATATAAATCAGAGTTTAAAATTACTTTCATTCGTTATTTTTTGACATTTCACATTTCACATTTCAACGCAGACGAAGAAGAATATGTAAGTCTGGGTATTTACAGGACTTACAACCGTCATAAACTTGGTCAAGTAATCGCTTTACACACGTGTAACGTTCACCAATTCTACCCATGATTGACAACCACACTACTCAAATTCTTGAAACTTCTAAATATATTGATCAAACTCGTAACACACTACGCGCGAGTTCACATTAGTCATCTATGGTGGGATATGGAAATATTGTATTAAGCAGACTCTTTATATTTGTATGTGAGGTCTAGATCCTGGATTATATTCACATACTAGAGAAACGCTTGAAAACGTGATTTTCAATATTTTAGCCTATAATTTGACCTGCCCACCTCCGTAGTGTAATGGTCAGCACGCTTGGTTACCGTTCTGGAGGTCCCGGTTTCAATTCCCAGGGGGGTCAAATATTTATTTAAGTGATTTTTTCACGAAGAAATATTTTTGAAAAATAAAATTACTCTTTGCCAGCTTAAACAAGAGATCTGCCGGAATCGAACTCATTCGCCGGCCCAAAGGGTGCGAGGCGGGGACGAATAACAAAGCGACAAACGCTCGTGTAGTGCCTAATGAAAGTTGAAACGGCGTGTAGGGGCGATCAACGTTTGTAAATCGAAACGACGGTTGAAAAGCTACCATGTGTTTTAGTCGAGGTTTTTCCGACCCTTTGAGTTTTGTCACGGAGCGTAATACAATATTGTGCCACCCTGCCACCCCTATGTAGCAACTACCCATACATACGTACCTCGCATATCTGCTCTGATTGCCTTTGTCTGTCTTCCAAAAAGCTTTCAACATTTCATCAAGACGACAATGACAGGGGTGATGATAAATATTATTTACTGACCATCACATTCGTTTTTTGACAAACTAATTTGAGACATTTCTCTTATCACGCACTTTCATTAAAAAAATACATCGCTCGCTCCTTTCAAGAACGTCATAAATCAAAAAACTTGATTTTTCAGGAGAACGTTTTTAAAGTTTAACACAATAAGTGTATTAAAAATAAATATCAAGCCGCTTATTGAACTTTATACTGTGCAACATATCTTTTTAGGTAAAAAATGAAGATTTTTTCTCCATTTGAAAAATATTTAGTATATTTAAAAAAATATTAAACAATACTTTTCTTCAAGATGCAAAAACAACATTTTCTGCCCTGTAGCGGGAAAATATTAAGTTAAAATGTGCCTCTTTTGCTGGAATATAGTACATTTTCTGTGCATTTCGAAAACATGCACAACTGAAAATTGACGATCTTTAATTTATGACGTTCTTGAAAGGAGTGAGCGTCATGTTACATACCAAATCACTATTAACACACTTTAAGGTAACTTACATAGAACCACAAAATCCGAAACATACCAAACAAAATCTAACACAAATCTCATTAGGTCTAAATAACTTTGATTTTTATACTTCAAAGTTGTACAACCTACATTCGTTATCCATAATGTGATACAAAAATAAAAGCTTAATATTTATTTTTAAAGTATTCGTAAATGGATAATGGAAGTGGGTAGATCAGAAATAGATCGTATCATTCAGCCATGTAGAATTTAATTGCATGAACAGTTTTTTTCAAATTATCATTTGATTAATAACTTTTGTAAAATGTGCCCTCGGCATGGAAAAACTCAGTGAGGGCATATTATTGCAATTTGTGATTTGTAATTGCGTACATGATGAAATAAATTAAATGATTGAAACAAGTGAATTCCCAGATCAAGTACTAGAAATATAAAATTTAATGTATTTGTGTAATAGCAAATCGTTTATACTAGTAAAATATTTTGATTTTAACCAAAATAATAATAAGGAGCTTTTTACTTAGAGATTTTTATTAATTGTTTGTAAAATTCATGTCAGAACTAAATAGATATTTAAAATGACTTGCGATCTTATTTCACTATCCCTGTCAGAATTAATACAATCGAGTCTCCCTATTCATACACCAATTTTACACGTGATGATATTCGAGAGAGTTTAGTACTCCATTTCATAAATTCATTACTGCCATTTTGATTGCAGCGTCGTCTAAAATTTAAACAGGGCGAACGTATGAGCTTTCGCCAACATTCATTCAATTAAGAACAGTACCTACGTACCTTAGATCTATGAATCTTGTCTGCCATTTTAGTAAATAAATTGACCGTACTGTTCATA
Organism: Brachycentrus maculatus; assembly: GCF_059751285.1. Classification (NCBI taxonomy): domain Eukaryota; kingdom Metazoa; phylum Arthropoda; class Insecta; order Trichoptera; family Brachycentridae; genus Brachycentrus; species Brachycentrus maculatus. The sequence continues at coordinate 1,986,309 of NW_028280793.1, forward strand.
TCAAAGTGCGCACATATCGCTCACTTCTTTCAATAATGTCATTTTAAAAAAATCGTCAATTTTTAGTTGTACATGTTTACGGAATGCCCAGAAAACGCACTATTTTAACTTAATATTTACCCGCTACAGGGCAGAAAGTGATGTTTTTTTTCATTTTGAAGAAAAGGTATTGTTTGATTTTTTATAATGTTTTAAATATTTTTCAACTGGAGAAAAAACATTCAGGTTTTACCTAATAAGATGTGTTGCACAGTAAAAAAATCAATAAGTGGCTTGATATTTATTTTTAATACGTTTTATTATATTTTTAAACTTAATAAACGATCTCCTGAAAAATCAAGTATTTTGATATATGACGTCTTGAAAGGAGTGAGCGATATTGGAACATTGTTAGGAGGTATTACGCAATGAATCTACACACGAGTACATGTGCGAATTTTAATACCATGTCGTGTGCAAATTCTCTGTTAAAATTGCTTATGAAAGTTAATGTTTGATTAATTCTGTTTACACACGATTTATCATGCATTGCGAAAATATTGCAAGGCACCTATATTTCTAATGATAAAGTAGTACTAGAAAGATTATTCCAACATCTCATTTGAGTGAGCGCATGTTTTTGCATACAAAACGGCAGGGAAGCATTCATGTGAATATTGACATGTTTTTATGTAAAGTAGAATTCCAATAAACTGAACTCCCGATTATCTGAATCGCTGTTACCAAAATCATTTTAAGAAGTTCAGTAAATAAATTAAAGATGGAAATGAACGAGCTATTGTCATTCCCTTCACCAATTAATTGACTGCTCAAAATGGATGACAGACAAACAGATTTCATTAACCAAGACGTTTATCAAGCAAAGAATTTTATTGGAAATACACCACTTACATACATACTGTACTAATGTACAGTACTTGCATGTAACTACGCTTAACAATAACGTGCTGCCTTTTTATTTAAATAATGAATAGCTCTTTTTTTTAATTAAAGTAATTAAACTTAGTACCTACTTAGAAAGACATTATGAGTTAGCTTGCATTTGATATTTTTTTAAACAATTCACCTTTTTTATGGCAAAAAAAAGTAAAATATTCAAATGATAACAGAGTCATACCAAAAATCGAAAAGAGTTGAGCTTTAAGTCAACTTTTGTTGCGGTATCCTGTTTTAAAGTCTCTTTAAGTTTAATTAGTTAAAAGCTATTTTTTCAATTCAGTTTTTTCTTCCATTGTCAACTAACAGTTATAAATAATAAAAATGCAAATTTTTCGAAAGAAATCTAACTACCCGAATTTTTGACTATCCGAATGGGGTCCACTTCCAATGGTTTTGGATAATTGGAGTTCTAGTATGTAAATATATATAATATACCCACTTTTCGAAAAATTAAATACTAACACAGGAAGTAATTGCCCTATTTTTCCTTCTGACGTCTAATTTACCACAAAGCTTGATTATGTGGAGATGTATTATTCAAAATGGAGAATGACGTGTTTATTAACTTTTCAGCATGATAAACTATCACATATATTATGAGTTGTTTCATTTATTTCATTAAATGCGTTGAATTGAATGTGAATTATACGTGTTGATACTTGAAATGAGTACGGAATCAGGTTTCCAGGCATCCACTAATTAACCCTCTGTTTCTAACTTTTCATTTCAAACGAATTATTACGTAACAGTTCATAAAGCACAAGGAAACCATGACGAGAAGGAAGTAGGTACTCGTCTTAATTTATATTCATGCAAAATTTTAATAAAGGCCCCAACAATATGCCGAACCTGAGAAATTAATGGAGTCCTAATAAAATTAATACTAATACTCATTTATAGCTAAATATTTTCTATTTATAAAATTCCTTTGAAACAATACCATGTAGTATTTGAAATATGAAATTTTATTACTTTTTTAAGCTCCAAATTTTACACAATTGCCTTTCTTCGAAATTCCGTTTAAATCAAATTAAATCTTTATAATGCGAAAACACTTTTTAGTTCGTGTTTTTCACATTAATATAATTTTGTTGGTATTACGCAAATATTTATAATTTAAATAAACAAATCAATGCTACTTTGAGTAAAAGATTTTGAATTGTTAAAATGTGTAAAAAATAGCAAACTAACTATCTCCTTCCTCACAAGGGTAGGCAGAGAGAATAGAACTCCATACCTTTCTATCTTTGCAAACATTATTCGCCTCTTCTACATCATGCATCTTCTCACACATACCCGTCGATTGTTCCGGCTCCTGACCTAACCACGTCCAATCATTTGACATACTGATCATGCCAAGTTTTTCTCGGTCTTCTCTGCTCTTATTTCCAACTACATTCGCCTCATAAATTTGTTTTACCGTTAATTCGTTCAGCATCACACCTTTTTTCAAATAAAATTCTCGTTAACATGTGTAAGTACATATATTTATATGTTGGTGGATCTTATCAAATAATTACTTTTTTTCGTATTAAATCTTGGTGATGATTAATGATTACGTAACTCGTTTTGTGAGAATTTTCATTATTCTTTGAAAACGCCGACGCCGCTACATTTAACAATCGACATAATTCATTAGGCGATTGTAATTCCACATTTTCACGCTCAAATTCTGTATCACGATGGTCAAACATCTAACTAACGTCTTCCGATTTATTATTCAGATACAACCGTTTTTTATTCGAATGATTATCCGGTTAGCTAACAACGGCAAAAAGTTAATTTAAATTTATCTATTGAATTCAACAATCACGCGGTAGCTCGAATTGGAAAATGAGGAGTTTCGAAAGTAGCTACTTATATACTTGTTATACATGACTTTTGTTTATATTATTTTTTTTCCATACCTAACAATATTAAACAAATTTGTTTTCTTAACGTTTTAACAGAACTGTTTTTCGGACGATATTGATTGGAAAGAATTCTTTATTTTACTTATTTTACACCCAAATAAGTTTTTTTTAAATTTACTTTGATTTTCAATTTTACTTTTAAATTTGCTTGATTTTCAGTCCAAATATATAATTTCAAAACGTGTAGGTACTGAGCGCGCTTAAGTAGTTTTTATCATACTGTATTTCGGACAACATTGATGGAACAGTTTTTTTTAACTGTAGACTTTGGGAATATGCCACTCAAATTTGTTTACTTAACATTTTTTGTTCAATTTTTCATTCAACTCAAGAAACATGGATTAATAGCTTTTGTTTTCTAGAAGGCATATTTCGGATAGCATCATTGAGATAGAAGACGTTATTCCTACTGTAGACTTCATCATTATTACTAAATGTTGTTCAATCCAATTATCACATATCAATTATTTATTAAACGCGTTTATTGTCTAGGAGTAGTTTTAACAATACAGTATTTATGACAAAATTGATGGGTCAAAATAAATCATACCTTCTGTGGATTATGGCAATCAAACAGACTCTAATTCCTCATCAAAGAGTGAATAACTGGTCAAATGATCTAATCCAAAGAGTCTGATAATCCCTTAATCTCTGCAGAGATTACAAATCCTTGTTGCTTGCTGACTCTGACTCTGAGAACATTTCTCCATTTCCATCTAAGCACACTGACAAAGGCCGACAAATCGAGCAGAAAATGGAAATGAACTTTGATAAATAATCGTCGCAGGGATTTTCACTCCTTCGCTAGATCCATCCAGATTTTATCCTTCTACTTAGGCTAGCAAAGTGATCCTTAAACTGTGGTAACGCGTGACTTCAATAAATTTAAAAATCATTGAACTGTTTGCAACAAAAATAAATAATGTTTTATTTTTTGAACAAAATGTTTATTTTCTAGATACAAAATATTCTAGAACAACATGCAAATTGTTTTACTCAGAAGGTTTAAATTAAGTCTTTACAATGGAGATTTTATGCTTTTATGGTAAATTTAATAAATAAATCTATGCACAATGTCTTATTTTAACGCTAAAATTGTTTAAATTAATTCAAAGAATAAATTAAAAAAATAGTAAATCAAACCAATTAATTCGTGTAAATTTAATTTTCTATATGTGTAATTCATGAAAAAATTGAAAATTAAAATAACTCGAGTCCTTGAAAGAAGTCAATAAATCAAATGCAAAGATTCATAAACTCATCTAATGGAAAAATTTCGTTTTATTTTAGTAAAAATTATAGCCAGGATAATGAAATAATATTTTACCTGAAGAGATCTGTACACGTTACCTAACATAAGCTTGTACGTGTACTTTACCTTCTTCATTTTCTTTCCTACAAAGCACTAACGTCCTTTACCCTGACTTACTGTATATACATCAAAAATATATTTACTCCACATATCCTTGAACCAAGAGTTCAGCACTGCGATCCTCGTTTTCAGATAAATAGCAAACCATGGGTATAATATTTATTGTTTTGGCATTCACTTTGTGGTAAGACATTGAATTATAAATAAAACACTTGTTTCTTACCACTTAAGTATTACATTGTAATGACTTGCCTTGGAAAGTATAAATGCTTCTGTATGAAACATCTGTAGCTTTCGAAACTAGTCGTAACGATATAATACTCAAGTGGTAAAAAAGTTGTTTTATAAATAATTTAATCATGTCTAACTGCAAAGTGAATATCGAAACTATAAAAAATATACTAATGGTTTGATGCTGCGTTGACTTCAACGTCAATTATCCGAAAGCAAGGACGCTTATACAGTTTATACTTAACCCGTAGATGGAAGCATCTGTACAGCTTCCGAACTAGTCGTAACAATATAATTATACTAAGTGGTAAAAGACAATTTTTTTTTCATTTATAATTTAAGCCATTGGTAATATAACTCAATTCGCCACGATAATTCAAAGAATATTACGTCTACAAAGTTTTATTTGTTGTAATATATATTGTTTGTGTTCTCCGCACCACAGTTTGGCAAGAGTGCGGTAGCTAATCGCGCCCCCAACTTGAGCGGAATAATTAAACGAATCATCGGTTTTTGCGCTTTCCGCCACCAAGCAGAGGAATATCGACACCAGAGATTTATTTATTTATTCCGTGCTATTTGGAATTTAGTTGCTTTAATCGAGGTAATATTTCAAAGTCTCACTGTTCGCCGGGTTCAGTAATTGATTTATTTGAGGAATTTTCGTATTAACAGCGCCGGTGCCATCACCCCAGGCCTCTCGGATTAGTAGCAACACTGAGAGCTGTACAAGATTATCTGTTATTTAAAACCGGATTGAAAAACCTACACCCTTTAACTACACTAATATTTCAAAATTAAGCAAACGGAAGTTTACGATTTAAGGTGCGTGAACCGATATATAACGTAGGAACAATTTTTCATGTACAATATCAACAAAAAAAAATTACATCAAATCATAGCTTTAGGTTTTGTCCTTATATTTCTTTATGTAATAAAATCACAATTTATAGATTTTTACACATTTGTTTTATTTAAACAGTGATTGGGTTTCGTCGTTACCGACATCACTAGTCTGGTAATGTAAACGAAGACATATAAAAATATTTTAATATGTCTTTGTTTATTATTTCCATGGAAATTTCCACAGTAATTTGATTTATTTTTACTATTTTAGAAGTTCCATTCAACAACCTCTTTAGGACTTAATTTGTTATTTTTAAATATTTTATGAAAACTGTTTTTGTAAAATGAACCATTTCGAGTTGTGAAATCAAAATATCGTGAATTTAGTGAATAGTGAAAGAGTTTATGGTAAGTATATTTTTTAAATAATTAAAATGGGTTATTATATTTTTTTAGAAATCAGACAAAGGATCATTACAAAGAATGACAAAATCTTTTTTCCCATTCAAAGTATCAGGATGTCAACAAGGCTCCGCGATATAATGTAAGTTGAGGAAAGACGAAGGCATAAAAGATGTGACATTGATCGAGAAGATATAGCGGCGCCCTCATCTCCTCATAGCCCGCTCTTTGTTCTATCTGTGGCGATTAATTAAAGGAAGTTCTTTCTCGTCTGATTGAATGAGCTTTTGTCTTCGTGAATTTATTTCAAAAGAGCCCTTGACAACACCATGGTCGTGCGTGGTGTCATGACGTTACTTCTTGGTGCAATCCTGTTCAAATCGATCCTTGAATAATAATAACAAGGCTATCTAAAATAAAGGATATCTAATTTCGATTATTTATTACAAAATAAAGAATATTTATGAAAATTCTGACAGTGATATAGATAAAAAAATTACTTGCAGTAATGAAATGTCACTGATGATTAATTTTTACAAAGAAGGGTGAAAATAATTTAGGATCTAAGTATCCTTAAATTATTCTTTCTAATTGTATCTTTTTTATTACAAAAGATATGTCATATATAGGTTGCAGTGATGTCAGGCGTCGACCCCGACTAGAATTTGAACATACGCTCAAATAAATAAAAAAAATTATAAACAGTACTGGATTATTCATCTTACGGATGATATGTCAATATTAATAACATTTTGAGTGTGTCCAAATACTTGTTCACAAAATCAATATTAATAGATATAGATATCTCAAAACGACTTTAATTTTAATACGAAAGAAAATAAAAGTCTGAGCATCCCAGGAATTATGATCTAGCATCTGGTTAAATAACAACTTTAAATTTTCTCTAGTATAAAGACGATAGACACTTCATTGCAAGTTCAGATACTTATAACATGAACAAATGTTCGTTAAATCAAAAACAAATCAGAAATTGGAGATGGAAATTTGAGTCGTTTTTAGTTTGGGAAATTTCGATTTTCAATTTGGCTTTTCGTACATATTTGGTCACAAGAACATAAATGAATATATTTCCATTGTTTGTTTATTGCGTCTGGATTTCTTTGTTTCGTTTCATTGTTTCGCTCTCGTCTTAAGACCGGAATCCGGTGTAAAACGGCGTCGGAGGCGATATATTAACCACCCGACACGTATTAAATAATATCTCCAGCGGTAATAATTATTTCACCCTCACAATTTAGCGCTTTATAGTCGGGGTGGGCAAAGAGGGGAAAGTTATAATGCGGAAGGTAGGAAAGGTGAGTGGAAAAGTTCAGCCGGAATTCGCTCAGGGAGAAAATAACAACTCTTTCAGAGGGAGGCTGAAAGCTGTCCTTGCGAATGTATTCCGAAACATTCCCGAGTTTGCTACACATCTTAGACATTTTAGAGAGACCCGTTTTTTCCTCGTTACTTTCTACTTGTAAACTGTTTGATACATGTTTTTGCTTTATTGTTTGGAAAATCATATTTACATACATTGATTTAAGCTCGTAGTTACAACTGAATAAAGTGTAAATGAATATAATGAATTCATTAATTGATACAGCATTCATTTGGTAAAAAAAATCTATCTTTTATGAATAAGAAATATATTTTATTTATTGTTTCGGCATTAACTTTGTGGTAAGATATGTTACAATGATTAAATAAAACACTTGTTTTTCACCACTTGAGTTTTATTATAGACTACATGTTTCAGTTATTATACAGACCTGAATGAGGGAAGTTTAACTTCTGAAACATGTAGTCAATAATAAAACTCAAGTGGTGAAAAACAAGTGTTTTCATTAATCATTGTAATAAGAAATATAATTTTTTCTTAAAATCCACATATTTAGATTGCTTAACGATGTTTGATAATGATGTACAATGTATCGAAACACGTGTCACAATAGATTTTAAGGAAAAGTAATGTTTTTCAAAAAAATTATAATGGAAAAAAAATATGTATTCATGCCTTTAAAAAAAAATTTTATACACCTAAATTTGAAAAAAGGACGGTAGAAGATAGGATTTTTCGATCAAAATAATAAAAAATAAAATTGATCTGTGGGAGAAAATTAAACTTTAAATATAGTAAAAACCTTCGTTAATTCAAAAATGGGCTTTGAATAAAGTAATGTGGAAGAAATTACTATTTTACTCGCACATGTCTAATATAAGAGTGATATATTATTTAAATCAATCCAAATCTTAGGAATCAAATAACTTTCTAAAGGATGTTAGTTCTGAGTAATAAGAAGGGAGGTTATGCCTTTCATATTTCTAGTAAAACCGAATCGTAATACTGTAAACATAAAACATTCATTTCATTAGTAGGCGTCGGTTGGAGTTTCAAACAAAATTTGTGCCCGCAATTAAGACTTGAAGTGCACAATATTCATAATTTATAGAATTTAAGTACGAGGGGAGCTTTAGGGGGTGAATCAACATTTAAAACACAAGTAGGTGGTACATTCAGAAACGAATCAGAAAATATTATATTTAAAAATCAATTTAAGAGTAAGTTTTAATTTTATGTAAAAGCAAAATACATTGATTAATAAAACATAAGAATGTTAACAATTAAATTAAACCGATGGTTTCATACAACGGGGCGTTGGTACCAATTACTGATGGGAAACATGGAATTGGCAAAGAAACAAAGAAATTGGAAAGGCAGAGGACGGCTAATAAATACTTCAGAACCTAAAATCTGTGGTGTCAAAAGTCCACGTAATCGGGCGGCATGTATGACTAGATGTATGAACGTGAAAGAAACTAGCAGTAAAATAATAAATAACACTCTCCTTACCATTCATCGTTCACTTTTTGCAATAAATAAGCGGTACTACACAAAGTGAACGATGAATGATAAGGAGAGTATTATATGTATTACCATACTACAAAGTCAAAAATTGTTTAAATATACAAAAAAAATCTAGGGGTGTATGTCAGGACAGAAGAGTATGGCGTTCCATCCTCCGAGACATTTGCATTTCACTTTATATATATATATATATATATATATATATATATATATATATATATATATATATATATATATATATATATATACATTTATATATATATATATATATATATATATATCTATATATATATATATATATATATATATATATATATATATATATAATATATATATATATATATATATATATAAGGTACGCGAGGATTAAAGTGATGTTTTCATTATTCATAATATAGTCGCCGAGAGGGAGTTAAGTTTTATTTCTAGCAATTAAGGTTGTAAATAGAAAATGGTGGTGTGTTTTAGGGTGGAATGGCTCAGGTGTTAAATGCGGTCGGAATCAAGGGATATTCTTCTGTTTGGGGAAGCCCTCTATTAAATCCTTCAGCTTGTTTCAAAACTCTCAGACTGAGAGAACAGTAAACATTATTATTTATTTTTTGAAACTTAAGTTTTGCTTAGTAAATACCACTTTTTCTTAAAATCTATTGTGATAAGTGTTGAAATGCATTCAACGTCATTTTAAAACGCCGTATGTAAAGCTAAGTCTAAATTTTAGAGTTGTGTCCTTGAGACGTTGAAGGATTAAGATGGGGTTGTAGCAGTTTCTTATTTTGATTTATTTATTAATTATTTTCTATTTTTTACACATTGTTTTTAGTCATTTTTTGTGGAGGTTTTAGTCTTTGTCATTTTGTTAATTATGGATTTATTATAATTTATATTTATTTAAATGTCGCAGTTTGTCACTTTTCGAATTAATATTTTTTAGGATTCCTACGTTATTGTTGTTATATGTGATCGTTTATTATGTGGTTAGCGAAACTCTGAAAACTTATTATTTCCTTAACATATTTCATGTACCTACCAAGTTAAACTTAAAAAGTAAAAATGGATAGATAATACTACAAAGTGACTGTTGAATCAGTGATTGTAAATATTAATATGATGTAATTTTATATATACGTACTTTAAGTTTAAAGAATAAAATATTTAAAATTTGTTTATTTTAGAAAACTTATAATGTCACTGTCGGTAATTAGTTTTGCGTTTGATGGTAAGTCGGTACATCAAAAAAAGTAATCAATCATTGCCGTTCATTTTTCTAAATGAATGCTTTTAAAAATTGTGCCCTTCCGCATGTAGCCATGTCCCTACAGCCCTTACCGAGCCACCCCTCATCTGACACGGTGGAAGCAACTCCGCATCAAATTAAAAAGAAAAATAAAATCCCTAAATTAGAATTCTTAATATCCCAACCCTAATTAATAGCGGGACCATAATCCACCGTCCATCTTACAATGAAACTGTTTCGCGTCTTTAAACCCAATGAGAAGTATTCAGGACTGGAGAGAAACTTGTGCGTACGAACCGAGACGTCACGTTTTAATGAGAAATAAAACCCAAGAAAGAAAAATATAACTTTGGGGGGAGATAATATTGAATGGTACCTGGTAATAAAAAAACCCAGAGTCATTCGATCATATTTCTCTAATAACGCAAATGAAAACTTTTCTTCGTAATTAAAATGCAAACTTAAAGGGTAGCTAAATTAATAAAAAGAATATATTTTCATAAATCTCAAAGGTAGTCGAGAATTTCCAAATACTATGCACTGTAGGGCCAATATACGATAGATAAATAGCAACATAACTTTCTTTTAACACAAGAATGTTACTTGACGTAGTTAATTTTTTTGCTTAAAACGGCGTTTTTGCATTGAAAATTTGGTTGTTCTTACGAAATAAAAAAAGAGTTATTGAAAGGTAAGGAGGTTAAAAAGGGATATGAATTTTTTAAAACAGAAATTGATGTGTTTTTATTATTTGCCAAAATACTTCAATTTCATTATTTTCATATTTTAAAAAGACATCAATTTTTGTAGAGTGGGTTCGAACCAAGAAACTCTGACTCAATAGTCTGCGATACTAACCATGGGACCTTCCTACACCTTATATGTCAAAAAAGAACTCCAATATATACATATTCTAAGAAAAAAAATGTGCGCGGAAACACGTCTAGCTCCTAGCGCGACTGGTTGAATTCTGAATTTGAACGTTTGAGATCTCAGCATAAAACGCATAGCAAAAATACAACATTAAAATGTCATAATTATTATTCATCTTGTCGATTCTCACGGTCTGCACTGGGTTTAAGTTATTATTTAAAAGGAAATCATCCTTCCATGTACTATTATTAAAGCACATCCATCTGTACATATCTTGGCCGAACCCATTACTCTTCTACATGTTTATCTGCGAGAGATATTAACACATTACGCTTTTATTGAGTACAATGTGACACCGGTGTGTTGCATTGTATAACGCAATAGTTGGATACTTTTTAGTATAATATGTCTGAGCTGTAATCCGTTTGAATTCATCCAGCTATTAAAGATTGGAAGCTCGGGGGCGGAGCGCCCCTGAATGAAGCCATTATTGCTAATCCCTGGACAAAGTTTGGGGACCCCCGGGGGTCTAGGCGTAATGGGGTTCCTTCTATTATGACTATTCGTCTCATAAGGTTTGATGTCTGACGTAGATTCATAACACCGCCAGCTAACGCAATCGCACACTGAAATACTAATAAACATATTTTTGACACTGTTAATTCACAACTATAAATTACTGGCTATAAAAATTAATCACAATCTTCTAATAAATCAGTTCATATTATCAAACAAAAATACTGACGTGTGTCAAATGTAAATGAAGAAATTCCACTTACATAACACGTTAATGCGTTGAAATATACATATATAATGTATGTAAATGTGATTGAAAATGAAACTTATCTACAGTGTAACGTTTGAAATTACATTAAAAACTAACATCAAAATTTATTTTGTCATTGTTGAGGAGGCTCTAAATTATTATTTTCAGGACTCCAACCCTGTTGCGCTGGCTATCCTCTTTAATCACACCTATTCATAACTTAAGGCTAAAAATTGTTATAATCAAACACGTACAAAACTTGTTTTTGCGAAATTTTAACTTTTTTTACTTTGCAATCGATATTTTTAGACGTACACCGGAAAAATGGTCGTACAATTTAATTATTCTACTTGTATATTTCTTGATAATCTAATAAAGTGCTTTGTGATGTTAGGCGAAAATTTAGAAAATATGAGTCAACATAGTTTAAATACTCACACGAATAGCCATATTCCAAACATTTTTTAAAAAGCATTCGTTTTCTTTGTCATAAAAAGTGATACTCTGCCTTAACAACAAAGCTTTCGCATCAAAAAGCTTCCTTAAAAAAATCTCTTTAAAAATGTGTGGAGCATTAATAACAGGCGTAAGTTATACGATACGATTACAAGAGTGGATGAAATGAGTATCTTTCTTACTGTGGGCTTTAGTTTTTTTTGTTATAGGGGTGTATTGAATGTTCTAGCACCCGCAGATAATCAAGATTTCTTGTGTTAGGTCCTGGCGGGAGTATCATGCTTCCTACGTTTTCACAATAGAGTACATGCGATTACGTAACTTGCCAACAAGCCAGGCTGAGATCCAGATAATTTCAAAAATATTACTCGTAGACTATATCAAGATCAAAGCAGCCTTTTTTCATTGCGTTTAACGGTGCTTCGTTTTTTAGAGTACAATATTTTTAGCACTTCAATTAAAAATATTAAATTTGCATTCGTTTACAAGTAACAAATCCAATAGAAAATAAATTGTCGAAACATCAAAACATTGATTAAAATAGATTTTTGGCATAATTATCTTACATTTTCTCTTATAAAACAATTAAGACCATTGCAAGTATGCAGGTAGATTAATAGAGATTTTAGAAAAGTCATATACATACTTATGTATATATATATTGATAATTATTTATAAAAGCGCCATCTTTACATGTGTTACGAGAATTTAAAGTTGGTTACTCACCGAAATAATGGCAACCGAAAGATTTATTTAATGTTTATTTTGTTGATGTAACCTTTAAACGTCTCACTTAATTCAATTTGTTTTCACGACTATTTGTTATATTGTATTATTTGTAATTTCTAAATATATGATATGAGTTATGCTTATTGAGGCGTTAATCAAAAAAAATTTGTGAACAGTAATAATTAATTATAATAATTATTTTTCTTTCATTTTTTAATGATATTAGAATATAAAAAAACAGAAGAATAGTGTGTTTTGAAACAAAATACCATGCTTATCACTGATATGAAAAATAACCGTAGATAATAAATCGTTGTTTTACACAATTTTTGTGTAATGATTAAAATTAAACGATAATTAATGCGTTCGTTCGACACGTTCGTTAAAATGCCACAACAAGATCAGACGTCACAAAGCACCAACAACGTTGGAGCAACAAAAGTCCAATACACCTTGAGAACACGACGGGAAAGGTGTTGAGAGCGATCCATCATCGAAACCCGAAATGGGTACATCCACCATTCATACAAAACAATGCAGGACTCGGATATGTTGCGTTTTTTACGTTTATTTTCACTGGTATCTGATCGATCTGAGAATGTCCCTTATTAGAAAGGTGTTGTTGAATGACTCAAACGGGCCTATCAGATCAACTTGAATGATTTGGATACTGAATGGAGGAAGTCCTAATATTAGAACATACATAAAAAAAGCGTTTTTTTATCTCAAGTCTCTGAAGAATTATCGTTTTTATTGTTATGTTACTGAATATTACCTCATTTTAATTTGATTGATTAGTTTCTTATCATAGTATTTAATCGAACATATATTTATATAATATAAATAAAAGTATATTACTGTTCTCCAATTGCTTTGAAGTTTTGTTCACTCTAATCCTGGACTGTGTTTTTTGTTTGTTCAATGTAATCCTGGACTGGTACGTAAAGCGGAGGGCTGATCACCTTTCGATCTCTGAACGATCAAGATAACACTGTACTATATATGATGCAGTGCCCTATGCACCATCGTGTTCGGATGAAAGTTTAAATATAAATGTTATTGATAAATTAAAGTGTATAATTTTTTGCAACAATAAAAAAATGTTTACATATAGATATAAATAATACCCATATCATGTAATAATACATCAACAAAGCAAAAAATCTCGTATTAAGAAATAATGACTTTGCACTTTTATTTTAATCTTCTTTGTGATCTGATTTAAGTATTTGAATACATCTGAAAAATAATTACAGGCAATGAGTGTGTAAAATGTCAAAATTCTGATGCATTCTTACTACTGCTATTAGCGCGTGTTGGATCTGGTATGCAAATATTAAGAATGCTAAAAAAACGTAATATGATCTATCTAAATTACACACATCCATATTACGTGCATAATATTTATAATTTGTAATTTGTATGCACTGTAATTTTCCCTAGAGGCATGGAAATAACAAACTTGTTATTCATTAGTTTTTATTATTAACTTCGTTATAAATACTCATGATTTTTAAACATATTTTTTAGTAAACAAAATATACAGCCGTGAATAAATATACACGCACACACATAAAGCTGATCTTCTCACATCATGTCTCCAGAATTTTGAAATGTTATTTACATATTCCTCTATGATTTTATTTTGTTATTACGTAACTAGAGGATATGCTTAGAAATTATTAAAAACATAAATGTAGGGGAAGCTAGGAGTCTAATTTATTGATTTTTTTTATTTGTTCGGGAATTGTACATATAAAAAAATTATATTATAAACAATAGTTACATTAACAATAATAAACATTACATTACAATAAAAAAATTATTACGTTAAAAAAAAAAATTAAACAATTCCACATTTATGCTATAAAACTACTTAATAACGTTCATTAAAAAACATACCTAGATTTTAAAAAAAAATAATAAAAAATATATACACAGACAAGTTTGGCGTTTCATCCTCTGTGGGGACAGAGGTGGGGACAGAGGGTGGGGACCCTGCAGAGAAAAGGCGTGATGTTAGTAGTAGCATTCTCGTACACAAAAAGTATGACGTCTGATGTATCGAGAGTACTTTATTGCAGTTAGTTAACTCATGTTTATGTTTTGCATATTTCTCATATAGATAGATACTCTTATCGTTTAAGCCCAAGCAATTTCAATATGCACGTTATCTTTTATCTGCACAATACAAGAAAAACCTCAGCTCGCGAAACATTATAATAATTGATCTTGGCGTCGTTAATCCATCAACATCGATTAACGGCTGTGATAGCGAATTTGATTGGAAAAACGGCAATACTCTGTATCAGTTCCGTACTTAATACCAGCCTTAATCCTACCTATCCGTGCAGCTGCCCGAAATAGTTTATTTACCATTAACTGTTAGGCAACGTTTACCGGCAAATGGTAAAATTAGCATGTTTTAATATTTACCGCGGTGTACAAAGCAGGAATTAATCCTAAAGCACTCGAATAAAAGCAATATTAGTGTGCTAACGATTCCGCTCATAATAACGGAGGGAAATAACACTTCAATAAAATCTAATACGAAAACAATTTGTGCTGGTAATCAGCTGACGATACAGATCGACAAAATAAGGGAACGATTATTGGGCAACCCGACAGCACTGTAGGCATTTTATTATTGAAAACAAATACATAAATGGTTATATTGTGAACATTTTGTTATGGAAACAGCTCGTTAAAATATTGAAAATTATTACCAAACAATAAGCACTCACCCATAACGGATAAGTATTAAACTCCAATTTGATGTGTATTTTGACCTATATTAATATTAAAAATTTATACAAAAGTAATTTCTAATAACTACATATCTCATCCATAATTTCATGGCATGACTTCAAAGTTTTTTGAATCTTTATTCGCACCCAATAGTGCATAGGGCAATGCATCATATAAAATCAGTGTTATATAGATCGTTAACACGTGAAGCAAAAGTGATCAACCCTTAGTTTAAGGTATCAGTCCAGGGTATTATTGAATAATTATTAGAGGGAAAAATCACTTATATTTACTTGACCCCCCCTCCCTGGGAAACGAACCCAGTACCTCCAGTACGGTAGCCGAGCGTGCTGACCATTATACTACGGAGGCAGACAAAAAAGGAATCATCGTAAAAATATGTACTTGGTACGATGTTTTTTGTTAAAATGAAATAAAAAGATAAAATTCGTTTTGAATAATAAATAATGTTACATATTTAACAAATTTGGAACCGGTCCCGTTGAATTTGTATGAATTTGTATTAGAATAATTGATTCCTAATACGGCTTTTCGCTTTGCGGCCAAGTTCCGTGGAACGTATCTAGGCCGTAAAGCGAGGATGGGTGTATTTGATAGTAAAACACTCTCCTCATCATCCATTGTGTTTTATTACCATACCACAAAGTTATCAATGCTTTTAATAAACAAAATGTATTTTTTAGTTTCTATAGATAACATTTAAATCTTCTAGCGTGTATTCTCGAGGCATCACCTGTCGAGTTTGATGTAATTTAAGCACCTATTAGGCGAATTTCAATAAGCTTAACCCTCTACCCACTTGGTGATTAATAGCCCTCCCTGACTCCGGCCACCTGACCGTTCCCACCGCTGGTGGGGTGTTTATTCATTAGATAAAAACTTCAGGGGCAATCAGCATAGGAACCATCTATGAACAAGGCAAATTTAACCCTTTGATTACAGTTTTTTTTTAATATGTATAACTTTTTAACAGGCGCCGTGGAGTAGTTGGGTATGTAAACATTCGACTCCACATCAATTGCAAAATAATTTCAAGATTTTTTTTCATGTTTCCTGGATGTCTGTGTTGTATTTTTTTAAATACATCGTAAGCATTTACCTACTTTATCCTTATTATCTTACCTGCAAGCAAGCATAAACATGATTTTTATTTTTTTGTTTTTTCAATTGTAAACCTTTCATTAAGGTCTCGACTAATTAAAAAAAAAACTTACTAAACTCAACCATAGGTTGTGCTGAGAATTAGCATGTAAATAAAGGCATTAATTGAAGTATTAATATGGCTTTGGAAAATTAAGCGTGGTTATCAATCATGAGTACAATGGTGAATGTTTCATGTTATAAAGTGATCACTTAAACCACCCTGTAACAGGTTATACAATCTGTAAATACCTACATATATATATTCTTTTTCATCTATGCTAAGAAATCAATTGGTATAACTACTAAATAAATGGAGAAAACCACAGAATTTGTGAACAATGATTAAAAACTCACTCATAATATTGTGCATTTTTAATAGCTTATCTATCGTGTATTACGGTTTTGTCTGTGAAAATACGATTTTTCTATCAGTCAAATTAGTGTTACAATATATAAAACTGATTTATACAACTACCATACACAATACACATGCTTTATGTATCATAGATATATGATAAAAGCTTTACGAAATACTAGCAGTTGTATTTACCGAGTGTAATTTTAGACCTACGATGTTTAAAAATAATGCGAAAGGCATCGAAACTAGTGTCACAGTAGATTGTTAGAAATGACTGCCAAATTAACAAATCAAACAATAAGTAAAATTTAATTTAAAAATAGATTGATATGATATTACCACAAAGTGACTGCCGAATCAATAAATGAAATTAATAAATATTATTGTGGTTATCTTTTACTGTCTCTCGCGGCGAAGGGGTTAACTTTACAGCCAATCGTAACATCCCCAATTCATTGGGTCATCTTCGACCCTGAATTGGAGGCCGAGTAATGAGGCTACTCTTCTGTCTTCAGTGTGAGAATCGCATTTGTGTACGATTCCGGCTCACGGTCAGGGCAGGTGCTATGTTTATTGCCCAAAACAGCGGCTACCAAAGGGTTATAACGATACTATAAAGTGAGAAGACTCGCAGCGCCATTAAAACATAATATTAACTTCGTAATAAAGCAACATTGTTGAATCAGGGAATCTGTATATGTTGCGCCGTCGACAAGAATGTCGTACAAAATAATTGATTTAAAAAGTACGAGTGAAGAAACAATGATATAACAAATAAATATAAATAAGAGCTGAGGAAGACCGAGAAAAACTTGACTTGATCAGTATTTCAAATGTGTATCTACTTAAAAATGAAAGGAGACTTAATAAAATCGAAATGCGATCGCTCAGACGAACGTGTGGCAAAATGATGTAAGACAGATATTGGAATGGTGAAATAAGGAAGGAATGCTGTAAGGCTGAGATGAGCATTATGTGTAACGAATGAGTGAGGAAAGAATAGTAAAAAAGTGAGGCGAATGTATTTGGAAATAGAAGTAGAGGAAGACCTTTGAAAACTTGACATGATCAGGTATTTTATATACTTGAACGTAGTCAGGTCATGAGTCGAAATAATCGGCGGGTATGTATGAGATGCATGAATGTGGAAGAAGCGTTGATTGTTTGCAAATACAAATTTGTGTGGCGTTATACTATCTCTACCTTTACTTCACTTCACTTAAACCAGCCAATGACAGCTCGTTAGGCATGTAAATACCCTGAATTCCATATTCTTCCACAACTTTGTATGACACATCAATAGCAAAGAAACTTCGCGTGTCTCTTAAAATGAGCTAAATTATACCTTTTTTCATCAAATAATTAATTACGTCCCTTTGGCTATTTATGCGTACGCGATACGCGCGGAACGCCCAGCGATACGTATTTGATCATTTAAAAATATTACTCCATACACGAAACAAACTAGAAGAAAATAGCAATATTTAAATTAACTTATGTTAGTATGCAAAAGAAAGTATCATTCAAACTGGTTCTCAATTTTTTTGTATTAAATAAACGTGCACTTTTTACTCGGTGTTCTTATATTATCGTCCGAGTTGTTTGTAATTAAAGACGCCGTATTGATAAAATCGATCGATTATCGTGTTTGACTTTATTAATTTGTCCATACATCTGCCGCACCCGGAGCGACCCTAATCACCTTGAATCATTTTCAGAACTTACAACGTAACGCCGCTCGTACAAGGAGTTCATAACAATCATTATTAACGAAGTCTTAAGCTGTTTCTGACACTCATTTATTATTATTAAACAGCTCTCATGTTGCGTGCCCATAAAATATTATTCTTATATTTATTAGCATAATTTTAATACCTATCTTTACGTCCGTAATAGAAATTCGTTTAACACGTTTTTTTGAAGAATTCGCTTGTCGATATTGCAGGATTAAAAAAAAATGTGTATAAAAAGTGTAGCACACGCAGCACATATATATTTCTTCAAACCCTTATCCGCACCCCAATGGTGCATAGGGCACTGCATCATTTAAACGCAGTGTTATCTTGATCGTTAACACATGAAGGAAAGGTGATCAGCCCTCTGCTTCAGGTACCAGTACAGGGTAATATTGAATAAACAACAGGGCAAAAATTAATTTAGAAAATTTAATATTTTAAAGATGACTTTTGCTTACGTAAAGAGAATTCAAGCAATGACTTTTTTTAAACATGTACCATAGTTACTAAATTTGGTTATTGGATTGAATCCATCAAACTGATATTTTTTCAGAGTGCAATTTACTTGCGTGCTAATATATGTGATATTTTGACATCAAAAATTGGAAAGAAACCAATATCGAGAACTCAATCGGATAACCGAAAAGTAGCAGTTACTCATTAGTCACTTCTCTAAAGATAAATCGCTAGTTCCGAGTGAACTCTCGCTATCAGTGAAGTGAGTCACAAAGCCTAACATCCGAGACGATGAGGAGATGGTGATAGCTTGCACCTTCGGTAACACATGTGGCAAAAGTTGCCAAACTTGTTCTTCGGATTGGGTGAGCGATCCGGCATAAATTACGAGACAACACCGGAGATAAAACCGCAAGACTTTATAGTTATTGATATTATTCCGGGTGCTAAGTGGGTGACGCCTCGTTCTCCGCATTGCCTGAATCCATTTGGCAGATGCTACCCTTAGTCGAAGTCTCCAATTTCATCCACAGCATTTTATATCCCTGCTGTAAAACAAGATTTATAATTCACGGTAACACTCAGCGGCGCAATTTAGGCTCGGCGCTGCTCCTCTCATCTCGGGTCGGGCGAGTCTGTGAGTTATGCCTGACAAGTTGCCAACCGCCGTACGTATCCGTGTCGTGCTTTTTTCGGCATCAAATATTAAAATTGTAAATAAGTCGCGGGGAAAATGGTTTAGTGCCCTTGTTGCGGCGGCGCCCCACACAATAATAATCTTTCGTAATCTCGCGGCGGGCACATCTGGGATCTGAGTGGTCTAGTGCGATCCACGCCTCCGTATATTTCCGCTTAACCGCTCTCGTGTCTCATGTAAAATGTATCTCGAAAGCTTAATGTCTTGCATGTTCAAATGAAATACTCGATAACACGGCGTACCGACATTTTACGACTTCTACAGAATAACTTAATGCGTTTTGCCTCGGATGTTTTAAGTATGAATTGTCATTTGTTAAAAAAAATACTCGTTCTCCGCCGATCATTAACCGTTCTCCGCTACTCTAAAAAACACACTTCATCCCTTAAAATTGTATCATCAAATTAAAAACCGTAAACTTTTCTCTTAGTCCTTAATGCGGAGTTTGACGGAGATAAATACGCGCACCGACTTATACAGAGAGAAGACGAAGTAAAAGGAAGTATTTTTCCTGTTCATTAAATTTTTCTTCCCCACCCTAGTGCTAATTTCGTCGGAATTCACGCCCTCTGCTTTGAATCCGAGCTATGTATCCGCTATCTTTACGCGGCGGTATGTATGACTCTGCATTTGTACCGTAGAAAAAGAAAAATCTCAATCGCCGAGATTTTATCTCGCCGAATTAAATAACTAACTGGGGATGAAAGGGGGTCGTATCCCTCGCTTTTAGGAACACAGGAAGCTTTAAAAAATGCCGGTTATTTAACTTAATTATTTTCTCTCCAATTTACAAGTAATACCTACTTTATTCCAAATGAAGTATATAACCCATCTTTTTGCGAGGTACTTTTGTCGTTGGATGCTTCGAAGTAATTTAATAATTAGTAGATTTTAACCTCAAATGTGAGTTTTATATATGATTTTTAAACTTTAAAACTTAATTTTTAAATTGAATATCAACATGTCAATAAACATTTCAAATAATTTCAAATAATCACTACGCTCCAAAAGTATGATCACACGCTATCTGACCTGGTAGTTTATAGCCCCACGTTTGGGGCGTTACGCACGAGAGCCTAAAAATCCTGCTCAAATATTATTTTCTTCTTCTTCTTAAGATGGGAACGACGTCTAATAATGTAAAATAAACAGATGAAGAAACAAGAGCATTAACAAACGGGAGTGGTCTTTAATCCAATTACACAAAGTAATATCAAACGTCTAGGGAGTATATTAGTATGTACAGTACACACGCCACCCTCTCAAGGGTGGCGAGTGATGAGCTGGGAGAACTTCATCGGTCCTATCAATTTCGGAATAACATTAGTCATTGTCTGCAAGACGCCTCCTCCATTTCTTTCCTCCGCTGCTCTTCTTCGAGACAAATTATAATGGCAATAATAAAACATCCGGCAGAGTCAATAACTCGCAATCATTTTTCCATTTTGCTACTGTTTAGATTCGCTCGTCTTTTCCCTGTTGCTTTGTCTATTGGCTTCGGTAATTCAATGAATATTCCCCCTTGCTTTATATTGGAGCTTTATAGGGTTCTAATCCCTGGGGTATCGCCTGTGAAAAATGTTTCGTATTATATTTTCATATCTTCGATTCGGACTTTCATTAGACGAAGAATTTTATTATTCCTTTATTTTTTCCCGTTTCGCTTATATTACATCCTTTTTGTTAAATATGTAAATATCTAATCTGTAATACGACAGGTTTAACTCGTGTTTATCAATTGTGTGGCAATATTTCACTTTATTAATACATTCGCAATCGAAATGTCATGTTATTTAATAATAATAAATTTCATTAAGAATCCATAACGGAACGTTCAGTAATCACACATGATTTACATAGAAAATTTCAGTATTGAAAATAAAAATGAGTTTTGATATTTGAAATTTACTAAATCATAATATTTACATATCATCTTAGTTATCTCATCTATACAACGGCATAATACCTTAAAAATAATAAAAATAATATTCTTTGACATATCATCAAAGATAAAGAAAAATATGGAAGTCTGGGCATTTACGGGGCTGACGACCGTCATTGACTGGTTTATGTTCAGATTTTGTGAACAAGTATTTGGGCACACTCAAAATGTTGTAAATAAAATTAATATTTTTTAATTACTCCAAACGACTACTTGTTAGATCATTGTATGATTAAAATATTTCTTTTCCAAAGGTCCATATTTTCTTTATCTTCTTCCCAATGGTTGGAAGATAAAGAAAAATATGGATCTATGTATCATAGTCCACGCTAAATGATACATAGATCACTACATCGCATAGAAAAATGATCACATCCTCAATAACATGGAAGCAAGGTAATCAATCCAACCCTTCATGTATAATTCCAGAATTCAATAAATAGAAACATTATAATTTTCCGTAAAATATAAAACACACATTGATCCAACTTCTACTTCCCTCGAAATCTAATTGAAAATTGCTCATTTTTCATTACACTCAAGTGTTTTATGTCATTTTATCAATCGTATGTTTTGGTAATAAAAGCTCTCTCCGTTCTCCCCCTGTAAGCGACGTTACAATAAAAAGCGCAATTTGACAAGGAAAATTACCCTCGGTAGGGAGAATGGCTGAGGAAGTTGTGCTTCGGTTTTTCCGGCCATGGTAAATTACGTTTCCGGCATTTTTCCATCTCACTCACAAATTATTCAGGAATATAGAATGAGATTTTACCAGACGAAAATGCTTATTAAAAAAACTATCATTTTGACTAGGATATAAATCATTTGCTATACAAAAGTGGTTTAAAATAAATAATAAAATATATTTAATTACACTTTTGATATTAGTCCATATTTATGGTAAGCCTCAATTAATAGAGACCTCCATATTTTTGATTAATTGATGACAAAGTTACCGCTACAGAAATCGATATTATTTAAATTACTATATTAAAAAAAATAAAGACAGTAAAATTAATTTGTATAATATCTAGGTTATCGAGTTTGTCTACCATGTTGGATATCCCGAGTTCGGTTCCCATGTAGTTTTTTACTTAAATTTATTTAATTTGTATTTAATTTTAAGATTTTACCTGAAGCGCAGATCTGATCACCTAACCTTCACGTAATTAACGATATAAATAGCTCTACGACAATAAGATGCAGAGCCCTATGCTCCATTGGGTTTGGATAAGGGTCAGAGTCAAATGAAAAATAAGTTTGACGTTAAGAAATACTACAATATGCTATTGACCAAAAAAATATGGTATTTTTAATTTATTTGATTGAATTATTGTTACATTGAATGATAGGTTTATGCTTCAATTCGATATTTTATTAGTCGTGTAACTTTATTGTCACTCTCGCTGCATCATCACACGCGGGCAGTTTTTAAGACTTAAAATCAAATACAAGAAAAAGATTTAAAAAAATATAAAAAAACGTTGTGTTGATATCACCACAACGAAGAAACAGGTTATTGATCAATAATTGGATTAAAGTATCAACCTGTTAAAAATGTTTAATTTAAATTTACATACTCATGTAGGCGACTAAATAAAGGCAGATTTAATACGGCTGGATTTTTTTCTCTCTGGAAGTTCTCGTTTATATAAGTTGTAGAGCAGGGATAGCGAACTTATGGCACGCGTGCCATAGGTGGCACGTGAGACGGTTTTGCGTGGTACGCAATTTAACAAAAAAAGTGATTATACAAACAAACAAAATAATGTTTAGACATACGGACGAAAGTACTACTGCTTGTATTTTATTAAAAGCTGCCAGCTTTGAACTAGATCTCAAGCGAAAATCTCGAAAATAATGAAATATTAAGGGTGCTTCATTTTTTTTATTAAGTTTTTTTTTTATTTCTTTTTGATTCATTTCTTTTATTTTGCCATTAATAAAGACTTAAAAAATATATGTAGTAATGCTTTGCTTATATTTAAAATCTGAAGGTACACAAACACATGATGCATTTTAATTTCCATGGCATGTGGCACGCAACATATTGAAAAAAATTGCCACTCAGGCTCAAAAAGGTTCGCCATCCCTGTTCCAGCGTACATATATTCACCAGTATTCAATTGTACCATACTGCGTATCACAACTACTACAGATGCAACTTCTCGCATCCTGTATTCCGGAGTGCCTGTAATAGGCAATTCTCTATCTGTACTCGCATCGGGCAGTGCCTATTTACCCACACTTTACTGCGACCGTAATGTTGTGGTTCAGAGATAAGTAGAGATAACTACAAAGGGCTATAGCCGACAGAACTATATAACCTTTAACATGTTTCATTTATACAATTCACTAACAACTTATGCAGATTCTGTTAACTGTTGTAATGTAGACACGGATACTTTATTTAAACACTTGGGCAACAAGCCATTCCTTACGGAATTGATATATTAAGTCTCTATCAATTTAATATAGAGATTTTTTTTAAACCCTCTATTTAAAGACTCTTAACCGGCACTGCTTTAACCGGCCTCTTCTAGTAATGCTAGGAATGAATTTATGGAGTGATGTATGGCTTTTTCCTATACATATTTTTTGCAGTTTATGAAATGTTTATTTTTAATATGTGAGTTTCTAATATAGAATAATAGTTCTGTTTTCTTAGTGTTTTGAAAAAAAAAACGTTTTTTTTTCTTTCTTGCGAAAGTGTTTTTTTTAAATATGTTTTTTACTGCCTTCTCTTATTCTGGTTTAAAACTTAAATAAAAAAATTAAATTTACTTTAAATGTCAACAGATTATAGTAAAAAATGCAAAGTCAAACATTTTTTACACATTATGTGTTATCAAAATATGTTTGTATGTATATTAATTTGAATTGATTTAGTACATTGGTTCAAATAATTTTATACAAGACTCTTTCTAGAATCTAAAAAAATTTACTTGTAACGCAAGAGAATCACGCGCATATTCATTCGGATTATTCACCCTACGGATGATATATGAATATTTATTAATAGTGTCTCTCTTAAAAATGATATCATTTTACTAACCAATTTAACGAAATAATTCAGTAACCTTGTATATTTTTTTATTTGTATTTCAATCTCAATTTGTTATCGACTTCAAAGAAGGTAATAAATCTCATTAATCTATGTTAATTAATCCATGTTTATAGTAAACAGAAGCATTATCCATGTGAAAATATCATAAATAATATTTTTTAAATCTAGATATACGTACGGAAAAATAAATATGTACCTTATAGATTTATATATTATTTTGAAATAAATCAAGAAAGTGACCTAAACTGTACATTAATATGCTTTGAGATTTGTACTGGCATTTCTTGGCGGAACTGTATTTTAAAACAAAATCTTTAAAAAAAAAACAAAAACTATATGGATTTTTCCTTTTATATTTCATTTGACTAGAGTCCTCATATCTTATGATGTCGGTAATGACAAAACCCGGTTACTGGTCATATAAACTAAAGTAGGAAAACAATATAATTTTAGTTTTATTATACATTAATATGCTTTAAATCAGTGATAGACAATCAGTATAATCAGTTTTTTTAAATAAATAACTAACTAACCCTCTGAGGATGAAACCCACTACTCAATCATTACTAACGTTCTTTGCCTTTTCCACATGAATTCATCTCCTCTTGCATACAGACTCCTGACGTAATCACCAAATCTACCATATTATTTTGTATCGCTAATCGCCATTTCAATCAATCAAACAATCACCCCTCTTGAAAAAAAAACAAGTTAAAAATAATAACAAATTTCCCTTTTGAAATGTAGGTGATCACTTAAACCACCCTATGGCAGTTCGTAATCCCTGCTAATACCCAGACATCCAAATTCTTCTTCATCTATTTTGTGATGCCAATATCAATAAAATAAAATAAATTCACGTACTACCGGAAGCTTTATAACCAGTTCTAGTGTAATACTGTTGCAGTTTGTGTTATTGCTCTGTGTATGTATACTACAGAAAAGGTAAAGGCAGTTAGAGGGTGGATTTCCTGACTTGGTAGGGTGCTGGAGTTACATAGCCTACAGTTAGCTGTTCAGCCGGCATTCAAGCGCATAGCTTTGTATTCTTGTCCGTAGACTGGGTCTCTCATACTACGAAAATATTTTTACTAAAAAAATATTAAATACAGATTTATCTTATATGCATTTAAATAATAATACTTAAATCGAATTCACAACACATAGGGCAAAATGTTTAAATGATGAAAACATATTAGTGAACTTTTCAAAATAATTGAGAAACGGACAAATGTATGTTTGTGTTTTTTATAAAGGGATGAATATTTTTTGTTGACTTGTTGAAATAGTTCAAAATAAAAATTAAAGTAATTTTAAAGAATCTCACTTTTATGATGAAAATTTATCATTATATTTTAAGGTGTCTAAAAAATGTTGTGATTTTCAAAAAATGTATTTTTATTTTTAAAATATGTACTAAATATTTTGACTATACATTCTATACTGTTGTTTTAACTTTATTTCTAAAATCGTTGAAAAATATTTAAACATTTAATTATAACAAGTTTTTCGAAATGAAGATAAGGGACTTACTAAAAAATAATGAATAACATAACAACTATTTTGACCATCTCTTAATATCGCATTTAAACGCAGCAATTTAAGAAGTACGAATTATAAATAATGATAAAAAAAAAACTATTTTAAAAATACCAAATTGTGACAAAAAGTATGTGTGTTTTTACACTGTTTCATTGAGGGATTTGTTTTTTTTTATTTTATAAATTATTATAACGACTTTTTTATTATTATTTGATGGACCAAGTCGCCTAACCGTGGTTCACCACTTGTTGCTGGTACCATTGCTAAACCACCCTCAATCCGGATTCATACTCCAGCTAGTTCATCTATCTCTATCCCATTCCACCCTCACCATCCCTACTGCCTCCATCCCTCTCCCCCTCCCACACAAAGCACACAGCCGGTGCGTGACGATTGTACGTACATCACCCAACAAACGGATTTAATGATAATTCCAGAGAATACACAAGACATTGCTCGCTTTCAACTGTTGTAGGTGATAGCGGGAGATTCAATGACTTAACTTAGTATTATTCCACCAATTATCCGACACTCGATTCAGGATATGGAGGGAATTTAATTCAATCAACATTCATTTGACGTGTTCAATTCAATAATCATAGCGTGTAATAATTATGTGCAAACATATTATACTATAACATTACAGGATTTTGATACAGTATGAAACACAATACAATTGATTCAAAATATATTTCTACACAAATGATGTGTCATAGAAATGTGCCATGCTCAATTAACTATTTAATAAGAAATTTGCGTTTTTTTTATACTTGATGAGCTGCGAAAATTTGTAACAGTTTCTATTTATTTTCAATAGTCTCAGGTTTTATGAAATTCTACAATCTTATTGGTACAATTTGAACTCATAATAAAAATAATTTTGTAAACAGTGCTTCATATCCTCACCTAATGGTGCATAGGGCACTGCAGCGTATCGAAACAGTGTCATCTTGATCTTAAATTACATGAAGATAAGGTCATGAGTCTTGCGCTTCAGATGCCAGACATAAGTGATAATAAATTAATATGAATACTACAAAATCACTTGTATTTCTGTTAACCCCTGTACATCGCACCCAGGGCCTCTAGCTCAATAGCCAAAAGCTCTTAACACTACGGAGACTGATATGCAATGTATGAGTAATAAAGTAATTAAATAATCGAATTCAATTTTCGGTTTCGTATAAATGAAGTTAAATTTTTAAGTGTTTTTCCCTCTTAAGAAATATTTTATTTGTCACCTAGATATATCCTAGTGTGCTACATAGTACTTAATTATAATCGACCAAAAATGAAATGGGTGTGCATTTTATTGTAGTTATTGAGTCATACATAATATCGTTGATCATATTAACCCCCTCGTAGTTGAATAGTCAAATCGATGGAGTTTAATATAATTAAATACACGTTTAGGCAATCGCGTAAAACCGCTTCTCGACTTCAAAGAGGAAAACTTCACGTCCGATTGGCTGTCCAATAGTTGGGTACTAGATATTTATACGTGCTACATACCGCTACCCCGTGGAAGTAATTTGATATTACAGTCAAGTCAAAATGATCCTTATAGCGCGGGGTTTATACGACTTACCGGTCCATTTTCAAACATAGAAAAATGTGTCAGCGAGAGGTCCTCAAACGAAATTTAACCGTCAAAAATAGAACAGCCGCGAAATAGTTCATAGTTTGGCGCCTTTTTGATCAAAGCGCGCCAAAATCCCGCTACGCCGGCGCTACCTGGCGCCAATGGAGCGTAGCTTAAGCAAATATTTTAGGGTGCGAATTCAAACGCCGAAACAAAATATTGACTACCCGGTAAATACGCAACTAGCGATGCCTAATCATCGGAAAATAAGGGTACTAAAGGAAAGTGGTAAACCAATAACCCGTCCCTAATAATTACGCCGAGATTTTACTCGATAACCTTTTACTAAGTTCACTGACGCTCGACGGTAAGGTTATGTTCCGGAATAAAACTAAAGACCCAATTAAACAATTGGCGGAACTAATCGATGCTCGGGAAACCTGATTCATGATTTGAATATTATTTTAATGAATCATTTCAGTTGGTAAGGTGTTCTTTTATAGGAAATTTATTATGACATTATTTTTTAATTCTACGCGCATAATATTTATGATGTGAACGTTTCTGCATTGTAATAACCTATGTATTTAATTACAACTTATGTTAGCGACTACAATATGCGGTCTGGAGCAGGTAGTATGAAACATGGTATTTTTATATTGTAATATACTTGTTTTAAAAGTAATTCGTACATAGATTTTCAAATTCAATTTAATCAATAAGAATTAATATATACATTACAAACTAACATTTAAAGGGTATAAGTTAAAAACACAAATAATAAAAAAGTAAGCTAGAAGGCTCTTGTTTAAGATGTAGAAGAATCCCGCTTCGGAATACCCCCTCAGACACATGGAACAGATCAATATCCGGCGTGATATTGTTCAGCATAGCGGTGGCTCTTCCCACAGGCATAACCATCAGCAGGTTGGTCCTGTATATAGGAATGCGAAACAATATATGCCGACGCTGTCTTAGGTACTATCGGGAACATACAGACCAATGCTCCGGATGATTTTAAGATTATCGATCATACCACGCAATAATCGGTAAAATGCGTAATTAAATACACATTCCTTCTTGTCTCTAAACTATGGTAACCAAGAATACCCTGGAGAAACTCGGTCGGGTAGAGCCAAGAATAATTAATACCTGTACTCTCTCATGTAGGGATATGTCAGAGACTTCTAGATTTTTCGTTTACCACTGAATATAAATATAAATTCAGCCAAATGACGCCATAGCAATCCACCTAATATTATTGTTATTCCGACAACAGTATTTAATCCGAATCACGCAGTTTTCCATTAAAAGCTACATTAACCTTTATAAGAGATATGTAAACACCGGGCAGCTAAATACAAGTACAATTCCGCAACCCGAATGATTAACACATTGCGTAATAATCGATCAAACACATCGAATGATTGCTTACCGAGAGAATCCATAATACATTATATCGGCTATACGACATATCTACATATTACTTATCTCACTTATTCATATTTACTTTGCTCAGTGTTTTCGCTATAAAACAACGAATCATGTACTTAATGAAAAAAGGATAGATTACGATAAATGCATTTCATATTAAACGCTTATAGGAGATACCAATGAGCATTTTTTGATGGAAAGATAAAACTAATAAGCTTAACCAAAAACGCGACTCGATTCGATGATATTTTTTTATATGTTTCATAAAGAAATTAACAAATAATTTATTTAAAATGATATAAATCTCGTTTTTGCGAGACTATTTCTACAATAATACCTTACGGCTAGACATCCTTATCATGATTTTGTTTATTACTTAACATGTATCTAACGATGTATTATTTCTGTGATTATCAGCCGTAACAATGCATTGTATATGATATTCACATAACAACACGTTTTAAAAACGTTTTTTTCCTGAGTTAAATTTTCTAGTTTGAAAAAATCTGTGAAAATTATATATAAATATTTATTTATAAATACATTATGTATATATATATATATATATATATATATATATATATATATATATATATATATATATATATATATATATATATATGTATATTAATATATATATATATATATATATATATATATATATATATATATATATAAATATATATATATATATATATTTACATATATGTAACCAAAATAAGGCTCACCAAGCTTTGCATCCACCGTGTAGTCAAGCCGGAATAAACGTTAATTTATAGTATTAATTTATTTGTTTTTACATGAATTTTTACACATATTTTTCTAGCTCATGTATTGAAGTAAAAAGTTTAGATAAATTCCTTTATATAAGAAATGCAAACATACAAAATAATATTTAGTTAATGGATAGCCTGTAGTAAAAAAACGGGTAGCCAGATAAAAGATAGACCTAGAAACGCATGAACCAATTCTTGATAAGGACTTTGTAAGGGTTCCGACAATTCAACTTAATCCACACATTTGTAAAGGGATAATGTACTGCGGTAGACATCATTCAAGTCTCAAGTAGGCCAATGACACAAATTACTAAATGCGACCAGTAATTCTAGAATATATGTAAAAAGGACCAAGGCGTTAGTTTGTGATATAAAAATGTACATAAGTAATGTTTATCTTTTTTTTATGACATCCATGTTTTAAAACCAACATATAAATAGTTTTTTTAAGCGATAAAAATGAGTTTATTTGAGTACATATATGTACCTACATATATACTCTTCAGAATATCAATCTGCCGCCACTCTGATAGATTTTATACGGTAATAGTCAAAGAAGAAGATCGATATTCATAGCAACTTTTTATTTATCTGAATAAATTTTATTAAAAATTAAAATATTTAATTATTATAGTCCGCCTCCGTAGTGTAATGGTCAGCACGCTCGGCTACCGTTCTGGAGGTCCCGGGTTCGATTCCCAAGGGGGGTAAAAATAAAATAAGTGATTTTTTCACTGTAATATTTATTCAATATTACCATGGACTGGTACCTGAAGCGGAGGGCTGATCACCGTTCCTTCATGTGTAAAACGATCATGATAACACTGCGTTTATAAGACCCAGTGCCCTATGCACCATTGGGGTGCGGATAAGGGTTTTATTATTTTATTAATTATTATTTAGAAATTAATATTTGATTGAATATAATTATGATTATTTCAAAATATTTTTAAAGCCTCCACTCGTTTGCAAGTGACTTTGACAATAAAATACATTGCGATAGTAAAAAAAAAGATAAAAGAGGAGATGGAGAGATGGGGAGAAAAAAAAACATATTCAACTGAAGTTGGGTTATTAAATTAAATTCAACATCGTGGAAATAAAAGATTTATATTAAGAATATAATTATCTAGACAGCGAATTTAACAGAATATAAATTTTGCATTAGATATTGATTATTTATTTATTTATTATTATTATAATTATTTATTTTATAAGAATTATGTATTGTACAATATATTAAAATATAAGGTTTTGTACATGGCAAATATTTTTAAAAATCTATAAAAACATAGTCTATTATTATACTACATATTTGAACAACTTTTTATTTCATATTGGTTTTTTGTATTTTTATCGTTTAAAAAAACAATATGGATTGTATACAAATATTTGAAAGCCCTTCAAATGGTATTTTACGAAAAAGGCGCTTTATAAATTATCCAAATTTGTTATTATTTGTAGGTATTATTATTTGTTGCTACGAAATACATTCATATATAAAAAAAACTGATACTTTGTTTGGGATTTGAAAAACTTGTTTCAAATCAACTTATTGTTATTTAACTAACACAAACATATAACTGTTTCATTTACCAATAATCACACATTTTCATACACAATCGTAGCACACTTGTGAGGGTGTATACGTATGCATATCCCAGCCACTGTAACAGTACAGTGAGCACTTAAGATCTCACAGATGCGAGACGCGGCTGTCCCAGATATGAAAATCGATCACAAGTACTCGCAGCCCTTAGTTGTTTCAACCCACATGATGGAGATATTTTTTAGCGCCCCATCCCCCACTCAGGGTACCTACCCTTACGCCTCGGGCGGCATAATAACAAACACACGCTTCTGGCTGCAGCGATACTGCACTTTTGTTTATGCAACATCTTTTTTTAGAGCGAGGCTGATGCGTTCATTTTTATAATCTGTTTCCCTTTCTGGGAATGTTATTTTTACTATGTATAGATATTGATGGTGGTATATTAATACATCTGTCAAATTGTGTATCAGTAACCATTCTACTTGTTTTTTTTTTTAACTTTAGCAATAAAAAAGGGTTATTTTTTTCTTAAAAAACCATTAAACTAGTTTTAAAATTTGCGCTTCAATAAAAACACGAAAGACATTTTTGAGTAAAACTCGAAACAAAAAAATTGTAAAAAAATATAACTGTTTTTTTTTTCAACTGGCGTAGTAAAGTTTTTTAAATCAATACTCCATCTTGACTCGAGACCCAATGTTTTCATTTAAAAAGAAATAAAAAATTCTTAATTGTAAATACTTAACATAATCATAATATTTTGACTGCATCCAAATATTTATTCTCAAATCAGGTTTTTGTCCACTTATGAGTTATATTTAATTTTTATTTTGATATATCAACAAACATAATGAATACGGATGTATGGATATTCACGACCTATGAAACTAGCTTACGGCTAGTTTAAGAGATCACTTTATAAACGTGTAGCATTCACCATTATCGATGATTGACAACCAAGCTATCGTGGTAGACTGTGTAGGTGAACTGTAGTACAACAGTTTACAAACGAAAAATATTTTAAAAATGAGTTAAATTTAATTAAAAAATGTTTAAACTGGCTTAAAAGGATAAAATGTTCCTGAGTATTAACATACAAAATAGCTGACACGATAACGTTTCACGAAGGTTTTTTAGTTGATCGGCAACTCGGTAAATAGTGCACGCATAAAGAGGTTGTAGAGAAGAGTGAACAAACTAGTTTTTTTTTCCACGTTTGATAGGATTACATTGTAAGCGCAGTGCATCTGCTACTGCAGATAAAATGAAAAACACGGATATTATTCAAAACAATAATTGAGGATTACGTCGAAACGTTTTCACACGAATCAGTGAACTCGGAGGGCATTGTATGAAGTCCGCAGTGTAGCAGGCGTTAACTAGAGGAACTAAATTACATGGTCCATAAATATGAATCGACAAAGAGCTGCAATTACTTTAATGATAATTGACCCTAATGATATCTGTAATTCTTATAGATCTCACATCTCTACTGCCTTTTGTATTTTACTTTGTGATTAATAAGACACTAATTAAGATAAAAATTAAAGAACGGTTTCTTTATCGTTGTTCAGTGCAAGAATTAAACTTAACTGATGAACTACACATTGTATATCATTGTTATTGTACAAAATTTTCGGAATCATTCACGATTGCATGTTGCAACTGCAGTGTATATTGTAGTGGTTACAGCATTTGGCTACCACGCTTGAGGTCCCAGATTCAATTATCAGTGGGAGTCAAAATAAATCATTCGTTTTTTTTCATTCAAATGTTTGTTTACTATTGCTCCTGGACTGGTAGCGCAGGATAATCACTTTGATTTTTACTAACGATAAACGTAAGATTGCATCAATATGATGCAGTGCCCTATGCACCATTAATAACGGATGAGTTGAAAGAAGAGTATCACCATAACTTACATTTTTTCTTTTAAATTATACTATATTTAAATTAAAATATCACTGATGAACTAACTACCTTTAGTATTAAAACAACTGGCTGAAACATTATTTTTAAAAATTGAACTATTGTATTATTACTTATATCATAGTAGTCAACATATTTGACTTAAATGTATGGGGTCTCTGGTTCGAATTTGATCGTTTAAAAAAAGCATTTTTTTAGATTATTGTACCTTGCCATCAAGTTATTTACAATCACTATAAAGCGACTTCGGTCCAATTTAGTAGCTTATGCATTTTTAAATGATTGCAATGTAATTTTTTTTTTAAATTTATATTTGAAGCACTAACATTGTGATTTTACATTTTATGATTAAAATGTAGCTTTGTTTTACAATCACAAAAAATATTTTATTATAACTTAATTATAATGTCTATCGGTTTCGAAGCTAACCGCTTCCTTATCAAGACTGATTAATACTATTAGTATTAATCAGTCTTGATAAAGAAGCGGTTAGCTTCGAAACCGGTAAACATTATAATTAAGTTATAATAAAATGTTTATATTGATTTTAAAACAAAGTTACTTTTTAATTATTTTATATTATTATGATGGAAAAATTTAATCCATCGTTTCAATTTCAAATTGATCATAGATTTTTAAAATACATAGTGGAAGATGTCGTGTACTTTTTATGTACATTTGTACATACCATATATTTGTCGCCACTATTCATGCCCTTAGTTAAATTTCAAGAGGTCTCCTTCCAGATGCAAGGGATGATAATTGAAAGTCGTAACACATTTCACAAAAAACATGTTTTTGAATCACATTAATAGCTCCTTTTGTGAGTGGCCGTTGTATTGTGTTTTGGGTTGTCATTGCAAGCACGCTCCGGTTGGGAAAAAGGTTTTTTTTTTCAAAAACGGCAACACCATTCCGTGTCCCGTGTTTTGTCAAAACTACACGCAATTCGGTGATGGAACAATGGATGAAGTAAAATGCTACGCGCATCACAGCCCGTCTATGGAAATTGCACTTCAATTCAGGGGAGTTAAACCAAAGGTCCACGAAATGAAATTAGAAATTTACTACAAATAAGAAAAAACGTTATTACTTTGACGAATATTATGTATGAAGTTTATTAACTATATATTTTTTTAGTAGTAGTAGCTACACTGGAAAAAGGTAGTTCGATGTATTTGAAAGCAATATCTTTTATATCTTCTGCATTTTCGCGTTTCTCATTCGAAATGTCGTGTAAGTCAACATTATATTATTTATTGAATCGGCATTGACTTTGTGGAATAACATGTTGATTACTTTTTAAAAAACTTGTATATATAATATCACTTTGTTATACACAACTAGTTGCGAAAAATTCAGTTATTTTCATCTACAGGTGAATAGTAAAATACTAAATTGTAACTGTGAGGTGAATAGTAAAACTCACTATTACCATTTGCTATTTTACTATTCACCTGTAACTGTAGTTTTCGAAACTAGTCAATAAAACTTATTAAGTTGAATTATACAAATGTTTACTTTTAAATTTTAATTCGTCAACTTTGATAAATAGGTTTCATTCATTTTGTATTATTTTAAATGATTTTTATAATTTCTCAAGCACATAGATCTCTTCTTACAAATTATTAATATCAAATATTGATCAAAGGCAGAATTGATTTATTTCTATTCATTTCTCGTATGTGTCATGTTGTGAGTGCTTTAAGCGGTCCTCGCTTGGTCTCCCCTGATTATAGATGTCAGGAGCTTAAGCCGTCCCAGCGGGAGGCACGGAAGCCGTGCCAGAAGGCCCTAACATGCCTGGATGGGCGTGAAATCCTCCGCCTAACTAGCGCCGCGCATCACTACACATGGCGTTCTACCCTCCGGTCGCCGGGGGTAGCTACTTCCACATTCTGCACAGCCTCAACGGTCTCCTGAAGGCTCAAACAACTGCATTTAATGGGACATATTGTATCGGCGATCAATATTCACAAGCTAGTTTGAAATTGTTTTATTAATCTAAGTTTTACTTAGTAAATACCATTGTTTCTTAAAATCGATTGTGACACGTGTTTCGTTGCAATCTGCATCACCGTAAGATCATGTGTTATGCATTGAAATACGTGTCATAATAGATTTTAAGAAAAAGTGGTATTTACTACGTTAAACTTAAATAAACAAAATGTGACTGCCGAACCAATTGATAAAATTAGTTTAAAATCTTCCAGTGATTTTTGAAGCTCGAATTTATCGTGTTTTGTTTGAAATCTAAGAAATTTTACACAATATAGGTTCAAATTCAAGCAATAACAATGATACAGTTATGTTTAAACATACATTAAGTAATGAAATTAAATTATAAATTAAAACGGAGCATGCGGGAAAAATCATAATCGGGTACAAACATACGTATGTAAATACAAAATAAACAAAAATTTCAATTTTTGAATACAAACTGGGGTGTAACCTGGATTGCGATACTTGCTTTGCATTTTGCAGTGATTTTACAGAGACAAAGAAAAGGTCTTTGCGTTTATTTCAAACGACATCAAAACAATCTGAATATACACATAGACATTTTGGACAGAAACAGAAAAAAAATTGCACGAATGAAACACATAACTACAAGCTTTTCAAAACAATAATGGACGGATTATCAAAGTGGATTGAGACTGAAAATCCCGTTTTTTATCCGCGAATACTTCTACGTACAATTACCAGCCATAATGTTACAATCGAAAATAGTAATAAAGCGAAGTTAAAAAATACGATCGTATTATTCGTGCAAGTTCCCGTAAATAGTCTATAAAATGAATGGTATTGCGAGACGAACAGGCTGAATCTGATGGTACGTTAATACGTTCTCGCCCAAGCAAATGCGAATATCAAGGAGGCATTGAGTGTCGTCACCGATTGTAGGACCACGCGCACACTCGGCTGATATGACAGATGCACGTAGAAGCTAGTCAGTGGTAATCCGTCCGTTAGGTTAACCTGGCGCTTGTTCGGAAGCATATTCCCGTTCCGGTGGCAGATTGTGCGGATCGCAGCAAGCGGCGCACCCAGGCTAACACCCCGCCGACCGGAAGCGACCGGAGAGCGACCGAGAGCTCCCGGGAAGCCAACGAGAGCTCCCGGGAAGCTAGCGAGAGCTCCCGGGAAGCTAGCGAGAGCTCCCGGGAAGCTAACGGAAGCTACCGGCTAACTGACGCGGGGGAGGGACAGGGGGGAGTTCATACCTGTCGGGCGCTTTCATAGACAGGCACCTGAAAAAGAAAAAAATTCGAACCAATTCGTTGAAAGAAAATTTTCAGGAGGACGCTTAGTGCTGCTAATGCGACGTCTTGCTGAAATGCTGAATTTACTAGGAATAACCAAAAACACTTCGCCACAAATTCAAAGATCTTGACGATGTAAATGTAATAACATCGAAATTAATGAACTCCCTCCCGCCCCTTAAATCCCTCCTAAATCATTATTTCATTTCGAATTTTAGTAAATGTTATACTGTATTATTTACTGATATCATAAACGTCATAATGTATTAGTTTCCTAATATAATTAAAGTTCAAGCCTTTGCGTATTACGAACTGTGAAAAATGAACATGGGTACTTTGTAGAATAAACATCGATTTTTTAATTTTGGGTTTTACATGCGATAGTTAAATTTGCGACACACAATACACAAACGAAGTAATGGGAAACATTATTTGAAGGTAATAAGAATACAAAAATATATACCCTTTTGACAGCTGTGATTGATTGAACACGACGTATTTCAATTCACTAGTTAATAGGAAAAATTGAAATATGTATGTATAAGAAAATGTTCCTTTTAAATGACCGAACAAAATTAGTTTATACAATATTTAGTGTATTTAATAAGTGACTGTTTGTTATTATTTCAAGTATTCCGTATATATATTTTTCAAAAATTAATATTAATTTAATATTTAAATGGTTGATACAAGTCGTGAGCCCCATAAATGCTCAGATTTCCATAGTATTCCTCATCTTTTTAGAGATTAGATTTGAAAAAAATAGTCATTCGACCACCATACAACATTACATTGAAAATATTTTTTATCCAAATTTAATTATCATCTTTTATTTACCGATATGTTATTTGATACCATCAGCCGTATCGATAAATAAAAGGTCATACTGTTTATTTTATGAATTATGAAAATGTTCCCATAACAGAGCGGAATAAAGCATGGGGTGACAAGCAATTAAGATATAAGGGAGAACGATAAACGCGATCCATTTGACCCCATGAACAAAAACTATTCGAATCAACTCATTGTGAATTTATAATACAATATAAAAATGCTCAATGTATACATGTTTTATTGAATATTGATGAATGCTGAAATGCACAATAGATAGATATATTATTGTCATTGATATTTGACTATTGAATCATTATTGCACACAAAAAACACAAATAATCTACCAACAATACGACGTTTATTCATACATTAAAAAAGCAAAGATTGTAATTGTTGATATGAAATTATTGTACATTAAAATTATGTAAATTACGAATATATATGATAATTTTAGATGATTTAAAATATGTTAATTAATGAAACAGGAGATATAATATCATTTATTGATTCGGAATTGTCGTATGTCAAATTTCAATTGTCAAAAAGTGAATTTTAAAATTGAAAATGGATATTTTATTAGATTGAAAAGACAATCGTTTATACAATTTTGATTATATTTTGAAATACGATTAATATTGCAAGACAAAATAATCAAAATTACTTTAGCAGGAACATTTACGAGTATATCGGTATTAAGGGATTTTCTTGAATTTTAAAATGTAAAGTATTAAAACTTATATAAAATCTCAACTGATTGAAAGTGTGAAAAGTATTTCAGAGATTTTTTATTATTGATTATATCTCTTTACGTTTATTTCAATAAATTTTAGAGTTTACATTATTTTTATTTCATATTAAACAACCAAAATAGTACAAGTATTTTATTTTACATATGTGCCTACCATAAACACATTTATATGCATTATATTAATTTATTTAATCTTAACATACACTTTGTTTATTATTTTAATACTGCCCGTTGTTAGAGACCTTTTTCAATAAATCATCTTTCTTTTAGGACCTTTTCTGATACAGGATACCTTTGACTGTTCATTTCCTGCTAGGGACCGTTATAACATATTGATTATATTTGATTGCAGAAAAAAATGAGGAAAACTATTATTTATTTTATTGGAATCGTTTATATCGATATCATTTCATTATTTTTTTACTAAATAAGTACGTTAATTTAAAATTGTTGGGATTGACAGGGCTATTTTATTCGCCGTACACATCATGATTATGTAATCGTCACCTACAGACGCAAATGTGTACATAGGAATTAATGGTGACAGATGCAAAGCATTTATGTGTTGCGAATGAATTGACACTTATTAAACTTGATTTGTGTGTCACAGTGTCCGGTAGGGGTGTTACTAAGTCAATGGGTCGTGGGTACATTGAAGGAATACATTAAAACATCCTGTTAAAAAACATTTCAGTTAATTTACGTAGTAAAATCCATTAAAACATTTGCTTTGGAAATACATAAATCAGTGTTTAGTAAACATTAAGATTTAATATCTATTCGAGGATCCAATTATTATTTTAATCTTTCCGATCGGTCATAAACCGCCAGAATCCCGCTGTGTCTAAGATCGTTCGCAGAATCATCCATTGTTACTCAAACCAGGATTGCAAACAGTGAATTCATACAACACCTCGTTCTGTTAGCATCAGTCCAAGAAGTAAACAGTAAACTATTACAAAAGAAATACACAAAAAGATAGTTAAAAGATGATAGAAACGTGCAGAATATGAATATTTACATAATATTATAATCTCGGCGAATCTGAATGGAGCAACGCGGAAGATATCAAATAGTAGACGGATAGCAATGTTTACCCTCCGAAAATAAACACGCTCAAAATTTCATGAACCCTCTGCCGGTCTTGACTAATGACGTTTAATAGTTCATATTTTTGGTGAATTAATTTTGCGAGTTACAAGATTTCGGGTTCAGCAACCCTCGGGCAGGGGGGTGTCTTGAGAAGGAGGGGGGGTTTGTGCCTCAGAGGGGAATTTCAGGGGGGTTCCGGGAGGCTTCAGCGCACTCCTGGATGGGTACTCACCCACCCCTCGCGAGGAAGGCGGATTACCAAGGAAAACACCGAATGTAACTTGATATTACAACATATCTTCACCGAGTAACCGTTCCTGGAGTCCTGGTAATTTTGATTCGAGGTGATGAAACTTATTAGGTAAGTACACATTTTAAATTAAATACTTATGTTTTGATTGTTTTCGTAACTGGTTATACTGTTTTTTGCAATTGTAACACACTTTCAACATATTCTTCTGATTCTTTATATAAGTAAAAACATTGTTTAATCATTGTTATAAGTAAAAACATTATTTTTGAAGCATATATGTAAATATCT
Organism: Brachycentrus maculatus; assembly: GCF_059751285.1. Classification (NCBI taxonomy): domain Eukaryota; kingdom Metazoa; phylum Arthropoda; class Insecta; order Trichoptera; family Brachycentridae; genus Brachycentrus; species Brachycentrus maculatus. Next base: position 2,026,403 of record NW_028280793.1, read on the forward strand.
AACATTTATCTATCATTTTTTAATGAAACATTGTTTTGTCTTCAATGGTGTATAGGGCACTGCATCATATTGATACAGTATTACTCGTATATCAATCGATACTTACATGAAGGCAAGATAATCAATCCTTCGCTTTATGTATCAGTTTGGAGTAATATTAAAGTAAATATTGGAGTTAAAAGTCGTTAATATTTATTATGATCACCTTGGAAACAGAACCCGCGGCTTCCAGCTTGGTAGTCAAATGTGTTAACCATTACACTATATTTGACATTTAGCCATTTTGATATGGATTCTCTTATGGAATATTTAATAATGATCTGTATTTTTTAAATAAATTAAAAAGTCATTTTACAGTTCACAGTTTTTTTACGAAATCATTATTGACGTTTTTATGATTTCATTTCTGAAAATTACCAGCGCACAATATTAATTAAAAATATCATAATTATTTCAGGAATTTAATGGAGACGCGAGCAATAATATAATATCTTGTACAGACGAAATGTAAGAAGCAAATCTTGGGTTACTTGTTATAAGCATGTTAATTAGACTGAATCAAATATTCCACTGTCTCACCCCTCGCCCTCTGCAACCAAACAACCCTCATCCCCCAACCCTTACATATTTCTAAGTCAGTTATAACGTTTTTAAAATGAGTCATTTGACCCCTTAAATTTTCTTTTCGGAAAGGTCATTAATCTGATTTCATTCCGATTTTATCTGTTGGAATTAAGCTAAGCACAATTAATCAAATTTGATTAATTATTTGGACTATTGTGAAGCACAGTGTCAGCGTCTTACTAGTTCATATTCTTGATAAGTGAAAACGAATTTCTTATCGTAATATTTCCTGCTGGTTTTGTACCATTATTTTTCTAGATAATTCTAGTGTTATGGAATCTATCACACTTTTATATTCTTTTACGGAAAACAGTATTCTTTGGAACATTCCAGGTGTTTTTATTCGTGTAAATATTTAACTATTTCAAGATGACGTCGTTATGTACAGTTAAACCTGGGATCAAAATATTTTTGTATCTAATAAACTCCTTATTGACCGAATAAAAAAAATATCTAGATAATTTTGTATTTTGTTTCCATAAAAAAAAACTAACTAACTGACCATTACAAAGCGTCTCCACAGGGTAGGTAGAGAGAATAGAACGCCACACCAATCTGTCTTTGAGAACAATTTTCGCTTATTCCACATCCACGCATCTCCTCATACATACCCACCGAAACTCCTCACGAGCTAACCACATTCAAGTGTTTGAATCATTTAATCATCCCAAGTTTAAATCGGTCTTCCTCCTCTCCTATTTCCAACTACATCCGCCTCATACATTTTTTACTGTTCTTTCCCCAATCATTCGTTACACATGTCCAAATCATCATTAATTTGATCGATAATGCTTTCTCTTAACCTTGCATTCCTTAATTATTTCAATAATTTACCATATATCCACACGTTCGTCTGAGAGATCGCATTTACACTTCATTTAGACTTCTTTCATTTAAAAAACAACTATTAATATCAACAATCACTTGATTCTCTTTAAAAAAACAATTTATTGTACATGCAATATTGTTTTATTGTATTTTATAACATATTTTTTTCGTTGTAACACAATCAAGTGATTGTTGATATTAATAGTTGTTTTTTAAATGAAAGAAGTCTAAATGCGATCTCTCAATCGAACGTGAGGATATATGGTAAATTGGTGAAATAATGAAGGAATACAAGACTAAAATGAGCATTATCGATTAAATTGATCATATGATTTGGACATGCAACATTATTTTTATTATATTTTTTTTACATATTATTTTCGATGTAGCACTTTTGTTAAAGTAGGGTAAATGTTCAAAAAACATTTACGATGTATTCTCCCTCGTGTGAGGGTGGCTTTATTTACCTTCCGTACATATTTGATAAATCCGCGTTGCGTCTGATAATGGGATCGGGATCTATTTAATATTTCGGGCCTTTCCTTCGTAATTTACATGCATGAAACATTAATTAGTAATCACGACTGTAGATTTGTCTAGCAAGTTATAAATTTGAATTACATCATCAGATGAACGAGTGAGGCAAGGGTTATTTATTTACCCCGCACTCGGATTGCGTTCTGAATATTTGATTCGGAATCCGTCTTTTGGATGAAATTCGTACCGAACTTTCTGGGATACGAATCGAGTTTTCTTCCTATTACCAACTTTGCCATGTGAAATTATGATTTTAATTTGGCCTTGCATATTTTAGACATACGCCACCGTGATCTCTAATCTCTCCCTCCTTACTTTAATTAAAAGTTTTTTTTTTATTTAAAAAAATATAAATATTTGTGTTTTTATTATTTACACATATATTTCAATTTCATCCCGTTTCTGTGAGCCTAAGCGGCTTATTATTAGAAATAGGTATCAAATTGTGGTAGAATGGGGTTCGAACCGAGAAATTTGACTTAAGAGTCCGCGACACTAACCATGGGACCAGAACCCGACACACATGTAGTATACCTAATGTTTTTTATATGCCTATTTACTGTAACTGTTATTTGTTTTATTTTTTACACTTATCCTTTCGTTTTTTTTTTAATTTGTTACTTTCTTATTGGTTTTTCAGTCTCATTAACCTTAATCTCATGTCTTTATACATGTAACTTATGTATATAATATGTTTAAAATAAATAAATGAATATTATATTTCAATGGGTAATTAAAGTGCTGGTTGAATAAACATAAAATTTTAATATTAATATTTCATGGTCCTATATCATTTTGTCCGCTTCTGTGGTGTTAAGCTACCGTTCTGGTGACCCCGGGTTCGATTCCCAGGTTGAATGATTTTACACTCTTATATTTATTCAATAAATATTACTTGACTGGTCCTTAAATGATCACCTTGCCTTTATTTATGTAACGATCAAGATAACACTGCGGATAAAGGTTAGAAGAATATCATCTCTTAAATACCTATACATATCGTGATATAGAAATACTATTATATATTTCAGAGAACACAGGACTTAGTTGAACTGATGATTGTATGATTATTCCGAAACCGTTCGTCGTAAAGTAGAATTTTTAAGTGGAATTTCACAAAGTGAGAAATGAATAACAAGGGAGTGTTAAGTTTAATTTTTTTAAACAATTCAATCGTAAAAATCGCAATGAAACACCTAAAAGCATAATATTTATATTTAACAAGTAGGTACATCGTAAACTCTTTTTTTAATCATTATATTTCTTTCAATGTAATCCTAAGTATACAGATTCTTCAAATTCCTCTTTTTGAGAGTACTTAACGTAATAATTCACCCTTTAAAATAAAATATAACCCTGATTAACTCTAATACCAGTCAGCTACCCCTTACAGCTGCCTTCATTTGTTTCTCTACCTTAGATTTCATTTTTTAAGTATTTATTAAGCTACCTATTTGTATTCCTTCGTAATTAATGCCGCCTTATGCCCACTTTTACTCGAACAGCGAAAAAAACATTTTTAGTACTAATCTTAAATAATTCCTCGAAACTTTGAGTGATACCTGAGATTTGTTAACTCTTATTTTTATTTTTGTTGTTCCCAAATAATAATAAGTCTGCTTGCATTGAAACGAGTAGTTAGCACGTTCAGCTAGTGTACGAATGTCTACGGTTCATTTCCTATATAGGTCAAGATGAAAAATATGCTGAGTATATTAAAATAAAATCATATGTTCTCTTCCAGCTTAAGAGTATATCCTTGTTTGTATTTTATTGACATTTAAGAAAAAAAAGTAAAAGTTAGAATGATTTTATTGACATTCCATGAGAGTCATTTTAAAGTAAATATTCATATTTTATCTTACTACGAAATTTAAAAATATTTTTAATGAAAATATTGTAATGAACGTCGATTTAACTGTAAGAGGATATATTGAAGCAGAAGATTAATGTGTTTGATAAATTTTGCTGCTAAATTTGATTTGTTTATGAAGAAAAAACTTCAAAAAGTAACTGTTTTTGCAGGATTTTTTAAAGATACTCCAATATGAATTATCATACAATTTTACATGCTTGTCACAAGTAAATTTAGAAGTAAAATTCACAAACAGACCTCTTTAAAATACTACTATTTTTTAATTAGTGAAATGCACTGCCGACAATGTCAATCACTGGTCGCCTCTAACATCAAATAAAAATAATAAATATTAAATATATTTTTCTAACATAACTCTAGATAGACACAGAAGAGCTGAATTACAATATTATATGAATAATCGAAAACAAATGTTGAAATATATATTACACACAGTATGTAGATATCATATATTTTACCGCATAGAATTTAGCAAATGATAAATCTTTTTATTTCTTTGTTTATCGCTCTTAATAGATCTATTTCAATATGCTTAAGCGTCCGTTCTAACTGGAGTAGGTAATTTTATTTCAACACTTTTCCATATTAGCCTATGCGAGGTAGAACAGTCGAGGAATAGTCATAAATCATCCTCTGATTACGGAAACAGTCTGCACGCCACCCGTCCCATCCATTGCAATCATTGGAATCTATGCATCATCAGGTTTGTGTACGTTGAGCTTGGTAGAACACCAGCGTACAACAACTGACTTATTAAGACATTGTTTTCAAAATAAATGCTGGAAATTCAGAAATTGCGTTCAATTACATCGGTTATTCGTTGCATTCGGTTAAGACGTTAACACCTGTTAAAATATTTTAACGGGTGTTAAGATCTTAACTTTACATACAACAAAAAAATATAGGTGTTTTTTTTAATGAATTTAAATTAAGCTACGTCTTTTTGTTCATGCGGCATTATTTACTAATTTATTTATTATGGTAGATTGGTTTTCTCCTATAAAATCAATTCAGGATATCAAAAAAACAAACTTCATTATTGCTTGTGATATCTAAATTTTACTCAATTAAATACTTTAAAAAAATCAAAGGTAAGTATATAAGACTGCCAAAAATAGAGTCGCAAAATTGTATAATGTATAAGGGTTTTAAAATGTATGATAAGATGCCTGAATACTCGTATATGAAGATTGAAAAGAGTCAGAAAGAATTTTTAAAAAATATTTTGTTTACTGTAAGATGTAAATATTTGCGTATGTGATATAAATTAAGTGTAAAAAGTAGTTTGTATTGAAATTAATATAAGCTTACTAAAGAAATAATAAAAAAATACGAGGGAAGTAGAAAATTCAAAATTGCTGTTACGCATTGTAAAATGAATTTAGGATACTTTTTTTCTTTTTAACACCGTGTTATTAGAATTCGTATAAAAAGGGAGTTGTACTTTAAAACTACTATGCAATTTTTTAAAAGCCTATTTAAATATTAACGATACGTTAAATTGCACTGCACATTATAATGAAGCTACAAAACATTAATTAAATTTATAATGACAGTAAAGAGTTATTAATATCTTAACTAATGTGCTAAGAATAGCCACCGCGGTACGAAATATATGCAGACAATGTTAAATTAACGTAGAGGCGTGTTTATTAGATTTGATTTATAGTAGGGAATTTTTTGAATCGATTCCACTCGTAAGCGCGTAGTTTTTCTTTGATCAAATTTACGATTTCGTAACAAAATTTATAATACAATTTCAAAGATTCCGTACACACGTCTGTATAAAATATTAATTAAACTTCAAATATCTCAATTAAAGTAATTACAAAGCAGCCTGGAAATTCACACTCGTACATTTTTATTACTTCTACCAGTTAGAGTATCGTCTATCTATCTATATCCATACAATTTTCATAAAATTGAGTTCGTATGTAAGTACAAAGAAAATTACATGATAAATATACATGAGCTTTGATATAAATCTTACGTACATTTTTTATCGTTTGGTTGTTTTTTTTTTGTTATTCTACGCGCTAAGCAATTCATGTGCTATTGATTTTTATCAATTGTTTTATTATTTAAACTAACTATAAAAATTAATTTTATTTTGCCTTATTATTGTTTATTTATTTGCATCATATGTTGGATTTTCACCCCTTGGATACATATCATAGCTATTTGAATTGAAATGAGGCATCCATCGTTTTTTATGGCTATATATCTATACTAAAAAAAAATTGCAACTGATGGCAGCCGTGACTCTCTACTAAATTAACTAACTAACTAACCACCACACACCTCCCCTACTGGGGTAAGCAGAGAGAATAGAAGGCCACATCAATCTGTCTTTACAAATAATCTTTATCGTTTCCATATTCATGCGTTTCCTCATACTATACAAACCCACCGATTATACCGACTCCTGACCAATAAATAAATAAATTAAAAATTAAAAATATCATCACCAATTATGAATTCCATAACTGTGTTTATTTTTTTGTCCGATCACCATGCGAATCCTACATGTGTTCGTACATTCGTATATCATATTATGCATCCACGTATGCTATCAGTGCTAAAGAAATTATCTCGTGAAAATGCTAAGTGCACTTAATGACAGTTATCAATACACTTTTACATTGTTGATAGTTCTCTTGGATATCACACACCTACTTATTACACATATGCTAATATACTACCTTACTAAACGCAAATAGGGTATCTACAGCCAATTAGAAGAAGTTAGACATTTTATACGCATTATTATACATTTGAAATTTGAAATTGTTTTTTTTTTTAATTTTATATAATAAAACCAACAATTTGCAGACTGTGCAGACCCCGAATTAATCATTTATATTATTTCTTTGGCATCTCAACATAGATGAAGAAGAATATGGAAGTCTGGGCATTTACGGAGCTTACGACCGTCATAGACTGGTTTCAGTGATCACTTACACACGTGTAACATTCACCAATTCTGTCCTTGATTAACAACCACACTACTAAAATTCTCGGAACTTAAGTACAGACTTTTTCCATTTGTATCCGAGGTCCGAATCCTGGATTATAATCACGTACATGAGAAACGCTAGAGAATACCATTTTAATTTTATTATTTGTAGCTTATAATTTGACCAGTTAATTTATTTACAATATTTTCAGTGTGTCCAAATACTTGTTCGCAAATCTGGATTATCTCTAATTACGAGTATTTTTTTATATTATTCAATAACAACTTTACATTGTTATATAACAAATAACATAAAAAATAACTCCTGATTGGAGATAATCCATATATGTGAACAATTATTTGGACAGACTCAAATTGTTTTCCGAATTAATCCATTAAAATACCGATACATATCAGTTACCCCTTATGCGCTTAGCACGGCAGTGTATAGTAACATAGCCTCATAAACATTCAGCTACTGTGTAACAAGCCGAGTACGCACTTGTGTTTCCTTAAAGCAATTAGATTGCATGCAATGTGTTTGCGGGGCAATTATTGTCTGAATTAACTGACAAACCTGGCATAACGTTACGAATTACGACCAATTCTGTATAATTATTAAAAGGCAAACAACTCGACTTAATTAAAATAAAAATAATAACAATACTCTCAGGACTGTTCCGTTTGATTGTTTCGCGATAAAAAACGTTGACACTTTTCCACTTAGATACATAAATTTTCCAGTTAATTTTTCATAATTATAAACTTTTATATGCAAATTGTATTGAAGACCGGCTACCAAGTTTAATAGGATTCATGGGAAAGCAATCTACATGAACTTACCTTACTATTATCAGTGAACTATACATGTACCGATCCCATCCTAGAAGAATTGAAGAACCAATACAAGCGATTTGACATTCTGATATCGTATAAATCATGGGAGTAATACTGAGTAGGGCTGGATTATGTGATTCCTTTATACAATGTGTAATATTCACCATTCTACCTGTGACTAACAACCACATTATTCAAATTCGGAAATTCTATTTATGCTTCGATTGAAAATATCTTAGGCTTGCTACTTCTTTGGAGCCATCTCTGGTTGAAATTGATATATTTTGTTAGTAGCAGAAACCTTCATGAAATGTATGTAAGTTCTTTCCCAATTATTTAACATACTAGATAACGTCAGAGAGTGTCATTTTCAATTTAAATAAACTTTTTCAAGTAATAGAAATACAAATTTAAAAAAAATTATAACGTATTTTTACTGTCCAAATTTTAGTTCACAAATTCTGGGTTTGCTAAACTTAGGCATTATTTATATCATGATATAAATAAATAAAAAAATTACTTACAAAGAATTGAGATGTGATGTATCAATTGTTTAATTATTTAGTAAATATTTTTATGAAATTTTTAAGGCATAATTGAAATAATATCTACCCTTTTTACTTAACATACTATACATATAATATGTATATGTAGTCAAGCGCCCTGAGGTAGTGTTTTAAGAAATTGGCGCTATTTAAATTATTATCAACAAATACAAAGTATAATTTTGTTCGGTCATTTAATAAGAACATTTTCTTATATATACATATTTCAATTTTTCATAATTACTTGTTAAATAGTTTAAAAGTATATTGGCAGTTACTGTAATAACAAACCCTTCCTAAACATCTCGTATGTAATATAATATGTAGTAAGTTGCAATCGTTTAGATTGTCTGGGTGTGCAGTAAAAATGCAACCCTTCTCCGGCGAGTGCAATTAATATTATCTACCTGCAAGTCCTGAACACGTACGTAAATACGAAATCGATCGGATATTACGAATTCTAAATGGCCCATGCAATGTGAGCCGGCTATAGCGATTTCCACAATTCAAGTGTTCGTGTGACGCAATAATTGGAGTGCAAGACGGAATAGCTAACTAACGTGATCCCGCAACATGATGCGTTACTTCCAACCTCCCTACTTTACAACCCACTTCTACACTTTCAACCTCAGACCTGGCGAACTTGAGAAAACTGGGGTGATCCAAAAATATTAATAAAATTATAGGATGAATACAAGTCTTTATTTCTTGAATGTTTTTCGCAGATACTTTGTGGCACAGTTTATAAACTTTATAAAATTAAACAACTTTGTTTTATCCACTTTTTTATTATTAGTACACTTTAACCTACCGGTTTCGACAAGAATCTTGTCATCATCAAGTCGTTATACCTACATGTTTATTTTATAATATATTTTTTGACATCGCAACATAGATAAGGAGAATATGGAAGTCTGGGCTTTTGTGGGGCTTACGACCGTCATAGGCTGGTTAAGTGATCACTTTACACACGTGTAACTATCATATACCAATTCTACCCATTCTATTCTACCAATTCTACCCATGATTGACAACCCAACAACTCAATTTTTTAAACTTCTGTATACATATATCATTCAATTTCCAAACATATTGGTGAGATGACATCTATTGGTGAGATGAAATAAGCTTTTTATTGAGCATAAACTCATTCATTTGTATGTACGAGTATGTGAGGTCCGAATCCTGAATTATAATAAAATACATGAGAAACGCCAGAAAATATCATTTATACTTTATTATTTTAGCTTATAATATGGCCAGTTAATTTATTTACAACATTTTGAGTGTGTCTAAATACTTGTTCATAAATCTGGATTATCTCCAATTATAGGAGTACTTTCAGTTGTGCTGTAGCAAAACGCTTAAAAAGTAGTGGAGTTTTCGATATCTCAACGCTATGAGCCGTGTTTAATATTACGTGTATTGTCATGGTCAACAGATGGCGCTGCTATTGGGATGAAGCACTGTTTTTAAAAAGACAAAAATATTTTTTTATTTGTTACATGTAGATAAAAACACGCGCATAATCGAATGCAATGTGCCAAAATTTTATAGAAATTGTTAAATAAATTTTGTAAAATTGTGATTTTGCATCGATTTTTATTTGTACAGATTACGTTATATTAGATGTCAATATGATTTGACAGAAAGAGATGTTCTCAGAACATAATACGTCCCATTTGAAATTGTTATGGCTTATTCGTGTCTTAATAATAGCCCCCATAAGAAGAGTGCTCAAAATGTCGTGACTCCAGTTCCTTGCGTTTGAAGCGTTCTGACAGAATCGCTCGCACTGCTACAAGGAGTCAAGTTGATTGCAATAATCCAAACAAGACCTACTGAATGACCTGATACTTGATACGAAGGGGCTGTGCGAGTAGCTCGGAGAACACGCAACTTGATGCAAAATGAATAATTTGCGTGCGAGGTAAAAAGGTTTTATTTTAAGTAAATACGAAAATAACAGAACGAATTATAAAATCTTCGAAACACGATGCTTAAATTGTGATCTTTATCTTGCCGGCAATTGATATAATTTTTTCGAAACCCATCGCACACCATTTTATGCATAAATTTCCGCCATTGAATAAATTCATAGCACGAAAAATTAACGCAAATTAATTATAATTACTATGAACTTTGAAAGAAAAAAGTACATTCAATTTACAAGATAATTTTGAGTTCAGTTGAGTTCACTGCCAAACTTATTATTTGAAAATCAAGTTTATAAAGTAGTATTACTCAAAGTGAAAGATGAATGACAAGGATGGTGTTATATTACCATACCACAACGTAAACAATGCTTTACATACAAAATTTACTATTTTTCCCAAATAATTTCCCTTTATATGAAGATATTTAAGTTCAATCTCGTTGTATTTCTCAGAATTATCTGGAGTTTTGAAAAACTACTGCATGATATTCAGCGGATAAAAAAATATATCGTTTTTTAATAAGTAATAAAATCATTTAATTGTACTCAATATTTTCATAATTTATTTCTGTGAAACATCCTTGTTTTACGTTTCTTAATTTGCCCATTCATCGAAATAACTAAGCTTTATATTTGTTGCAAAGTACGAGCGAAATCTTTCTAACCGAGTTTAATTATACTTTGATTTCCGCTATAATTTATTGTTGGAGGGTCTCGATTCGGGTTTATTAGTCTAATTAAAAATTCTCGTTCCGAATTTCATCATCTGTTGAGCAGAGGAGAGATATGACGGGTGCTCCGACTCTTCAAATTCCTTTTTTTCCGTTTTTGCAATTAATCACATTCTTTATTTCGAAATACTCCCGCCGTATAATATACGACTGCGGCCTTTTCTAACCCTTTATTTCGAAAATTACCACCCCAATGTTTTAACGCTAGGCACCTATCCGCGCTATTCACACTGAATATCTCGGGAAAGAATTTGCGAAAATATTACGCCGTATCGAATTACGGGCATTGCGAAGGGTGTTTATGCAAATACTTGAGTCAATCAGAGAACAAGTACTTATTAACTTATCACTCACGGGGAGTTGTATTTCAAACAAATGTTCTCGTTGAAATAAATACAAAATAAAACACTTGAATTATATAATACCGCTTTCTGGGTTCATTAATGTCAACAAAACTAGTTTCGAGAAATACAGATTTTCTATATATATTTTTGAAGTGTTTTATTATCATATTTAAATCATCATGTCATTCAGAAAGGTAATACCAAATGAATAAATAATTATGGTTGAAAAACTATTGAAAAAAAAACAAACAAATAACAACACTTCTTTCTCAAACATCCTATATCTACAGTAAATAAGCGAATACAATTCTCATGACAAACGTCATTTTCTAACATACAAAAACCATGTTTTTCTTATGACATTTACGTGTACCTACATGCAATATTTGAAAAATGATCTTTATTGATTAGTAAACTATGAATTTAATCATAGATGAAATATTATTCGATATTTTTTTAAACATCCATCCTTTTTATTCTAACATAAATACTTACAATGGCCGTAAAGAGTTTTTCTTAAGTAAAAAATATTTATTTCAATTATTTTTTTCAGCAATTTGTTATGAAAACACGAATCAAGAAAATTCTAATGTAAATAATTGTTTGATTGTATTTAAATTTATTTGTACTATGTGTTTCGATGATGATATATTTTTTGTATAGTTGATGAGTACAAAGACCTAAGCAAAACGTTAAAGCATAAAAAAAATTAAACGAACCGTCTAAATGATTCTCCGAATCGATCGCACATAAGCACCAATCTCCCTTTAGTCATCATTCAAATATGAATATGGCTTTCAATTCAGTAGTCCCTATTGATAATTACTATTCTGTATGTATGCAGTAGGTATGGCTCGGCGGGTAGGGACCAAAAAACTAATATTGCCACGGGAACAATAATCTCCTTTGAATAAAAAGAACTAATATTAAATGTAACAGATCAGCATGATGAGGCAACAATGGCTGAACGGGGAACGCTTTTTACCAACTGCAGCAAACATATTGAACACTCGCACATCAGATGAGAGGAAAAAATAGATACTTAATTCAAGAGAGCTTTATTCTGATCGCGATAATATTTATTAAAAATTGACAAACACCCGTTAAATCTTATGCGGAAATTTAAAATATTCATGTGATGCAAATTTTGTTGTTGTTGTTAGTATGTCGTATTTACAAATGTTATTTTATCATACTTCATACATTTTTACTCTTGATTCTGTTATTTTCTGGGTTTACACCTTTTTTTATTTTTTTATTTTTTTTTAATATTTATTCTTTAAGCTTCGTACACTGTTTGATTGATGTTACAATGGTTATAGACAAATTTATATTGTAAAAAATATATACATTTCGAAATTATAATTGTATATTTTGACAAATCAATTTTTTTAGAAAGTTTTATCTATTTTTTAGTGTTTGTATTTATTATTTTAAATATAAGTAATAGGTCTTGTGGTATATTACAAAAAAAATTTTCAATTTTCATGGGATAGTTTACAAATTTATAATATTTCGACGCTTTTGTTTGAACGCGCATCAATCCGAATCAGTTCACTTCCGCTGGAGAATCACAATAGCGGTTCGGATTGCATAATATCTGGAGAAATATGCATCCGCGAAACCTGCATATCCATCCGGCATTGTGGGGCGCCCTTATAGCATCTAATATCCACATAAGTGGCCTACAAAGGGTCCGATCTCTCTCACTACAATGATACAACAAAACAAAGCAACTGCAGTAGCCATGTTTGAAATTGTTTTTTCACATGCCTAGCGTGCGTCCCTCTCTAACGCGCACATTTTAGTATTTGCTTTTTATTTCAATATCATCATCCCCTGCCGTTTTTTACAGCCCCTAACAGTGTGCCTATTTTGATGGAAAGAATCAAATTGTATCAACTTTACAAGTATAATAGATAGGTCGCTCGGAAATTGAATACGGCCGTATGAATCGCCAGAAATCTGAATGATAATAATAATTTTAATTTGATGGCGAATGTTTGACAGCGCTTAGATGCGATTGAATATATGTATGTATGTATAAAAAAGGGTCTCTAAAGTTCTTACATAGTTAATCTGTTCACCCATTTTGGAAACGCATTTAAACAAATTTACATGCATATAAGTATAATATATGAACACACTTAGCTACATACTATGAGTGACACAATACAAAACATACCTACATAGGTGCCTTTATATATTTATTTGGGAAAAAGGGTTGGTGTAATATGTATTACATGTACATGTGTCATTTGTGTGATGGTTTAAGTTATTATTAATACATAGTGCATTTTGTTAAAGTATGTGTTCATGGTCTTTACGAAATTAGAATTACCCATTAAATGTATTTAACATTTTTATTGTTGTATCCGACTATATCCAACGACTGTCAATAGTACTCGGGCATTAATGATAAAAATGAAATATTGTTTTTAATTTATTTTTAATGAAATATTAATCTTATCGTGGTAGCTAGAGACTTGTGAGACAAAACCAAACACCACCCAAAAATTAAAAATGATCATAATGTATTTTGTCAATATTCGATGGTGGTTTAGTGGAAAATATTTCCATGATTTGTCTCTGGTCTTTTCTACTCCCCTTACCGCGTTTCCTAGACATTTAGTAAAATAATAATCGATAATATTTTAGAAGCATATTTATAACTATGTATCTACATAGAATTAATATATTATTTTCATATCCTCAGCACTCACATTATGAAGTGCTAAAGGTGAAAAATGCAATTAAACCTGACACGAGCAGAATGAGAGCGGCTAAGATCTGACCTTACACTTCATCAGGAGTTCTTAATCTTTTATTTCATATAAAATAAATATATCATAGAACAATCAAAATAGATTTCTTGGTGCCAACATAATTTTAAAACTTATCGCTGCCTTGAATCCGTACTTGGTATTTTTATGTGCATCGAATGCTCCATATGTAATAGTTATATGGTTTATATAAATTCGCTGTTGGCTTGATTTAAAATTACTAGAAACAATATTTTATTTAAATAATATATTATGTGCTTCTATATATAATAATGCACAACAAAAAAAAAAAACAAAATTGTTTTATTAATGTAAGACGCACATAAAATAATGCTAAAACTAATACCTCATATTTTGATCATATTTCAAATACAATATACAAACGTATAAACATATGAATTTGAATATATTAAATGATCGTCAAAGTTAATAGGTACTATATGTTAAAATATATTTGGTTTGATTTTGAAATTTAGATATAAAAACATCTGCAATATTTTGAGTGTATCCAAATACTTGTTCACAAAATCTGGATTATCAAGTCAAAAAATAATATCAAAACATCTGGTTTAAAAATCAGGTTTTAACGCACATATCACTAAAAATATGAAATTATTTATTATTATTAGTAACGTAGAAATAAAACCTTGATTTAATAATAGAGACAGATATTTAAAAAAAATTCTTATGAAATTTTCGCATAAAATAAAACTGAGCTTTAGAAATTTATCCGCTATTTTATTATTATTACAAGAAGCTATATTTCAAATAAGTAAAACAAAATGTAATCCAGCAATATTATTTAAATTTAATAAAATATATAGACTATACTATCTCATTATCCTTCCTTCAATAGATATGTAAAGTATGTATATGTTTGTCGAGAATTCTCGCGTGTTTAAATTATGTTTTACCTCAAGTCAAAAAAATATAATCAATTACGACTTTTATCCGGAATGTTTGTTACCACGATTCATCATTTTTTTATTCTTATTTTAGGTTCTACCAAACATGCAAACCATCAAATCTGATACGATTTAATAGTAATCGATAAAATAGAACTCTGCTTTCTGCACCATAGTATCACGTACCTAATAAATATAGCGCGAATGTATTCTACTGAAATTATATGAGAGGTATTCACGGTTATCAATTTTAGAAATTAGAAGTTTGAACTTTTTGTTGTTGTTTTAACTAAAATTTAGGATCGATCTGATGATGACTTGGTATAAAAAAATGTTTTAAATGACGCGGAATGCATTGAAACAAGTGTCAGTAGATTTTTAAAAATAGTTTTACCAATTAAAATTTCATTTGAAAATGAATAGATATCACCACAAAGTGACCGAATCAATTAATAAAAAGAAAAATATTACTCTATTTTTTTTAATAGCCCAAGGCGCCTAGAATGCAAACCAAGTTTCATGAAACTTTGAAAATATTACGTGGTATCAAAATCTGCGTTTGACTTATCAATGATAAGTCTTAAATTTGATTTTATATACTGTTAAGTTAAACCTCATTCACTGAGATTTTTATGTCTACTGGTTTCGAGACGTACCCTTTATTCTTCAGGGCAACCACTACCACAGCATGCAACATGCAATGTCCTGACGAAGGGACGGGTATGTCTCGAAACCGGTAGACATAAAAATCTCGGTGAATGGTTATATACTATTATTAACATTTTTTTAAAAAAATAAATAAGTGAAGATGACTAACCACAAAATAAATGCTTTACATATTAATAATATTGAGAACATTGATTTTATTTTTTTTAAAATACAATTGAGCCTTATCTAACTAGATTAAGTACTTGCCTAGCCTAACCTAATCAAATGTGTTGAAATTTTCAAAATATTACACGGTCTCAATATCTGCGTCTGGATTATCAAGGATTTGTAAATCTGATTTGAAATACTATTAAATCTAACCTAGTTAGGTTAGGTTAGGTACTAACGTAACCAAACCTAACCAACTGTCATGAAATTTTAAAAATATTACGTGGTCTCAAATTCTGCGTCTGACTTATCAAAGATAAGTCTTAAGTTTGATTTTAAATATTTTAAACACAATTAAGTCAATTAAGGAACCGGACGATTTTATTCCTCAATATCGATAGGTCTACTTACCTCTGCCTTGACGCACCGTTGGAAAGATCGTACCCCCTCTGCCGGCAATCTCCAACATCTCTTACTAATGGTATTATTAAAACGTCTTCCTAATTACACCTCACATCAATCAGATTCAAAATACTTCATTCCCCCTTTGTTTGGCAGTCGAAATCAAATAATACCAAATCATTGCCCCGTATGTAGAAAACTGAGATAGCACTGAAGCCCGACTTGATATTACTAGACGCTAGACATGTGGACTTTGGCTTAGAAAACGGTTTTAATTATTTAAATGATTGTTCCGAAACGTCTTAATTGATAGCGAGCACTTTTAATTGCCATGGGCAAAAAACTTGCAACATCGGTCGATGTAATTGGTTCTTTAATATATCGGGCGATTAACACTCAATCGGTGATAAAATATTCAATAGATACACGTTATCTGTAGAATCTGGTATCATCAGTGATCTCTTTTCTATAAAACAAATATGGAACATTATTTTTTATAGAACTATACTGACTACACTTCAACCTTTAAAAAAATAGAGGCCCGAGTCTTATGTTTTAAAAAATTATTATAATAATGATTATGAATAGTTTATACTGCGCCAATTAAGTAAAATACTACCTCGAGGATGGATTTTATTGATAAAAAAGACACTGTGGAAATGATTTAGCAAACAAAACGTTTTCAAAATTTAAAATGTAACATTGTTTTAAAATCATAGTGAATTTAAAACAAAGTTACATTTTAATTATAAAATCGAAAATCACAATGTTAGTGCTTCAAATATCTCTCACTCTTTCTAATTAGTGATGCAAGAATATTCTAAGCCATTGGTCCCACAATAGCAAAGACACCCTCACTAAATTATGCGTGCGCTGATTACAGGCTGGTCAGGTCACTTTACCCATAGCAGTTGTTGAAACCGATTGAAGCGTGAGACGTCTATTAAGCAATTCGTTAGGAATACACAGCTCTATTAAATGCTATCAATAATTTTGCTAAGGTATATGTATATATATAATATATTTGTCCGCCTCCGTAGTGTAATGGTCAGCACGCTCGGCTACCGTTCTGGAGGTCCCGGGTTCGGTTCCCAAGGGGGGTAAAATAAATACAAGTGATTTTTTCACTGTAATATTTATTCAATATTACCCTGGACTGGTACCTGAAGCGGAGGGGTAATCACCTTTCCTTCATGTGTAAACGATCAAGATAACACTGCGTTTTTATGACGCAGTGCCCTATGCACCATTGGGTGCGGATAAGGGTTTTTATTATTTTTATTTTATATATACATAATATAAGATCTAAAGCCAATCGAAAAAATCAGTAAATCTACATTTGGACGATATATAATAAATTGTATTTTCTTTTCCATAATTTTTACCTAGTTTTTGCACCCAAGAGATAAAATTTTAATATTGGGAGGAATTGTACAATCGCAAAAATATATTTAAAAAAAAAAACAGTTTTAAACGGATGTAATTTATTAAATCACAAAGGCTTATTTTAAATATACGTTTGTATCTGCTATTGTTTAAAAAACAACCATTTCATTCACACTAATTTACAGCTGTCACGTGACACGCAATATTCTCCGTACCCAATGGGAACTTTCCTTATGAGAATGATAATTAATTAAAATAATTATTTTAATGATACCACTTTTCTTTCAGGTATTGATATAGTTCATAATAAGCGTAACATGCCACTAATTCTTGTCATATTACCTCTCACCCATTAACCCATTTAAAAAATGTATCTATAATTGATTCGGCAGTTACTTTGTGGAAATATCTATACATTATTTATTTGTTTATTTGTTTCGGCATTCACTTTGTAGTAAGACATGATGAAATTGTATATGAAAACACTTGTTTTTTACCACTTGAGTTAAATTGATTAAAACGACTAGTTTCGGAAGCTACAGAATTTAAACTCAGTGTATATTCAGACCCGAAGATGTAAGCATCTGTAGCTTCCGAAACTATTCGTGAAAATAAATATGACTCAAGTGGTAAAAAACAAGTGTTTTCATTTACAATTTTTAATTAAAAATTTTACTTGGTAATTAAACTCATTTTCAAAATCTAATGTGACACGTGTTTCGATACATTCCGCATCATTTTCAAACACCATTTACGAGAAGCATTATCGATGAAAAATTTTTAAAAAATGTATTGAGATGGTTTTGGCTTGTGAACCGAAAGAGTGAAGAAATAATACTAAAATAAATTTGTGAGGGAAATGTGGTTGATAATAGAAGCAGGGAAAGACCGAGAAAAAGTTGAAATGATAAAATATTTCAAATAATTTAAATACGGCGTGGTCGGATGAGGAGTAGGGATAATCGGCCGTTATGAGTGAGGAGATGCATGAATGTGGAAGAATTAAAGATTGTTTGCAAAGACAGATTGGTGTGGCGTTCTATACTCTCTGCCTACCTCTACGACGAAGAGACGTGATGGTTAGTAAGTTGGTGTTATTTCGACGGCCCCTACGTAGAGTACTCTATCTCCAAATCTGTAACTTTACAGGAGAGAGCTTAGAAGATTTTTTCAACGTATTTTTTTTATTAATCAACGGGTTTATCTGAAATTCTAGACTAGTATTATACATTAAAAAACGCGATAAAATAATGTATGAAATCATTTTAAAACCTTATGCTTTGTCAAAATTAAGAAGTTAGCGTTTTAGGAGTTAAGTTCATTTCGAAAATTCGATGTAGATGGCGTCTTATACGCCTGAAAACTGCGCGTAATTTATTTTATATATTTTTTGTTTGTTTATATTTGTAGATAACGGTCAGTTGATAACATACAACAAATATCTCAAAATTGACAAAAATGTAGTTAGAGCACTTTACGTAGGGCACGTCGATTTTATAACTAATTTTAAGCTTGGGTTTTAAAATTAGTTTTATTGAACTTCTCGTTTATACCCAGTCACTATTCAAAATGCCGGCTCGTCATCTATATGCATGCATTTATCACATATTCGAAGACCTTTGTTCAAAATCAAATATTATTTTTTTAGACGAACGTTCAATGTTCACCCTACACACTCGCACGGAAATTGTATCGACGTTATGATGACTTGTGTAATGATAGGGCGTCCCAGCTGCCATGCGTCAGAAGTGTGCCACTATAGGTGATGGGTCGGCCTTCAGATTTACCGACACTTCAAAGGCTTAGCCGCTGAAGCTACCAATCGTACAAACTTTTTTTCTTTATATATTTTTCTTTTTTTCTTTAAGTATATGTAAAAAAAAAACATCAATTAATATGCATAGTTTAACATACCAATGAAACATTTTTGTTTTCTTCTCGATCTTAATTACTTATATCACTTATATACTAACTATTTATTTTTTAATAATTACTTTCATTAAAATTTGTAATACAATAACAAACATATGCCTGCCTGCATATGTATTATACTCGTACATAACGACAAACGAAAATATATTATCACGACAGAATCTGTAGAAATCTGTGTGTCTTCACTGAGGAGATATTTTTACATTTTGACATCTCAGCAAAGATGAAGAAGAAAATGGAATTTGGGTATTTACAGGGCTTATGACCTGTTGTAGGCTGGTTAAATGATCACTTTACACACGTGTAATATAATCCAGTTAGTATTTTGCATATGCCTGAATAAAATGGTCACTTCATGACAAAAGTTTTTTTAAACCAACCGGTTGGTTTAAAAAAAGAATTCAAATTCCAGAATTCAAATTTTAGGAATGGTTGCAACCGTTCCTAAAATTTGAATTCTGTGTAGAATGCTGAATGTCACACGTGTGTATAGAGACCACTTACCAGCCTATGACAGGCCATAAGCCCTTTAAATACCTGGGCTCTCATATTTTTATTCATTCATGTCGAAATGTATGTATTATATATATATATAGGCGGTAGGTTTTGACCCCCATTTAGTGAAAATAACAGCCACGGTTTGGTTTGCTTAGATAACGAAAAAATAATTAGCTGTGTTAGCTCGGGTTAAGGTCGGTCGCCTTTACCATGGTGTAAAGACAAATTAATAAATATACACCTGATAATATTCCCCGATATCGATCAACAAACATTCCATATAAAGATTTGACATGACCAATATAAGCGAGGACAATGCGAAAGCTCTCGAAAGCTTATCGCAGCGTAGCTAAAATATGTGACAAAAAACCTAGTCAAGTATTACTTGTATGTTATATATTTATATGTATGTATGTGCCGATTCAGATAATGTTTGGATTCTCTGGAATGACTATAATAACCGATTACGAAATGAAATCATATTGATTAGAAAATTATAAATTCAAGTAGGTACATATCTATTATCAATAAACAAAAATAATCTAACAGCAAAGTTCCACTTATCGGATCATTAAGTAGAAACAATATAACAATATAACTATAAAACTTGAACTTTGTTTTTAACCAGTATTATTTTTGGTTGTCGAAATCAGTTGGAGAAAAGTTCCAAAAATAAAAGTGGTTATGAACAAATTTCTAGTTTTATTGTATAAAGACATAATATTTGAATTCCCAATACCATATTACAAATTTCCGACAATTTTTAAAATTGATTTCATTAACCCAAGTATTTAATATCAACAAAATTACTAGTATGGTATTGAGATTGCGTAAAATTTTAAAACACGTATATTGACATGGTGCTAAAATTTAGGGCATGGCCGGTCGATACAACCTACATAAGGTTATTTAGGGGTAAATTCTGTGTCTATGGGGAAGTGAAATCCCTTCTGCACTCTGTCAAGGGATGGAGGGAAACTACCCCATGGTAACTTACACTGCGGGTGTAGTGGTGACACTCGAATTATGATTTCATTTCACAACACAACACAGAGATACATTTTGTAATACGATATTTTTTAATTATGCGTTTTGTAAATTTGTGAGAATATACGATATTATTTTGCTATTATTATAAAAATATAATTTCGCTTTACTTTAATACCACTTTTTCATAAAATCTTTTGTCACGAATCATTTATGAATTTCACGCCATTTTTAAACAAAGTTTTAATACTTTGTTTTACATACGGTGTTTGAAAATGATGCGGAAACCACCAAAACGCGTATCACAATAGATTGTATCAAATAGTGGTATTTACCAAGTGAAAATTCAATTAAAAATGGATAGATATTGCATGATAATGCATAGATACCACAAAGTTACTGCCGAATATATTATTGAGAAAAAAACTACTTATGATATAGTATTTTTTAAATATTTTCTGGTATTTTTTTGTGTACGTTTATGGTGACCATATGAATGAAATTTTACGTTAAAATTTAAGCATTATTGTTTATTTTTAATTATGTACTCTTGTAAAAATTCATTCAAAGAGAAGTAATAAAGAAAATCTCGTGATTTCACTATCCGTAGTTTACGCTAACCATACAATAACTAGTAATTTAAATAATAAAGTTAGTAGTTAGATGCATATATAATACATACATAATTCAGAAGAACAATTTGAACGGTAGGAATTTAACCATCATTGTAAATTATCGGTCATCGTAAGGAGAAGAAACAGTTGGATGTAATTTCTGCATAATCAATAGAGTTTTCCTACATTGTTGCACTAGTGGCGCCAATCTTGTTATTATTTATCTTGCCGTTTATACAAAATGCAAAAACAGTAGGTACATAGAATCTGCTTGTTTTATTTATTTGAAAACTATAGTTTTAGATTATTTATTAATTGATTCGGGGGTCACTTTGTGGTAAAATCTATCGATTTTTAATTAATGTTTTATTTAGTAAATACCACTATTTCTTAAAATCTAGTGTGACACGTGTTTCATCATTTTGTGTTTTCATACGGTGTTTGAAAATGATGCGGAATGCATCGAAACACGTGTCACAGTAGATTTTAAGAAATAGTGGTATTTACTAAGTAAAACATTAATTAAAAATGGTTAGATTATTTATTTGGCGCAAGAGCAGTATAAGAATTGAAGAACCTAAACTATGAACAAAATGTACATTTTGACCATTTCGTCTGTATTTTAATTAAAATAAGTTTAAAAATAGTGTTGAATTTATGTTAACAAGTTTTAATTTATGTAGACACAGAAGCGATTTGTTAAACGTATAATACAATCTAATTTGTACAAATCTAATTTGTATTTGAGGGAGCATAATATGGGATCGTTTTATTTTTACGAAAATGTCAATAAATCACATCAATAGGTAAAAAAAATAACGTGTGACGTTATTATAATATGTCAAAATAGTATTATGTTTTTTTTAAATACTGAGCAAATGATAGTAATATTATGTAGATTGAATGGTAGAATAATAGTTATTTAATTTTTAATTTTCTTGGTATTGTACTCTACTTATACACTAAAAATTACAATTTTCCCTTCAGTTTTATTTGTATATTTTATTATTATTATAATTGGCTGTTTTCTTTCAAATAAATAAAACAAAAGTTCCAATATATTTCACTGCAAAACCAATATTTTATATTGTTTATCGCCGTCCGCCTGTGTTGTAGAAATAAAGGCGGGGATATCAGAAATTTAACTATCTAGACTACCTGACCATAATTCTGAAGTAGTATTCATTCATGTTTGCATTTTTACGCGATTTTATTGCAGAGTTTTTGGGTGGTAAAAAAAAACGAACGAAAGCGTTGAGCGAGCGCGATTCGGTTCGCGCTGTTTACGAGGCCTATTTACTATGGACCAATAAACTACCTCTGGCGTTTTTTCACGTGGATCACAAGAAAACCACAGTACAGTAGTTATTATATCAATGATTTTTTGGGAAATTATGGATCCACACTTGTTAAATTTTGTTATGCGATTAAAGGATATATAAATACATATTTAATTTGCCAAACAGAATAATCTTTGAAAACCTTACTGAATTGTAATCTTCATTTTAAGAGCATATATTTGTACTTTACACCCATCAACACAAAATATGAACAACGATTATTCGTTTTCCTAGCCCATATCCGCACCCAATGCTGCATAGGGCACTGAATCGTACATAAAATGTGTTATCTTGATCCTTAAATACGTGAAAGAAAGGGGATCAGACCTGCGCTTCAGATAACACTCCAGGGTAATATTTAATAAACATTAGAGTGAAAAATCATTACATTTATTATGACCCCCGGGAATCGAACCCGACACCTCCATACATTAACTAAACTCACTGACCCGTACGGACGTGTAAGAAGATGGATTTTTCGTTTACCGGGTAATGTACTCCATATTGTAAATTAATATAATATGATCTCATAAAATATTTCAGAAACATTGTATTTATATAAAGTTTCATCGAGTGTTTTTTTCTTATTTTAGATTTATAGATTTTTTACATATTACGGAGAGCAGGTGCGTTTATTACATTATTGAAAACAGGTTAGAATTATTACATTTTGTGTTTTGTAAATTAGGTTTATAATAGAGTAATAATAGAGTTATAGTAGAGTTACCATACAACCAGTAAAAGTGATGCCTAGGTAAGTATGCACAGCAAATGTATGCAGATTAATGTTACATTACCCGCCGCTTATTTCTATTCGTCTCGCCTTTAGTTTCCCTCTAACTAATCATTACAAAGTCATTCATTTTGGAGTATGAAAAAAACGGCAATTATTGTGTGTGAATTTTATTACGACAATATTAGCATATTTAATCCATCCATAAAAGTGTAGGCAATAAAAAAAGCCGTAATCAAAATGTTTGATTACTAACCGAGAACCCAAATATAAACTAAATTGTGACGCATTGATTGCTCAATAATAACAATAGCGTAAAATTGTATGCAACGATAACGTTGTAAAATTGGACGAGAAATTTTATTTCCGTTATAATTCCCATGCGGAATAAAGTTATGAGAATATCGAACGCAACCAAATTTCTTCCTCTCGACGGAATTCCAAGAAAGAGGCGAGGCGTAGAAATCTTCAATTATTATAGTATCAAAATATTTATACGCAAAACGAATTTTGGGACCTTTTTACAATCATCCAAGAAAGAGGCAACGCACAGAAATCTTCTATTATTTCATTAATTAATTCGGCAGTCCTGTGGTACTATCTATCCAATTTTAATTTAAGTTTTACTTAGTGAATACCACTATTTCTCAAAATCTGTGATACGTGTTTCGATGCATTCTAAATCTATCAAATTTTAATTTGAGTTTTACTTAGTAAATACCACTATTTCTTAAAATCTGCTGTGACACGTGTTTCGATGTATTATTTTCCGTATCATTTTCCGTATCATTTTACACCGTATGTGAAGCTAATTCTAAATATCATTGGGTCCTTGGGACGTTGAAGGTTGAAGAGAGGGTAAGAGCTGTTTTGAAACACGTGTTTAAATAGATTTTATGAAATTTTGGTGTTTACTAAGTAAAATTTTAATAAAAAATCTCTTATTATTTTATATTAATAAAAAGTCATCCGCAAAATAAATTTGGCGACCTTTTTACAATCTTCCCCGTTTATTTTTTTTGCCGTTTATTTTTGACTCACGCTTTACGATGTTAGTTTTTTCTGTTATTTTCACTCCTTTTAAGTTGGTATTTATGAAACAATAAAACAAGGGGTGTACAATATACACCTTTTGAGTTATTGGGACATTCCGTGTGAGCTTTGATTTACAGCTAATGATTGAAATGTTCCCAGCCCTGATTACTCAGTGAGGATATTAAGATGTTAATGCCACAGTAATATTTATTTCTTTGTTGTAAAAGGGGAGAATTTAGAAAGAAATATTGCATTTTTTTTATCAAGAACGCTAAAAATATAATACAAAAAAACGATTTGGATAAATAGATGAAATTATTTTCATTCTTTCCCGCTCATCCGCATTATAAATTACATAGGGCACTGTAACAAACTGGTGCAATATTAAATTAATAGTTAATTTGGTAATTCAAATTAAAAAATCAGAGGACGGTTAAAAAACCTGATATAATGGATAAAATATTAGAGAGACTTATTAAAAAAGTTTTACATAACTTGCTTACAGTTAATTGAAATAAAAATAATTTGAAACCAATGAAACAATCCCATATTTAAAGAGTAATCAATTTATATTTTATTAATATTAATTTTATAATGAACTCGATTTTTGTTACATTTAATATAAAACTTATTAGTTATGTTTTTTTTTTTATATCTGCTGGGAAAATCCTAGTCAAGTAACGTTACTTTCAATGTAATTTGTAACAACGTCTTACAAACATTGTTTGTAAAAACTTAGTATAACTAATCGACGGGTCCTTTTTTAGATTTAAGTATATTTTATACTGACATTCCTTGGTGATTTTTTTAAATGTAATAAGACAGCAAGTACACAGTTTACTTTTTCCATTTTATTTTATTTAACCAGTAACCGTATTTCATCGTTGACAATTTCCAGTCCATTGGTAACAATCTGATGGTGTAGAAAAATAAAATAAAGTCAAATAAAGTAAATGTAGAAGTAAAATCGAGTTTTTTCACTCTAATATTTGTTCAATATTACCCTGGACTGGTACCTAAAGCGGAGGGCTGATCACCTCTCCTTCGTGTGTTAACGATCAAGATAACACTGTATTTATATAATGCAGTGCCCTATGCACCACTAGGGTGTGGATAAGGGTTCGAATTGAATTGAATTGAAGAAAAAAGTTGGTACAAAGTTGTTGTTTTATTATGTGTGGTCCATTTTTGGTTACCTGAATACTTGCAACTTTTTTTAATTCATCGCCAAGCAAACTTTTCTGGTGGAAATTAATAAAGTTCGGGTGTGTTGCTGGTAGTGTAGTATTATATTGGTGGAGAAGAAGCGATTCTCCCTGTTTAGTTATGACGGGAATCCACCGCAACCTGGAAGGTGTCCGTGAGCCAACCGATCAATTCTGCGGCTTACCAACCACCGACCGTTCATCGGTAAGTATAGTTAGCATCCTGTTACGCTAATCAGACTAAAAAAATAATAGATCTGCAAGCCGAAAACTTTTCAGCTGAATTCTAGCGTGATGGAATACTTAGTCAAATTCACTTTTACTTTAATACGACCGAAATTTTCGAAACTATCCGTGAAAAGGTAATTATTTTCAGGCGATACGAATTTTGCATTTTATCTAAGAAATCGACTACCAAAGGAAATCTGAAATTGATCATAACTTTAGGTGATCATGTACCCAATTATTAAATGATTCTTATGACTTTAATTGACATTTGACTAACTATTACGCCGCTTTCTCCCTCGGGTAGGCATAGAGAATATAACGCCACACCACTACGATCTCTGCCACATTCATGCGTCTCCTCATACATACCCGCCGATTATTCCGACTCTTGACCTGAACGCTTTAAAGTATTTGACCTTTTCGATCATGCCAAGTTTTCCTCGGTCGTTCTTTGCTCCTATTTCCACCTGCATTTGCCTCAAAAAATTGTTTTACCGTTCATTCCTCACTCATTCGTTTCACATGTCCAAACCATCTCAACAAACATTTTTATTTTTTTTATCTTAAAGCCTTGTATTCTCTCTTTATTTTACCATTCGAACATCTGATATACATCGTTTAAACCGCACATTCGTCTAAGAGATCGCATTTCAACTACATTCTGTCTACTTTCATCCTCATTTTGCCATCTCCATGCTTCACTTCCATATAATATACATAGTTGTAACCTGGACTCCGTTATGCACTGCCAGTCAAGCTTTTGCTGAAAGGTTTTTTTTTAATATTGAAAACATTAGGAAGGTTTTTATTTACAATAACTGATTTGAGTGCACCATTCACTCTATTCCCAACGTCCACACTCCTTTCTATATCTAAATAAAATACTAATCTGAGAATAGTGGTCTTTAGTGACTAATTGGTTACTTGTAATGGGGATGTATTTATTAGTTATTACTAGCCTTATAAAAGCAAATAAAAGTGAAATGTTTTATAATCACACTCTACCGAACGCATAATCAGCTACAATACTGTAATAAATTATTTATATGATCTTTAATTAACATATCAGTAAAACTAATTTATTTATCGTTCTCTTTTCGGAGGCGTCTCGTCTGAAAATATGACATGTCTAACGCCTCTAAATATTTTAAAAATATTAATCTTACATGGATTGCTTAAAAAATCCTCAAAGAAGTTTTTACACCTGGGTATGTTATAAACAATAGAATAAACAAAAAACAGAAATATAAAATAATGTATATTTTAAGATTTCTTAAAGACTTTTGTCGAAGGTTAAAAAAATCGTTAAGAAAGGGTACATTGAAAAACCAAATTTTTTAATACAATTGTTATTATTTAATAAATAATTTTATACATAATAAACTACTAACCATATAGTTTTTTCCACATAAATTTTATTTGACCGGCTGAGTTTCGTCGTAACTAAAAATCATCAGACCGGATTTTTTTATATTATATAATTATTAATTATTTTTATTGTATGATATTTTTATTTTTTATATTCTTTTAGTTTCAATTTTTATTTTTACCATTTTTATTATAATAAAAATCAGTACAAAGCTATAATCGAATAATTATAGTTTGGTAAAAACGAGATTATTTTAAGCTTATGCTGTGTGATAATACCCTATTACAGGTATTCAGTCTTAAAAATGATCCGTCTTCCATATTCCCACTTTGCAAAGATTTAAAGTTTCAGCCAGTATTACACATTCAAAATATAATTAATTAATTTAATATTTAATTAAATTTCAACCACTTGGTCCATTTCAATAATTACTTCATTTAAATCTCTCAAAAATAAATCACAACACAGTTTAAGATACAATTTGTTTTTATTATGCTTAAATTATACTAAATACTACAAACACATAACGACTCAATCTAAATGCTAATAAATTTATAATACTGGTTTCGGCTGAATATAAGTTTTGATAATATCATTTCTTTGTGGCGAAATGATACAGCGAATAAGCACATACGCGTACCTCGGTACATTTTGTGAGAAAAAAATCTAGTTGTAATTATAACAATGACCGCGAAATTAATTGCAAAAAAAAATCTTGTACAAAAATTTAAATAACAAACGGAATAAATAATAACGAATGTCTCTCACAAAATACAGGGTGGCGCAAAATTAATCACCGTATCAAAAGATGCTATAATTTTTGTAAATAGCGTCGCACGTCAATCACATTTGAGATTTGTAAACTAGACAGCTGCAGTATATAAACAAATTGAAAAAACGGGCACAAACGTATATTAACACTGGCGGCAGCCTCTTAAAAGTTAGTAAAACTTATATGTATATAAATATTGAATAAAAGATCACCACTCATCACTAAAATAATATTTTATAAATAAAAATATTTTTAAAAAACAAAATTGGATGATTAATTTTGCACCACATTAAATTTGTTTACTACAGCTATCTATGTAGTTCACAAATGTCAAATATTGTGATTAATTTTGCGCCACCCTATAGTACACATTTGCTTTTTTAATTTAATTTTTACTTAGTAAATACCACTATTTCTTAAAATCTGCTGTGACACGTGTTTCGATGCATTCCGCGTCATTTTCAAACACCGTACACATTTGCTTTGTTTTAATCACAGAGATAATAAATTTCATTTAAAATATAAATTATTTTTAGATAATTAGACGCCTAATGGTATTGTAAATCATACGAGGAATCTAATGAGAAATCAAAAAAGGTTGGGGAAGCGAGTAACAAGAAGATGTACTTTTTTATTGTTTAATTGCCTTCTTTCATTGTATCCATGTACATTTGTTAGATGTCTCTAGTCTATACAAAACTTGTATTTCTTTTGAGAATTATTTAAGACTTGGGCACGTTTGGCGATGATGAATTTATCTGAAGCAAAGCCTAGACATATTTTTAGAGGAACAGTACAGCATTGTTCGGTTTAATTCACTAATTAATCGCTAAGATGGATGAATTTGCCAAAGAATTAGATAAGCTGCCGACATTCGTATAATTAGATGTAAAATATGTAAATTCTGTTTTAATTATCTATCCACTGAATACTAATATATATTTCTGGGGATATTATTTATATACTTGAATCAATTCATCAAAAATACCAAATTTGTATATTCGTACATCTCTTACCCACGCATATATAGAATAATTACATGAGTTATAGAATAAGTACATAATTATAAGCTCGTGGTAAAATTGTATAGAAATTTCTTTCAAGCATTAATTAGTTTTGAAGTAAATTTAAAAGTACAATAATCATATTTGTACCTACATGTATTTACAAAACTAGCTGTATCTGGCAACGCAGTGCTGTGGCTTGACCTGGTTTAATGGAAAAAAAATAAAGATAGAATGTACTCGTACACATTTGTAATATGTTTAATTTCATAAAAATTAGGAGGCAGTGAAAACATCAAAAATCTATGCTACAACGATGCAATCGAAAACGTTGAAAGTGCTAAATTACAACAGCTGTCAAGAAGCACGCTGTCTGCCATGAGTAACGCTAAGTATTGCGTGAGTTGTTTTTACAAGCAACAGATGGCGCTGCCATTGTGGTCAATGAAGCTGTTAAAATAAAAACATATATTTAACTGAAATGCTCATTTGAATACAATGTTGTGTATTTTAAAGCAATCACAATCATGCATTTATATTTTTAATTATATTGTAAATATAAATAATTTTTAAAAAATACAGCTCTAGGCACAGATCTGTAAATATGCCAAAAAAAACAATTAATATATTTATACATATAAATAAATAAAAATTCAAATACTTTGCCATATTTATAGTAAACTCCATCTTATTGGTTTTCTGCAGTGTCTGTTGCCAATGCCATTGTGTCTGATATATTATCATTTTACTATTTCTTACATGATATAACATAAACAATGTTATTTTTTTATTTCACAGTTTAATCGTTCACATAAATTTCATTGGCACTATAACTAGCTTGAAACGTAATAATTAACTCGGCTACCACGAGCTGCTATCAAGCACCTGCCCAGGCGAAGGAAAAAATGTAATGTTATCAAATAGTACAGTCGAAATAATGCATACTTTATTGAGTATATATAAAATAATAAATCATATTGGTATATAAATGCACAAAAAAATATGGAGAATGTTTTAAATATACCTACCAAAACAATTGTGACCAGAGGCGTTCAAATATAATTTGTAAAAATAAAACTTAATACATACATACTCATAAGTGTAGGTACTAGAATTCAATTCTGTTCACTTAAATAAAATAAAGAAGCTTTGTTTTGTTGTGAGACAAGTTCATACAGTTCAGAATTATTTTTTTTTAAACCAAAAAATAATTTAATAATTGCATCAAATAGCATATTGATAACGATTACAATAATATGTAATACGAAATGAGAAAAACGTATTATACATAAAATTTCATAATTGAAATATTTCGTACTTTTATTTTGTTCACCTCGATATCATAGTACATGTTTAGCTACCATGCTGGAGGTTCCGGGTTCAATTCCCAGGAAGGAAAAAATAAATATTAGTGTTTTTTTCTTTATTTAATATATCCTGAATAGTAAGACGATCACCTTGCCTTCATATTTTATGTATAATAAACTATCAAAATCATTTTGATGCAGTGCCCTATGCACCATAGGGTTCGGTAAGAGTCGGTAGTAGTAATATTATATATGTTTTGGTCATCTATTATCATTTAATCCATGCGCTTTTAAAACGTCCTCCATTTTTTTTTTATTTAAATGTAAAAGTTTCAAATTGAAAATATGTGTTAATTTAATATTCTCCGACATGAATTAATCCTTCGCTGCGTTAAAATAGTATTCCTATCTATGTAAATGTAATAAAAAGTCAAATCACCTTTTTCTAAAACCACAAATAATATGAATTAATATACTTTATATCTTTACTGTCCGCTGTTAACGCATGGAGTGATTTAACGATGAAAAAAATGTTTTATTGTTTAACCGCGCTCTTAATTAATTCAAATGATATTTTATCTCTGGCTAATAAAACTAGTTTCGGTTGATGGCTCCCTACGATTTGTGAACATGTCTCTTATTTCAAACATTAAATGTTGCTCGCGTTATTCTCGTTTCCTTCGAGAGATAACCGTTCGAGTAGGTACCTAAATCATTTGATATAATTTATGATTCGGTGAATTGATGGGTTTTTTAACAATGCCACGGTTTTGTTTATTTTCTGATTAAAACCCGAAAGAACACGTATTATCTATGTTGAAGTAGAAACACACATTTATAACACAATTAATCAGCGTCATACATTTTGTTCAGAAGCAACAAGACATGAAAACGAATTTAAATGAAGAAAAAATACTGTTAATTTTGTTTTATTTTTTCACTAGTTGTACCCGGCCATGCGTTGCTGTGGCTCAATTTAAATGGAAAAAAAAGAAAGAGCACATTTTAAACCAAAATATTTTGCATTTTATAATGTCCTTGGGTATTCAATATTTAGCAGTTGTCAAGAAACACGCTGTCCTAAGCAATCGTGTAACTGCAACACTTATGCTCAACGGATGGCGCTAACATCGGTGATAAATAAGCCTATATTATCATATTCTTCTTCATCTTTGATGAGATGTTAAAAAATAATATGAAAATAACTCCTGTAATTGGAGATAATCCAGATTTTGTGAACAAGTATTTGGACACACTCAAAATGTTGTAAATAAATTATCTGGTCAAATTATAAGCTTAAATAAAAATGAAAATGGTATTTTCTGGCGTTTCTCATGTGTGTGATTATAATCCAGGATTCGGACCTCACATACTAATATAAGAGTTTCTGCTTAGTAAAAAGCTTCTTTACATCTCACCAATAGATGTCTCTAGTGAAGTTCTAGTGATTCAAGAACAAGGTTTCTAAATTGGTTCATATATATAGAACTTCCAAGAATTTGAGTAGTGTGGTTGTCAATAATGGGTAGAATTGGTGAATGTTACACTTGTGTAAAGTGATCACTTAAACCAGCCGATGACGGTCGTCAGCCCCGTAAATGCCCAGACTTCCATATTCTTCTTCATCTTTGATGAGATGTTAAAAAATAATATAAATAAGCCTGTTGTTTGGCATAATTTTACCTCTTACAAGTAAAAACACTAGTAACACGTATTTTAAAAATACACGTATTTTTTAATGCAATCTTGTGCCAAATTTTCGAAGCGATACGTGAATTACTTTAGGAGATTTAATAACACACGTAATCATTGATTTAAGAACACACATAATAATTGACAATGGCGGACAGCATGATTCTTGACAGATGTAGTCGCTTATCATTTTCAACGTTTTGGGTATGTATGAGGAGATGCGTGAACGTGGAAGAGGCGAAGAATGTTTGCAAGGAAAGAGTGGTGTGGCGCTCTATTCTCTCTGACAACCCCTTCGGGGAAGCGGCGTGATGGTTAGTTAGTTAGTTAGATTGCATAGTTGTATCATGGATTTCAATATTTTTGGATAGATTTGAATATTTAAATATTTTTGACGTGTAATATTGCCATATTTAAAAGAAACTTATTCATTTTATCGGTACATTTTTTAATATATTTTTTTGTTGTATTTTCTTGGTGGTATTTAACTTTCTTATGACACCAAGGCGGAATAGATATCATCGTAAACATAAGTCAGATACGTAAATCAACCGAGCTGTAAGCGCGTTTCTATTTCAATTAACAAAACGTGTTCAACAGTAATTTGAAATCAATAAACAGAACAGAAATCTATATATCAAACAATTAATTAAGCCGCGTTCCCATCTATCAATACTTATAAACACAGACTCCACTGTAGGTAAGAACTGGATATATATCGCCGTGTATCTGTAACTCACTAATATTCAACACACTTATTAAAATCATCAATATTACTTTCAACTCGCGGTGATATAATGTATCCAGCCAGACACATAGTTAGAACTCAGCTCTGTATAAATCTTCGACAAGCATTCGTACCTAAGGGTATACAATTATTTTTATTTCGTTTTAATTTACTACCGCGCACGTTTTTATTTTGACACCTCCTAATATGCAGCGCTATGTGGAGTTTTATTAAGAAAGATTTGAGTTATACATTTGAAAATATTTATAATTAGGCATACTTAATACCAATTAATTATATTTTAAATGAATTTTAGTTGCGATAAATTATAACGAATCTGGGAAGACTAATAAATTTAATTAGTTTTTTTTTGTAATATTTTTTAGTCATTAATATCATGGTGTTTATATAACATGTTTAAGACTTGGGTGTGACTTATCTTTGTCTTGAAGACTTCTCGAATGGGTCAATACAAGTAAATAATGGTTTTCTTTTACTTATGACAATAATTTTAATACTTATATATCTCATGTTTTGCATTTTTTTATTCGCGAAATAATAAATATATCTGCAAATTTAGATATGGATGGAGTAGGTATATATTCTTATATGTAGGTATAGACTCTTTTTCAACTTAATCCAATTACATAATGTACATAATACCTAAATTGATGCTAATAAGTTAGATATATCTTTTTTTGTAACTAAGCAGATCAATCAATGATTTTTTATTAATTTCATTAATTGATTCGGCACTCACATTGTTGCAATATCTATAGTTTTTTTTTTTTTTTTTACTTCACTTGGTAAATGCTACTTATTCTTGAAGTCTATTGTTACATGTATTTCGATGCATTCCGCATCATTTTCAAACACTATATCGCTGTCAACACCGTTCCATACGGTGTTTAAAAAGTCGATATCTTCATTTTATGCAAAATGATATAAATAATATGTAATTTGTATAAAATTGCGGAAATTCCATTGCAATACTCGAAGCATCATTAGTTACATATAAGGAAAAAATAATTATTTCATTTCTGTTTTATTCTATTGCTGGTAATTTGTAATTTATTTTGTATTGTTCGTCTTTTCATAATGATATTAATATGCGTTTAATTAATAATTATTTATTTCTCGCTCAGAAATCGTCTGGAGCGCCTTTTATTATGATAATTGAAGGTTTCTCAGACTTGTAATAAATAGTATGGGTAATTAAACGAGGCACCGTCTGTGTAGTTACACGTTACAGCTCTGTGTGAGTTTTAAATGTCAGATAAACGGGATTGGGGCAGTTTCCTCAACTATTTCTACCCGATACAGTGTTGCGAGTAGGCGCTACCCGTCTGCGATGCAACGGAAGAAAAAACCATGTGCAGGAGTGTGCGAAAATGTTTCAATTAATTCAATTACACGGCAAACTAATATGCAAATGATGAATATCAACAAGAAATAAAATTAGACGGGAATCGACGAACATGATAAATATCTTATAATAAATGGACTGGTACCTGTAGCGGAGGGCTGATCACCTTTCCTTCATATGTTAACAATCAAGATTTATTATAACACTACGTTTATATGATGCAGTTACACATAGCAATGAATTTTATATCATTTAATTTATTGATTCGGCAGTCACTTTATGGTAATATTAATCAGAGTGTTTGATAACGTCTTAATAAGACGAAACGCGTCTCATGTTGTATTATAATATATACAATAAAAGTAGAATTTAATCCAATAACCTTGTTTAATTTAAGGTATATAACTCAACAATTCAAAATGGAACTCTACCAACTGTCTGCTGTTACAATAAATAATATTTATCGATTTTTTAAAAACGAATAGACATAACCACAAAATTATTAGTGCATAAATCAATTTAATAATTGAAAAGGTTAAAAAAGGCAAAATATATAGGAAGTTCATAACCAAATATAGAGCAGTGTGTTTGAACATATTCTTTTATCAATCGTGTTTAAAACAAACAAAAAAATTCAAAACTCATGCAAATAAAAACTAAAAGTAACGATATGGCGGCGTATAAAGTTGATATGTAGGTATTATTAATAAAAAAAGTACACATTTGTGTATTACACAATCCATTGACTACTTGAGTTTTGGGGACACAAACAAACGGAAGCTGATTTTTTATATTTAAAAATATTAAGATTTTTTTTAATTATCACAAGGCCATATTTTTCAAATATCAGAGAAGTCAACTGACCGCATGCGGCTTCAAGGCCCCAGGTTCTTTACCCCTTCTCTTAGATCTAAAAGATTGGAGTGCAGGACTACTTTGCTTCGTGGTGAAGATCATGTCAAATAAAAAAATGCTGTGGTCTATGCTCCATTGAATTCACATTACATTAAAGAAATAATATTTCATTATGTTTTACAATAATTCAAAGACTAGAATCATAAACAAATCATATACCCCAATTAAATGTGATTTTTTCTTTTTTTTTAATTAATAAGACTGATTTTTCTTGTTACCACAAAAATTCTTTTTTTATTATCCAGCTATGTTTATTTTTATGATAATAATTCTTTTATATAAAAGTAAAACATTGTATTTTTTAATCAACATAATTAAATGAGGCATAACTCAAAAATACGCGTAGTGAGATTAATATCAAGATTTTAAATGTTATTACAATGTATCTAAGTATATTTTAATAAATTATTGTATTTTTTCCTATATTACCGAGATTTTTTAGAATAATGATGTTTTAATTAACAATCATAATATTTTTATTACTTGTTGTAAAATAAAAAATATCTCGCGTAAATTTTTTTAAAGCGTCTGAATTTAATTCGATGTTTTGTAAAGAGTCAGAGTACCTACCTACTTTTAAACTTGTTTGTATAAAGTTGCCACACTTGGCAAAAAATCAATATTGTACGTGCCTATGTAAGCAGCGTCTCAAATCACAAATTTCTTCTTAGATAGACAGAATTAGAAATTAGATTTTAGGGCAAGAATTACAAATATCAATTGATTATAGTTCATTTTTTGTATATTAAAGGCATTGTTAACTTTGTGATATGGTAATATAACAAAATTTCTTTCTCTCTCTCAAAATTTTATTTTTGTATAAATTTCAGACCGTAATAATTGCGTTTTAATGACCTGATAATTGAATGATTATTCCGAAATCGGTAGTCACGAATTAGTGTTTGTTAATGTGGTATTACACAAAGTAAACGATGAATGATAAAGAAAGTGTTTAATTGTATTTCTGACAATATCCATATGATTCAAATAATAGTGATACAGACACAATTTACGAAATAACCCAGGCAATTCAATTTCATTGTGTTTGTATCCAATTTTTGTTTACGTCTGAAAGTTTACTAGACAGACGTCTCTCGATTCGGGCGTCGGTATAGCGGCACGAGCGTCGCGGCGCCCTCCCGCATCCGCAGTAAATGCACAAGCGGAAACAGACAGTCGGCATGGGATTGGGGACTGAGTCCTAGCGTGGCTCGGTTTCGTCATACGAGTTCACGAAAATAAGCATTTTAATAAATTTTATTGAAAGTTCATGAAATACCAAATAATTAACTTGAATAAAACATAGATTGATTTATCATGAAAATAAGTTTTGCTCATCTTACTTTTAAAAGTATTATTGACATACGTAAACAAGTGATGGACAGCTTGGTTGACTAAATTGTAAATTTTGATGATGTTTACTAAATTCAGCGTACACATTTTAGTGAGAAATTATATTTTTATTTATAATATTTTAGAAACCTTTTCATATCATTATAAGCTGTTATTTTTTTAATTTATTTTACATCTAGGATCATGTTAACTATTGCGGTTTATTTTCTTATTACGCTCATCACTCAATGGTGCATAGGGCACTGGAACAAATTGATAAAATATTAAGTTAATCGTTAATTATATGAAGGCGAGGTGTTCAGTCTTACGCTTAAGATACTAATCCAAGATTATATTAAAAACATACCATATTATGGTAAAATAAATCACAACACCTCTAACCGGTTAAAAAATTGACGAATGGTGTCGGCATAAACATTGTAACACTTCATAATTACCTACTCCTAATTTAAGAAACGTTTTTAACGTGAGCTCTTTCCTAAAACTAATGGTGATAATAATAACAACAAAAAACAGATGTGATTCATAAACTTACTTAAAATTTTCATTAATTGATTTGGCAGTCACTTTGTGGTAAAATCTATCCGCTTTGTCGCAATAGATTTAAGGAAATGGTGGCATTTACAAAGTAAGACTTAAATTAAAAATGGATAACATAAGAATCATTAATTTACTCATATAAACGTACCTACCTACTTCCATTTAATATAAGATACAATATTTTTTATCAGGCAAAGTTTACAGCAACAAAAAAGTGATAGAATTATTGTGGGAATACGTAAAAATACGTAATGATTGTATCATAGTTAAACGCTTTTGTTTCTGCAATAAAACTTTTAAAAATTTTTTACTACACGCTTGAAAAACCGGCCTTGGCATTCGCATTCATACAGTCGTAACGGAGCAGTCGCATTACGATTGCGCGTGGATCCAGCGTAGTACGAATGCGGATGAATGAGAGGAATGAATGAAAT
This sequence comes from Brachycentrus maculatus, assembly GCF_059751285.1. NCBI lineage: Eukaryota > Metazoa > Arthropoda > Insecta > Trichoptera > Brachycentridae > Brachycentrus > Brachycentrus maculatus. The sequence goes on from NW_028280793.1 coordinate 2,063,960, forward strand.
AGATGCACCCGCAGGAGTGGGGGGAATCGGACGAATTTATTTACGACTGTCGCCGGAATGGGAATGGGAATGAATGGTACTTGTTGCGCCCCATTCAGACATTCGGGATTCCACCAGATTTGGGATAGGGTTTACACGAATCCGAGATTTGAATACGAAATGTTCTATTACACAGAAAATTTATTTGAATTCAGAATACTAGAAGTGTTATTCAATATTGCCATATCTAACATTGGTAGGTACCTACGCAACAAAATAATAGCAATTCAAGTACCTACCTTCAAAATTATTAATTTACATTAAAATGCCCTTTTTATGAATCATATTGAAAATTTCAAGTTTTAATTTACCTACACATTTGATCGTTTATACAATTGACTAGTAGATACGCGCTAGCCTCTTTTTATTTATTTTTTAGATTTAAAATACAATAAACTCTTTTAAATGAGTAGGTATATAACAGGTTGAGTATATATATAGAGTAAATTTTATTACTTATAGGTTGAAAACGAACTCGTGACCTATGTTTTGTAGCCAATCGTGTTAACCATTACATGAGTGTAAGCAAATAGGTTACGGTTGGTTAATATGTGCCGTTTTTTTAATTAAAAAAAGACAGGTCCAAGATGTGTTCCTTGAGGAACACCTATATTGCTACAAATTTAAAAGACAAAAGTTGATATATTACATGTAGTATTTCTATGAGTGCCAACCTTTATTTCAACATGAAGGTATTCATTTTTAGTTCATCTTTAAATGTATGGATCTGATACATCATTTTATTTCCAGTTAGGCACAATTTTAAACATATAAATACATGTTTCAATTGGATTAGTGGAAACGGTTAATGAGTGTCAACCCTCGCGACCCTCATTCGAGTTCGGAGGGTTCCATCCCCTTGGGGTCACCTGTGGGAACACAGATAAATCTTCCACCTCAAGTAGAGCCTAACCCAACCAAACCCGTTAGCGAGAGATAAATCTAACTGCTAACTCTATTGGTTGTTTAGACTCCGTCCTTAACTTTGCCTATATAAGTATCACCTTTAGGTATTATTTACTTTTACTTAAATGAAATATTGGATTTATTACGCAAACTGTCCGATTAGGTCTTAATTAATTTGTTGGAAAAGTACCCGTATAAATAACAACATATTTTCTAAACATAATAAATCTTTTCATTAATTGATTCGGCGGTCACTTTGTGGTACAATCTATCCATTTTTAATTTAAGTTTTACTTAAATGGTAGTATTTACTAAGTAAAACTTAAATTAAAAATAATTTATCTTCGTTAATGGTGATATAAGGAAAAATGCAAGGCTAAGTTTAGCATTATCGATTTAATTAAGAAAGGTGTGTAGAGATGGTTTGGGCATCAAATAAGTAAAGAGAGAACAGCAAAACTTATTCATAAGGCGAATGTGGTCAGTAATAGAAGCAGAGAAAGACGGAGGAAAACTTGACATGATCAAGTATCTCAAATACTTGAAAGTGGTCAGGTCAAGAGTCGGTATAGTCGGCGGGTATGTGTGAGGAGATATATGAATGTGGAAGAAGCGAAAATTGTTTTGAAAGACATATTGGTGTGGCGTTCTATTATCTCTGCCTACTACTGCGGAAAGCGGCGTGATGGTTACTTAGTTAAGTAATAAAATAACTTTAATCGAAGTTCTTCAAGGAATAACGAAAATCATTAAATACACGAATGGTATGCTTCCTTTCTATGAATCACAACCCTTTAGGTGAAAATAATATCACTAAAATTGTAGGTAAAACCCATTAGATAAAAATAATATTACTATCTGTACGTGCTAATTAAAATACGTGTATAGATTGATTCCTTAAAATATCCTGTAAATTAAATTCAATCATCAGCCACAGCAATATGGAATTGATATACACAAAATATTTTAATATTTTGCTAACTATAGGTAGTTACCTACCTACCCACTGAACATTGATGAGGATTAGAGCGCTTACTTAAAATCGATCAATTATTACAAAAAAATGTTTATCTTCAGATTCGTACAACAACCTTTATCAAATGCGTTAATTTTTATGAACCTCTTTTTTGCTGTTAGCGAACTTAAAGCTCAAAAAGCTTCGCGTAGTATTCCGACGGGAGATATTGTAACGAAGCCTTTTACACTCCATTATATCTACACAATACCTACCAAAATATTGATTTCCTAAGATATGTATGGAGGGAAAAGATGTTGTGTTTTGATACGAAATTATTATTAATTTACTAGCTGTACCTACTGTAATTTATCACGCGTTGTTGTGGCTTACTTTGGTCAAATATAAATAAAGCATTGAAAATATTACTATTATTCGCGTATTCGATGCAACGTTGTGTTACGAAATTGCAAAGCAATCTTAAGCAAATGAATATTAACATTTTATTTTCATATATATAGCTTGATTGTCTTTCAAATCTAATTCAATTAATTTTGAATGAAACAGATAATTTCCGCTATCGTATAAAGTAGGAATATTTCATTGATTGATTTGGCAGTCACTTTGTGGTAATATATATCCATTTTTATTTAAGTTTTACTTGGTAAATACCACTATTTCTTAAAATCTATTGTGACACGTGTTTCAATGCATAACGCATCATACGGTATTTGAAAATGATGCGGAATGCATCGAAACACGTATCACAACAGATTTTCAGAAATAGTGGTATTTATCTACTATGTAAAACCTAAATTGAAAACAGGAGTATTTCGTTGAGGGCAAAACAGCTAGTAAGGGTAAAAGCACGTAAATTTACAGAGATCTAGACGCGCGTAAGTTTCGGCTAAGGCAGAAGAAATTGTTAGATCCGAATAAAATACAGTCGAAATATTTGTATTTCGACTAAAAACTGAATTTAATATCAAAAGTATTTCGTTGTGGCCTAAACAGCCCGTAAGGGTAAAAATACATATATTTTCAGAGAAAGACGCGCGTACCTAAGTCTCGGATAAGGCCGACGAAATTATTAGATCCGAATAAAATACAGTCGAAATACAATAAAGTCCAATTCCAGCGGTCACGGGGCCCAAAGTAAGACACACGACCGCAGTATTTGTGTTTATCCGGCGGTAAGGCGATCCGCGGCCGCCCTAGTAGGTAGAGGAAACCTAATATGTACACCCTGATTTATCATCTTCGTTGGGCAATTAGTGAAGCGAGAAATGGACCCCTCAGCCCTCGGACCCCCGGAATTCTGGACCCTAATCAGCCACCGCAATCAATTCTGATTTCTCACCATGTTCTCGGAAACGAATCCGATGTGATTTGATTCGGATTGTATCGATTCCACGATTAGCCTTGAATCGGTGTCTTTATATCGTTCTTCCATAATTCCACTTAATCTCAACTCCGCTTTTATGTTGATAACTAAAACGTACCTACCTACTCGGTTGATTAACACATTTTTTCTAAACTGCGACCTGATTTTTCCAGTAAATTTCTACGAACAACGCCAACAAAAATAGCCAAAACGCTTTTGATTGGAAATATTATTTTAAAATTAATCTCACGATGCATAGGTTTTTGTATATATTTATTACATATCCAATACTTTGTTTTCTTCGTTTCACCTTCATTTATATAAGTAGGTACGCTACAGAAAAAGCGCTTAATTTTTTCATGAAATAAAAATAGAACGTATTTTAAAAAATCTATGTAATTTAATTGTCAATTTTATTTTGAGGTATGCGTATGCGTTTGTAAGTACATATTCAATCAATTTTCATTGAAATGATATTTTTTAATGCAATAAAATACATCAGTTAATATTTGATTTGGATATATATCAAGGTAGGTACGATTACGTACCTACCTACCTTCAAAATACTGTATTTTAAAGAGGCAGAAGCTACTCGGTAGAATCACCAATAGTAAAAATAACCCTCCGTATATCTAAAATAACACAATATGAGCAGATATTTAGATGTTCATATCTACTTAATAAACGATTTTTTTGCTAAAACGTTAGAACCAGTATATTATAGGTATTTATAGTATACAAATCCAAAAAAAAATAACGAATTCTCGTAAGTATATTGCTGTAATTAATATTATAAAACTATAACGTAATAATTAAAGTAACTGTAGTTCAGCAATGATTCGTAATGCTTTGAATTCCCATATACAGAAGACATTTCACATATACAGAAGAGATATGTTCCTACATTTATGGGAAAGAAACGTAAGATTAATTGTATATAATTATTGTTACTGTTCAAACAGTACATATCTTTGTATTAAGACAAGTCTTAAACTGAGATTCGTATCTATGTAGTCGGGTAAACTAAACCGAGGTGGAATGAAAACTTCATTTTTCTATGATAACTCTATACCAATGTAATATTTATTACCTTTAATTAATGTGCGAGTACCTACTTATAAAAATTCGTTCTAAAATTATATTTTATTACTGCAACTAAGAACTCGTGTTTATATTAGTAATATATAAATAACTAATAAATTAAAGATATTCAAATAAGATATTTTTTTTTAACCTAAGTGTTTTGTAAAATAAGAAATATGGAGATAGGTTAAGTTTTTTTTGTACAAAAAAACAAACAACCAATAAAAACAAACTGCTCAAATACTTAACGCTTATTTAGTATTTCGATTAAATTAATAGGTGTACGAAATGTACTTAATGGAAAAGTAGTTTTTTCAATTAAGTTTTTGCCATTTCATAATTTCTTGGTAGAAATGCAATTTACCGTAAGAATAAAACAAGTAAACAAGTTTTATTTTTATTTTCATTTGACCAAGGACCAGGTTTCGTCGTTAGCGACATCATCAGACTGGTCTAATGATGTCGTAATGTCCATAACGACGAAGCCCGGTTGCCGGGCAAATATAATAAAGGTGGAAAAAAGCTATTTACTCCTGAATAAAAAGCTATTTTATAAATGGTATTTTATGTATTAATTTAATTATTTTTTTTAAAGAAGATCAAAAATCGTTCTTTAATCCTTGAGATAAGATTTGCTGGCGAGATATCTAAAAGATATATAAAACCTGTATCTTTTTCAACAACGGTATTAAAATATTGAGAGATATATTTGTATCATTCTACCGGGAGTAGTCTACCTGACCCATAATATTCCCGTAACAGTTTCATATTTGGGAATAAATCATCCCGGACTGAGGCAGGAGCAAAAAACCCTGCAGTATATTTGTGTTTCATTTACAAAAAAAGGTTGATTAAAGAAGCCGTTGATTTGTTTTTAGTTTTTACAGTCGGTGGAATTATTTGTTGCCGTTTCATCTTGAAGGTATGAATGGGACCAGGTAGGAAGGCTTATTAATTTTCTGAAGCTAAGTTTAAAGGAAGGTGGGCAATATTTTTTATGATCGAGGAACTTATTTGCATCTTGTCGAGTTGGCTGATCTCGATTGGATTATTGTTTTGGTATTATCTATGTTACGACTGGTCATAAAAGGGAAGATTGAGGGTTGCAGAGGGGCTAGAAGAAGGCGGCTTTCCTGGCTTTGGAACATTCCAGTGTGGACCGGGATGAGAGATACGGACAGGCAAGATTTCTCCCAACTGATCGTTAAGAAGAAGAAGATCGTTACTGTTTACTAGAGTTAGCACTCAGGAATGTACCTTCGTTATGACTAAATCTGTAGGAAGCTGTTTTGTAACGTTTGTATCTAATAGATTCATTATGATTTTATGGAACAATCACATGGGTATCTATAACTACACGGCAATGAATCATTTACGGCCGATTATGTTGAGCCAAGATCTGGTACGATGAATGTAATAATCCCATTTTCAGTGTCTTATCTCGGGGAACAATAGGAGAGTGGGTGTTGGGTGGAGTACAGAATCCCAGGAAAAATATTAGGCCTACACTCGTTACATTTGCACGCACACCGGATGAAAAAATTACGGTTTTTAATTTGTCTTCTTGTAAATTCTTAATTTAGTCCATAAAGCGGGCGCCGTTAAAATTTGTATTTAAAAATGCATACCGAGGGAGTCCCGAAACCGGGCAATTAAATCCTCAGTCCCGTTTCCATTAATAAGTAAGTCTGGTTTCGTCGCCTCAACCCTTCACGAGCACCGTTTTACGTTTGCATTTTTAATCCGGCCTAGCGCGAGAGTTAACACCACTTCTGGCACCGGGAGAGGGGAGAGGGGAGGAGAGACGGGAGATAGGAGAGAGGAGGAGCACTGACACGTACCTGGCCGTGGTGCAGTCCCGGTAGAGCACGTCGAAGTCCTTGCAGGAGAGCAGCTTGCAGCGGTTGACGCCGGGCTGGATGGCGCCGAGCCCGCGCAGGATGCGCACCTGCTCCACGTTGCAGACCAGCGGCACGATGTCGAGCCGCTTGAGCTTGGTGTAGACGGTGTGCAGGCCGCCCACGAGGTGCTTGAGGAAGAGCTCGAAGGCCTGCGGCAGGCACAGCATGGTCTCGCCCTGGATGATGAAGGCGGCCACCTTCTGCGCGCGGTAGTCCACCAGCTTGCACTCGTTGGCGGCCGGGTCCGAGGACGAGATGGGCGGCGGGCTGTTGTAGGAGCGCGGCGGGCCGTGGTGGTGCGCGGCCGCCATGAGCTCCAGCGGGGACGCGTGGTGCATCATCTGCAGCGAGCCCAGCAGGCCCAGCCCGGGCGGCGGCAGGTGCGGCAGCCGCGGCGGCAGCAGCGCGGGCGCCGCGGGCGGCGACAGCGGCAGCAGCGGCGCCAGCGGCGAGCGGCGCGGCGAGCGCGACACGCTGCGCTCGCTGCCCGTGGAGGCCGACTCCGCGGCGGACTCCATCTGCACTGCGCACTGTAGGTATCTCTATACTGTATACTGCGAACGGTCACTCGACCCGGAGCGATGCTGACAGTCGGACACGCGACACGCGACTGAGCTGCGGAGCTCTGTGACTGCGCCGCGAGCGACTGCGGCGGGAGCCACTCGCGATGGTAATAAATAAAAAGAGAACGAAGAAGCTCCGCCGTAGGTAGAGGCCCCGCGGGCGTCACGCTCGGCGCGGCCCGATTGGCTGCGGCGCGGCGGGCGCGCTCCCCATTGGCCGGCCGGCCGGGGCCCCGCCCCTCCCCCGCGCGGGCCCGCCCTTCGTCGCCGGCGCTGATAAAGAATGTCACCCGGCAATCGATATGCGCCACTTGCAGCGCCTCCCATCTCTCCGCACGACACTAATCACCTCGCTTTTCTTTAATTGATTTCCTTACGTTTCCTTATTATGTATCCCACCCCCCTCCCCCTCCCCTGCTACCCCTCCCCCCCCGCTCGACTCCCTCGGCGCGAAACGTATTAAGACGCGAAGAAATGTACTTAGGCTTTCTGTCATCGCATTGTTTATTACATACCACGTGGGTACTATGGATGTTATATCTTTTTTTAGTACATATTTTTTATTTGGATTTTTTATACTGCTTTTTACAGTCTTCCACACATACTTGAACAATCCAATCATAAACGTAATATAAAAAATGGAAAAAAATATTACGTATGTTAGGGGTACCTACATACCAAAACTTTAGGCATAGGTATTTAGTAGGTAGGTAACCTACCCATATGTTAAGAATTTACATTTTTTAAATAATCAAACCAGCAAATAATTTAGCTCGTTAAAACAATTTACTGAAGAGTATGATAAAATTTTGTAATACGTATGTAAAAAAAGTTCATCTCAATTATTCATCTCAAATTTATCATCATTAATATATACTTACTTAAATCCTTTTTTACTCGCACAACATTTAGAAGAAAAATGTATAACATTTAGAAGAAAAATGTATTAAAAGGTAAGATATTTAAAGGTCCACATCAAAACGAAGAGACAATATAAAGAACAATGGCAGAAGAAATAATAAAGGTCGATTTAAAATAAAAGCTTATTTAAAATATCAAGAAAATATCAGGCCTCGCGGGTGAACGCCCCTAGGTGTATTTTAAATATTCAAAATGAAGTTGTTGGAAGGAATGTCACGAACTACCTGCAGTGACATACATATGTTCCTGAAAAATAAAGAATGTTTTTTTTTATTACTACAAGGAGGTTACCTAATATTTTTTAAAAATAAAAATAATAAAACCCTTATCCGCACCCCAATGTTGCTTAGGGCACTGCGTCATATAAACGCAGTGTTATCTTGATCGTTTACACATAAAGGAAAGGTGATCAGCCCTCCGCTTCAGGTACCAGTCCAGGGTAATATTGAATAAATATGACAGTGAAAAATCACTAATATTTATTTTACCCCCCTTGGGAATCGAACCCGGGACCTCCAGAACGGTAGCCGAGCGTGCTGACCATTACACTACGGAGGCGGACAATTTAATTTAGTTATTTAAAATTAAATTAAAATTTAATATCCTTGTACGATATGACGTGGCGCAGTTGGTAGGCCGCTTGTCTATGAAACTGGCCTACCCGGTTCAATTCCCAACAATTGCAAAAATGAATTGAATATGGAGATTTATTTTCGATATGTACATTTTACCTTTTTTCTTCAGTACCATGATTTTTCTTGTATTAAAAAAAAAAGTTTGTAAAGTATGGTAGACACTGTTTATGTGTCATACAAAACGTACGCCACTGTCTACATCTTATATATTACAAAAAATCAGTATCAAAAACATAACGTGTGAAAATATTCTAACTGGCATGTATTTTAATATATGACTCGAATATATAACGAATCAAAAAAACACATATTTTTATCTTTCACATTAAATAATATAAAACAATAAAACGACCTTAAGACGTCTTGCTCAATGTAAACATTACAAACGTCAGCAATCAGAATAGAGAAGAATGAAAAAAAATACGCAAATTATAAGACCATGGTCATAAAATACAATCGATGATAAAATAAATATAATAATAATGTGCTAAAACGTAACATTAACGTAAAACGTAAAATAAAATAAAATGTGTTTATCGGCGTATCGGTGAAATTGGCACATGATTTATTGCATATTGCATGGGTAAAAAGCATTCTACTCGTATAAAACCTACCGCAAAACGAACCATTGAATTTTGAACAATATTAGACTTCTACCCATAAATTGAGTGAGCGCTGTGTCCGAATCAGCTGATAGACGCCGACGCGAGCCCGAAACATTTCGGTAGTTTGTAATCTGACGCTGGATCTAGACGTCAAACCAGGGATCGTAAACGAACGGTTGGAGAAACCAAATTTAAAATAAAAATAAATAAAAATAAAGAAAACCATGATCCTCCATATCACGAAATAATTTTTTTTAAAGTTTTGTACTGACATTTCTTGGTGGAACTGCATTTTATAGAATAAAAAAACAACTTTGTTTGTAATTTATCCACACGAATTTTATTTGACCAGCAACCGGGTTTCGTCGTAACCGACATCACCAGTCTGATAATGTCGATTACGACGAAACCCGGTTTCTGGTCAAGTAAAATTCATGTGGAAAAAAATACATATTTATTATTTTATTATATCGAAATCATTCGTTCACCATGTCTTGACTTTTTTTTACATATAATAATATTGAAGGTATGTACAACGCACAATGCTTAAGTAATAAGCACAAACAAGGCTTATAACTAGACTCATATATTTTTTAAGGAAATGATAAAAGGATATATGGTTGTAAAATATTTTAATCTAAGTGGCGTCGTGGGCTCGATTTCCGCCAATTTAAAAATAAATTCAATAAATACTTATTTGCAATTGGTACTGGTATTTGTGATGTATTTTTCACATTTACCTTCCCTATCCTTACTATCCTATCTGCAGACAAGCCTCTAAAATGGAGGCTTTGCGGGTTATGCCTTAAAAAAATAGGCACCTATGTGAATAATGAAGTTATGTCAATATGTATATCCATGTAAAACAACGTCAAAATTTTACTGATTTTTTTCTTCATGTTTATTTATTTAATAGTTTTCATTGTATTTTCAGAATATATTGTTTATAAATTTAGATAAAATAAAAGTATTGACTTTATAGTATGGCTATAAGTATGTGAATAGCTGGTGCATTACATATAAGAACATTTTTGACAGTTCAAAATAGTATTGGGGAGTTTTCTTTCATACCTACATTAGATTTTATCAATTTTACGATATTTAATTGAATTTATGATCATTAGGTAGGTACCTAGATAACAGTAGAGCAAATACAAAACCTCCTAGATCTTAAAATACATGGAAAAAGAGACATTTAAAATAATAAAAAATGTAAAAAAAAGAATTTACAGTAGGTATGTATCTATAATCTATTTTAAATTAAAATAAAAGTATGATTTTCGTACATCGAAACATTGGAAAAGTAGGTCGAAGCAAAATTTATTGTTTAATTTGTAATGTAACATCACAAATTCGGGATAATTGAGTTAATATGCGATATAATGTTAATTAACAATATTATTCGTCTATTTTCCTAAATAATTACACAAAACAGGGTAAAATATTCAAGAGCATATTAATAACTGCTAACCTTTTCTCCAAACATTGCCCCGAGTCCGAACGTCGACCCAAATCTATTCGCAAAGCTAACAAACAAATGTGGTATCGATTGTACCGCGTGCCGAACACTGACCATCCCTATGTTTGCGAACCCTGAAATAATGTCCAACCTACCGATAGTGCGGGGTAATGAACTTGGCGGTCGTTGCAACCGCTTTTTTACCCGAATCGGACGCAACTTTCACGGGTAATTATTGATAATCGGATAGCCGGGAAGGTAAATCCGCAGATAATAAAGATGAACTCTGCGAGCGCTGCAACCACTTTTTACCCGAATCGGACGCAACTTTCACGGGTACTTATCGATAACCGGATAACCGGATAGCCGAGAAGGTCGATCCGCAGATCATAAAGATGAACTCTGTGACAGCTGCAACCACTTTTTACCAGAATCAGACGCAACGTTCACGGGTAATTATTGATAACCGGATAACCGGATAGTCGGCAAGACCAATCCGCGGATTACAACAAAAATATCTTACTTTTTTTTGACATCAGCATAGATGAAGAAGATTATGAATGTCTGGGTATTTAAATGTCTTATGACCTGCCATAAGTTGGTTAAGTGATCACTTTACACACGTGCAACATTCGCTGCTAAATAAAAGCTTTTTAAATCTTATAAAAATTTTTTTAGCTTTATATTACATAGAATACAAACTATTTTTATACTTATATATTTCATATATATATATATATTTACGTTATCCAAACTTTTTTTTATACTTTCAGACACTTTTCATTCTTCATACATTCAGGCATTTCATTAAACATTTTCAAACCCAATTTTACATCATACAATTTTACGACTAAATAATTGAATTTTTTTTTCAAAAATGGCAATCCTATTTATTTTTATTCCCTGTACTATGGTTATTATTGTTTTTTTTCATTTAAAGCTACTTAAAATAATTAGGCAATTTATCGTTAAAAAAATTATAAATAAACCTAAGCATTTTATTAATTAGTCTCTTTTTTATAGGTAACTAGTTGAGTTCTTCTCCCATTTTTTCTACACTCTTACTCCACTTAGGAATTATTTTTTTTTTTTTTTGACATCTCAATCACACTTTGTGAACAAGTATTTGGCCACACTCAAAAGGTTTGATAACTCGTTTCGTTACCGTCAAATTTAATACAAATTGAATAAAATCTTGCGGTAGGATTCTCGTCTATCTGATATTCTGGGTGAAGGTCGAGGAAAGTAGGCCGGTCGACGACCCGGCTATGTTACGCAATATTACCCCGTAATTATGGAATTCGTTTAACATTTTCAAGCACTGAAAATTTCTCTTTTATACATTAATCCTACGTAAAAATCTACTTACTACATGGCTAAGCGAACATTGTGAATACGACAAGTACTCGTATTATCGATTATAGGTGTATTAGGATATTTGGAAATTAAAATAAATAAACGTTTCTATTTATTTATTTTAGTTTTTATTAAATACCACCATTAAAATCTATTGTGACACGTGTTTCGATGCATTCCGCATCATTTTCAAACACCGTATAGTAATAGGTACATGTTAATGCCTAGTATTCGTTAAATAGCAACTTAATTTTCTTTAAACCCAGGTAACATTTGAAGAAATTGATTTTTTTTAAACACGGTTTTGTACTGAAAAAATAAGTTTTTCAACGAAAAAAATTTATGTTTTTGAAAAGAAAACTGTCATCGAAAGGTAAGGAGTTGAAAAAATTCATAGGTAGTTACATATTCTAAAAAAAACAAAAAATCCAATTTGTATTTTTTTTACATGGGCGTGACCTGGCGACCGGCTCTAAGCGTTTCCTTACTGCTGACTGAGTTTTTACCAACTGAAATTAAATAAAAATTTGATTGATATAAATAACCACAAAGTGACATGCCGAATCAAGAAATGAAAAAAAAACAGGTTTGATTCATAAAAAGTTTAACTAAAAAAGTATGTAAAATGTACTTACAACATTTTGAGTGTGTCCAAATACTTGTTCACAAAATCTGGATTATCTTCAATTACAGGAGTTATTTTCATATTATTTTTTGACATCTCATCAAAGATGAAGAAGAATATGGAAGTCTGGGAATTTACGGGGCTTACGATGCTTAAAATGTTGTAAATAAATTATCTGGTCAAATTATAAGCTTAATAATAAAAACGAAAATGGTATTTTCTGGCGTTTCTCATGTGTGTGATTATAATCCAGGATTCGGATCTCACATACTAATATAAGAGTTTCTGCTTAATAAAAAGCTTCTTTGCATCTCACCAATAGATGTCTCTAGTGAAGTTCTAGTGATTCATGAACAAGGTTTCTAAATTGGTTCATATATATATAGAACTTCCAAGAATTTGAGTAGTGTGGTTGTCAATAATGGGTAAAATTGGTGAATGTTACACGTGTGTAAAGTGATCACTTAAACCAGCCTATGACGGTCGTAAGCCCCGTAAATGCCCAGACTTCCATATTCTTCTTCATCTTTGATGAGATGTCAAAAAATAATATAAAATTCAATAGTTGGAAGGCTCTTATGGCATAGGCTTACATTTTAAAACATGCAATGAGAAAACGTAACAATGAGATTCTCATTATTTTATCTATCCCCTAATATTACTTCTTATCACACACGCACTTCCTCCCCCAAGATTTCCTGTTTTATTTTAGTATCTTAACCAACAAACAGATATGAAATGGAAATACATACCTACTGAAGTACCTATTCTAATAAGATTTTTTGAACTAAAAAATATATTTTTATATTTTATCTCAATTTGAAGATAATTATCTATTCACAGTAGCGAATATAAGAAGATAAATAGGAGATATAGATAATTTGGATTGGTATTTTTTCTGAGATCCCAGAGCAGATAAAAATTTATAACATACTACCCGACCCTGCGGACGTTGTCCTTCTAAGGCGATCTTTTTCGGAAATAAATGTATTTATAAATTATGGATGAATTTAACTATTTATTCCAATGAATTAATACACAAGGAATGTAAATTTTAATATGTGTTTCCATTGAAAGAATATTATTTATTTGTTGAATGTTTTTCGCAGATGTGGCACATTTTATTGACTTTGTAAAACAAAACAACTTTTTTTAAACTATGTTTTATTGATACATTTTATCCAACCGGTTTCGTCAAGAACCTTATCATCATCAGGGTTTATGTGCTAAATTCAATACAATGTTTTAGAATTTAGTACATAAACCCTAATGATGACAAGGTCCTTGTCGAAACCGGTTGGATAAAGTGTATTAATAAAAAGTGGTTAAAACAAATTTGTTTTATTTTACCTTCTTCTACTTCTTCTTCTTCTTTTAGGACTAGGTCCTGTCATTCTCCGGTCCGCTCCTGGGAGGTGGAAGACCAGCTATCCCTCCATCGTTTAGGTGGTCTTCCTGGGGGTCTGATCCCGCTTATGCTGCTGTCCGCTGCTATCCTCACAATATTATATTTTATTAAGGATATTATTTCATATAATCGCGCTTTGTATCGTTAAAAAAGTCATATAATTGTCAATTTATAAACAACAACTAGATATTAGGGGTAGACTTATATACATTATATATATATATATATATATATATATATATATATATATATATATATATATATATATATATATATATATATATATATATATATATATATATATATATATATATATATATTATATATATATATATATATATATATATATATATATATATATATATATATATATATATATATATATAGACGTTCTAAGAATTTGAGTAATGTGGTTGTCAATCATACTCGTAGGTAGGTATAATTGGTGAATGTGGCACGTGTGTAAAGTAATCACTTAAACCAGCCTATGACGGTCGAAAGCTCCATAACTAGATATAACCGGAGTTCCATATTATTCTTCATCTATGTTAAGATGTCAAAAAATATGAAATATGATACCCTATTAATTCTGAATAGTTTACAGGCGATTCAAGATTTAACTCATCAACTATGTCCTCAGATAGTTAAAAAGTATCATTGTGCAAAATATTACTGAGATGATTTAAAAGGTGACGTAGGAAGCAGAGAGAAAAGTAATAATAACAGAAGAATGAAAGATAAGTAAATAAATTAGTTACAGCGGCTGGTAAAAACCTTGGAGCCAATTAAAGAATTCAAATTCGAAAACCAATAAAATATTGTTAACAGGTTGTAACAGAAACATTTCTCATCTCGTAAAGACTAATATCTCTATCTGGGATACGATACTGCATTCGAGTATTAAATCCTGCAACTCGTTTGTCTTCTGATTTATTGCTCTGTTTTATCCGCAGACATGTTTATGAAGCTGCAAATATTGCGAAATATCTTAATTGAAACGATATCCTTAGCGTCTCTTCTCTGCAAAGAATAATGTTGAGCGTAAATGTTCTACGTACTTTATTCGCCAAAGAACAACCAATCAAAAATCTTGGAATATTGCAATAGACATTAATAACTATTAATCTATAGCATTAAATATATATGTATATAACGTGGTAATATTTTTCTTCGTAAATAGGGTGTAAATAATATGTAAAGTGGGTGTATAATAATAAAATAAACAATGTGTTGCTTTGAAATTAAAGTTTAGAATTAAAGTTCATTCTTAATTTATCTTTATAATATTTTATTATCTATCTATCTGATTCTGACAGTTCAGAATATTATATTTTTTCCATCTGATGTCTTTTGTTTTATTCAGAGCGACGCATGCGACATCTGGTGGTAGATCTGTTTTATGTAAGTACTATAAGTAAGTACTTAATAAAATGTATAGGTAGGTACCTAGGCATTTTATTACATGTATATATATATATATATATATACATATATATATAAAATACTTCTATGAGACCACTTTTATGAGTTTATTAATGTAAACATTACTAGTTTCAAGTACTACAGATGTTCTCATTAACGCAGAGACTATGATGTTCTGTGCATTAATCTAACTGTGATGTTTGTGTGAAAGCACTAAAATAAGAAAGAATGTTCTCATTAATAGTTTAAAATACCTGTTCACGACAACGTCTGTAGTTCTCAAAACTAGTCGTGTTTGTTTTAATAAATTCAAACATTTTCTTATCTGTAAAAGAGTTTTAATTTTTTAATAATGCGGCGTAAGGTTAGTTATTTTTTAAAATAATTTAGATGGTTTACTTGCAATTAATAATACGGCATATAACGCGTTCACCACTGTTTATTGAAATGTTATAAATTTGAAATTCTTTGCACACGAATAAAATTGATATATTTCAAAGATACAGGTATATTCTATCCCAACTGATTAATATAATGCACTATATGAATTACCGTGTAGAGAAGGGTATTCTTCACATTAAAGGATGTTCTCCACACCTGTGTACTTGGTTCTACACACAACACAGCACAGAACACTACCGTCCATCGCGTGTCTCCTGCGGCGACGCGGATTCAGCTACCTCATCATCTGAATTATGGGGCTATTTTAACTACCTTTTCGCCACCTCCACAGCATCCAAATTAAGATTACTCGTGAAAATCCAAACCGGTCGCGAGATAAAATGTATAACCGATAAATTGTATAAATATTTATTCAAACTTCTTGTACCTACAGATTTTTTTTAGAGTTCCCGGTCGAATCACCAGGAAAACTGATACCTTAGCGCTTTCCACGAGTAGAGCAACTCTAAACAAGGTTCCTATTATTGTAACTGGAGACAGTTTTACAATAGTTTATTTAGTGTAACTGCGAAGTAGATACATATATCCACCAGAACCAGATCATCTACAGCCAACCAAGCGGTGAAGAAAGCACAGCTGTACTGGCTGAAGACCAAGATCAAGGACTGCTACCCGAAGAGAGACAACCTACTCCACTATATTAAGGTCCTTCATTGCAAATTGTCATATAAACTTCATCCTTAAGAATTTTATTTTTTAATTAATAAACAAACCTTAGAACAAATCCAACAAATAATTGCTATTAAAATTAACACCAAAAAAATGTTTGATAATGTCCTAAGAAGACGAAACGTGTCACGTATTAACATACACATAAATAAATGTAGAATTCAATCCAACAAACCTTGTTTTATTTTGGATATATTACGCAACAAGGTTCCTATATTTACAGTTCATTAAAATTGGCCAACGATGAATATGGGAATGTTTTACTCGACATTGTCAGCACTGAGATCGCTTACATAGTAAGTCGATCGATATTCATATCGCGGTGTGTCCCTATTTTCACATAATTTGTCTTGGACTTGAGCTTTGATCTTTCCCTTTTCCCCTTTCCCTCCTTCCCGTCCATCTTCCGGGTATTTATATTACATTACAAATACGAAATTTTGTAACTGGAATGGTACAAATACCTGTTTGTTGTAACTCGTTATAGTAAATGTATTTATGTAACTGTTCTGTAAAATTTCCAAATAAAATAAAATAAAATATATGTACATTGAAGACTTTTTGCTGAAAATCAATATGTATATATATTTTGCTGTTAAGTTCGACAGATAGCGCTGCCATTTCGGGAACAAAATAGTACGAAAAAATACATTTTTCGCAATACCAAAAATCTTATTATTTACTATGGACATATTCAATTTTTAAAAATGAAAGATTTGAACTGAAAAAAAGCTTGTGCGAAAGATGGTGTCCAGTTTACAAAAGTTTATGAGGCAATAGGTCACAAAGATCTATCAGGTTTAGTGGTGTCTTATTTAGAAAATATGACAAGAAGAAAAAGATAAATAAATTTACTTTATGACAAATCTTGATTGATATAAAATACTAAATCCATTGTTTTTCTTGTATTGTTTCTAGGGGTCAACCTTTCACTCATTATTTACTTTACACATTTTCTGTTACTTTTGAGATATATAAAAAGAATATGCTATAAATCCTTGTAGATACATACTAGGCCGGGACATTTGTTAGGCAACTAATAAATTTAAATAAATCATACTATCCAATTGTTTAATTGTCTAAATTTAATATACAATATCAAAAGTGTTGATTCTGTAAGTTCCAATTAATGTTTATACGTATATTACACACCTCTCTCAATTCAGGCTGTGTTACATACTGGAACTAGCCTCGAGCTCTGATGGCAGTATCGGATTTAGAGAAGTGGCGTCTCTAAGCTAAAATATTAATGCGGTCCATTTGTATGATTAAAATGTAACTTTGTTTTAAAATCACTATAAATATTTTATTATAACTTAATTATAATATCTACCGGTTTCGAAACTAACCGCTTCTTTATCAAGACTGATTAATAAGTATCAATCAGTCTTGATAAAGAAGCGGTTAGCTTCGAAACCGTAGACATTATAATTGAGTTATAATAAAATATGTATGGTGATTTTAAAACAAAGTTACATTTTAATCATAAAACGGAAAATTACAAAGTTAGTGCTTCAAATATAAATTATATACAGTCCATTTGTGTTTTTTTTTTTACCTCAGCATTTGCCAGCCACTAGGTATCCTGCCTTATTCCAAGTATTTCGGATGTCCGAACATAAAACACAGCGAGAGACATTTTTTTTGAAAAACGTTTTTTTTGCAATTTTTGGACTAAGTAGACGTACCCCTATAACCTGCTAAAGAAAAATTCTTTGAAATACAGCTAAATCCTAAGATAGCAATTATATAAAAAAACGTAGTAAGTCAATTTGGTAATGAAAAGTCTACTTAAATACAATTTAAAAACCAAGTAAGTCCCATCGCCAAAATAATAAAAAAAAAAAAACGTAGTAAGTGTAGGGACAGACACAACGTCCTTCAGGGTTTCCTTGAAGGGCCATGCGTGGAAGTCTGTCTTCTGACATTATGTTCATTCCAGTATCACCTTCGTTGTCGTTCCCACCTCACGTTATCTTTCGTCTTACACATGCTCTGGATATCAGGTCTCGCGACGTTTTTGCAGCTATAGATCAGAGAGAATTTATCTCATACACTGACAAGCTGAATTATTCAGCGATCAAATTTTTAATAAAAAAATAAAAATGACAAAAACAGTAATTTTGCGGTATCTAAGTAGATTCTACTTAGTCCAAAAATGCAAAAAAAAAATGTACTACAAAAAAAATGTCCCTTACTGTGTTTAAGTTTGGACAGCCGTACTGCTTATTTACAATAGTTTGTACGTAAATCCGGCACTGTCTCAGGGGGAGTCAATTAATTCTGTACGCGCGGACAGTGACCGCGAACCGAAAATAAATATGAGGAACGCATATATTTTTCCATTTGTTTTAAAACGACCGCGGGACATTGGCCGGACAGATGGGATTATTGATCACACCTCACGGCAATTTGGCCGGGCCATGTTGTAACAATAATAAAATGTCGACATGCATTTAACACGATTTAAAAAGTACATTTATCATTTTCTTGATAGTCGCTGAAAGCTGGTGGCATTTCAAGGCGGGAAAATCAATAGCCCGCAACTTAATTTTCTTTAAACCCAGGTAACATTTAACTAAATTGTTTTTTTTTGCTTAAAATACCGTTTTTGTATTGAAAAAAAATCGAAATAATGATATAGTTTTTAAAAGAAAAGAGCTATTGAAATGTAAATATTCAAAAATATATTATTAAAAAAAAAATTCGATACATATTTAAAAAATATATTCCAATTTATACCTATTTTAAAAAATATGTGGCTTCTTCCATGGCCTGTCGCGTACTGAATTTGTACGTTTGAGAGTACATCCTTCATTTTCACAAGGTATGTATGGCGGGAAAGACGATTGTGACGTGTGACATAAGGAGTTTATCCTCATTCTGTATTAAATCTTACTTATCCACTCTGAATAGTGTATAAGGCATTATGGGCTGGTGTTAGTGATCACTTTATACACTTGTAATATTCACCATTCTGCCCATGACTGACAACCACGAGATTCCATATATATATATATATATATATATATATATATATATATATATATATATATATATATATATATATATATCGTAGTCGTACAGGAGAAAGTGACCAACTGACAAAATGTAAAATGTTCAGGAGGGCCACTTAACTCACTTTTGCTTGGCAAGTAAATAAATATCAATGCAGTAAGCCATTTTTAACAAGTCAATATATGTTTAAAATCGCCTTGGGATTTTTCAGGGCAATATTAAGCTAGTAAGATACCAAATAGTCAATGATCACGTTTTTGTAAAAAAATGCACTTGGTCACTTTCTCCTGTATGACTACGATATATATATATATATATAAAAAAAAAAATATATACATATATATATGTATATATATATATATATATATATGTATATATATATATATATATATATATATATATATATATATATATATATATATATATATATATATATATATATATATATATATATATATATATATATATATATATATATATATACATATAGTCAGCTCTCCATAACAGTCTACCTTTTCTATGACATACATACCCATATTATATGTTTGTGTAATAATTAAAGAAAACACTTCGTTTTTTACCACTTGAGTTTAATTATAGACTACATGTTTCAGAAGCTAAACTTCCATCATTCAGGTCTGTATAATAACTAAAATATAAAATATAAAATTGTTCTATAAATATATATTTTATATTTTAGTTATTATACAGACCTGAATGATGGAAGTTTAGCTTCTGAAACATGTAGTCTATAATTAAACTCAAGTGGTAAAAAACGAAGTGTTTTCTTTAATTATTGTAACATGTCTTACCACAAAGTTAATGCCGAAACAATAAATAAAATATGTTTGTGTATTTTGGTATTTTAATAGTATGTGCACCGATGTACCCAGTGCATTCGAAACAACTGCAACCCTTGCATCACGTGTGCATTTCCATTCAATGATTTATATATCTTATGCAGCACAATTACAGCCCCCTCAGTACAGGGTAAATTGTGACCATTTCATTAATAGAGCAAATATGAGCACTGTTAAATAGGTTTAATTAATTTTGAAGCCGAATGCACCCAACGATGGTCCTCGAATGCATTTGCTACTAATAATATGTACCTACTGAACCCTTCTGCAATACTATATGATTGCTAATTAGCAGAGAATTTTTTATTATTTTTTTTAATGTAAAATTTATTGTTTTATTAAAATTAAACACTTGAATAATCCACTTTATCGAGTTTTATTTTTATTTTTGTTTAATTTTAATAAAATATTCATGTCATTCCACAAAGTTAATGCCGAATCAAAAAATAATATAAAATTTATTGAATTATTCCATTAGGTACTTATTTTATTGTTTGCTTATTTTTTACCCTATTTTATCAAAATATGGGGTGTTTGAAATCAATTACACTTATTTTTTATTTGAAATTTACTTGGTAAATACCACGCAATACTGGTACTTACCAAGTAAAACTTAAATTAAAAATGGATAGATTTTACACAAGAATTTACCGAATCAATTAATGAAACTAATGCATTTAACTAGTAACTCCAATTGTGTAGGCAATGTCATTTGCATCTCAACATACGAATAGATGAAGAAGAATATAGAAGGCTTGGTATTTATAGGGCTTACGACCTGTCATAGTCTGGTTTTAGTGATCATTTTACACATATATAAGATTTCCATTCTACCCGCGATTGACAACTATGATACTCATTTTTTCGGAACTTGTAGATATAAGTTATTATGGAATAAATGTTGTCTTATTCTTCTTCATTTGACCCCCTAATCATGTCCATGTATCGTACGTTGCATAGGGCATAGGAGATCGACGAAATGATTAGTTGATCGTTAATTATATAAAGGCAATGTCCAACAGAGAACTATGGAAGTCCAAGAGGGAGGCCTTTTTTCAATACTGGACACAGGAAGATCAAGAAAGAAATATTTACATGAAGTATCGATAATATTTACATAAGTTATCGATTTCCACCGCTAAAACTCTCGTTTATCTATTTTTTACACCTTTCCTTCAAATATCCACCTTGTAAAAACAGAGTAAGTTACCTACTCGTTACTCGTATGTGCCCACTGGATTCGAAATGACTCGTTGTTATATCTGATAGACATTTTTATTGCAGCCCACGGTATGCAATCTCGATCATTGCTCATGATGCACCATATAGCGGGTGTACAATAATGCAATATGCAATATTGAGCCAGCTTTGCATTGTTCCGCGGTGCACTCAGTGACAAAGTGCAAACGGCAGTCGGTGCAGCAGGGCTATGAGAAGGGGTGAACCACTAGAACAACATTATTTTAAAATAATCCAAATAAATAAAACCTTTTTTTTTTAAATTTCATAAATCATAAGTACTGTCTAGGAGTCTAGGAGAAGTTCAGTTGTGAAAACATTTGTCATAGGTAATCTCATGACTTAGTACATATGAGTTAACAGGCATCGGTGTTGGATTAAGAAAGCTTTTATATAGCAGAAACCCTTTTATTTGGATGTATGCAAAATCTGAACCATGGATTATTTTTAAATACTGGGAAACACCTATGTATATAGTTGTTGTTTTATTATATACAATACAGTAAAACCAATATCAGAATTTTAAAAAAAGTATTATTTGGTTATACGCACTTTTGTCATTCATTCGTTTAGTAGATTTTCCCAGTCGAATCATCAGGGCAACTGACACCTTCGGGCTTCTCACAAGTAGAACAAACTCTAAACAAGGTTCCTATATTTATCGTTCATCAAAATTGGTTAACGATGAATATGGTGATTTTTGTATGTTCAACTCGACATTGTCAGCGCAAAGATCATTTAACATTAATAATTAATATCATGGTGTGTCCCTCGATTTGTACAATTTGTATTTGACTCGAGCTTTGATCTTTCCCTATCCGCTTTTCCTTTTTCCACCCTCCCGTCTCTCTTCCAGATATTTTTACAAATGTGGAATTTTGTAATAGGAACAGTACAAGTTTTTGTTTCATAATACTCGTATATGTGTTTAAATTAATGTTACTTTTCTGTTAAATCCCCAAATAAAATACATACATACGCTTTGCCAATTCCGCTGTCAACTTTCCCCATATTCACAGAGAAGTTAGTAGGTACCTACGCATTATCATCTATACTTATACTCGAGTATTTAAAAAAATCGTTTAATAGAGGTTATTGATTGGTATGTTTTACCGACTCTCCCCCTTTTTCTGTTAAATTCCCAAATAAAAAGTCACTCTGCCCAAGCACAAGAGCTCAGCCTCTTTTTTTGAGAGGAGAAAGAAATTATAAGATTATATTTGGTAGAAATGTTTAGAAGTTGCATTTGAATTGTATAAAAAATGTAAATTTATCCAATAATAAAACATTTGAAACAATCTGATTTCACTAGTGACTAGCCAGGGCAGAGTCGGAGGCCGGCGGTGAGAGGCCGGTACAGTCAGCAGCGCGGAAGCACAAAGTTGTGTCGTGTTTGTTTCTAATGTTGACACAATCCACAATCATATTACTCCTGTGGTGTTTATCAAACGCTACCATTCCTCCACACTACACTCCACAGTCCGCAGTCCACAGTCACCCCGCTTCACTCCACCGATTCGGGGAACGAACAGGTAGGTAAGTACTTCAACTACTCAACCCGTTCGGCCACAAAACACACGATAGGGAAAATTGAAGTACTGGAGTACTCTCAAAACTATATTCACAATACATAATAGTTCATATTTGTACAATATAATCATATTTTTGCTATTTATTTCGTAGTTCGGTGGCTAGATCGCAGATATGATGGAATAATTGTATATTTATGAGGCTTTAATGGGAAACATCATTTTTATGCATTTCTTAATAACATTTTTTACCATTTATATAATAAGATTGCAAAGCCAGACTAAAAAAAGTCTTTTAAAAAAAAAAGGATTTTGTGGCATCTTTGTCGGAGTGGAAGGGGTGTTCATGAAAACATGGCATTACACAATTGTTTTGTGTTTTTGTGTACTAGAAATGCACATGTGGTGTTGGGTGATGGATTTTTTTAATTTTTACGATTCCCATCTACATATACGAGTATGCATATTTAGTTAATTAATACAATTACCCTTATTCAAAATCAATGGTGCATAGAGAACTGCATCGAATTGATGCAATGTTAATTTGATGGTTTATTACATGCAGGCAAGGTGATCAGACCTTCGCTTAAGGCTAAGATCTCGAACGTTTATATTTAAAACGCGATCGGCCGCGCTAGGGTCTAGACGTGTTTCCATGCTCCATTTTCCTATTTTTAGAATATACATATCGTAGTCGTAAAGGAGAAAGTGACCAGCTACCAAAACGTAAAATGTTCAGGAGGGCCATTTAAGTCACTTTTGCTTGTCAATAAAATAAACGTCAATGCAGTTAGTCATTTTTACCAAGTCAATATGTTATGCTTCCAAGTCAAAAATCATTTGGGATTTTTTTAAGGGCAATATTAAGCTAGTAAGATATCAAATAGTCAGTGATCACGTTTTTGTAAAACAATGCACTTGGTCACTTTCTCCTGTAAGACTAGGTACGATATATTAGAATTTGACTTTTATTTTAAAAATATAAAAAAACAAAATTACAGTATTTTAAAATCCTTGCCTTAAAATACCTTTTTTTTTCATAAACATGTACATAATTATTCAGAAGAAAAACTTTTTTTAATATAAAAACGGTGTTTAAAGAAAATTCAATTATGTACATCAAATGTTACCTAGATTTAAATAAAATTATGTTGCGATTTATCTTATATTGGGCTTTGAGGTATCCATCCAGGTTAGTAAAAAATAATTATTAGAGAAAAAAAAAACTTTATATTTATCCAAACTTCCCTGGGAATAGAACCCGAGACCTTCAGCATAGTAGACAAATGTGATAACCGCTACACTATGTGGGCATATATGTAGGTACAGTGTAATAATATACATATCTCTGTAGCTATCATCAGTTGTTTTGAATCACGCACAAGTATTGATGCACAATATAACTAAGTAAGTATGCACTATGCACTGGTGGATCGTTTGTGCAAGGGTTACCTAGTTAAGTGCATTTGCTACCACTCACCCCTTTGAACGGTCCAGTATGATATTCCAGCTGTAATTGACCGTATTGCGTATAGAATGCAGTTTGCAGATGAATATTATTTCTGCTTCATTGCCCTATTGTCCATTACAGCCATATGTAACTGCGAAAACATTTCATTAGCTCCGTGATTATCATCTTCATTAAGTTAGTGGCGAATTTGGTCCACAGATTTAGCAGGAGATTAAATACCCATCAATATATTAAAGTAAAACTATTTTTTAAAATTTCTTCTTCCTGGCTCCATCCTAACTTATCGTCTTTTTAGACTTTTGGGATTAGCTCATCTCGTCCTCAGGTTGAAGGTCCTTCTGTCGTGGGCAACGTCGCCTAGGCCATCTCTTAGAATAATGTTTTCTTTCTGCAGCATCCAGGAGTTCTTTGGTCTTCCTCTAGATGTTATTCGAGAAAAATCCACGGCAATTGCCTGGTTCACAATATAATCAGGTTCTCTGCGTTCTATGTGCCAATAAGGTAACAGTTATGTGCATTGACCACATTTTAATATGATTTGATTACTGTCGATCAAATAATTAATTTTATATTTTCTTTAAAGAATCATTGAGAAATAATTCCCTTTCATGGCCAGGAAACGGCCCAGATTTAAACATCTATGTGCCACGATGGGGAAAAATTTGGAAGAAATGTCTAAAACGGTCCAGGAGTTGAAAAATGAAATAGATAAATTATGGTAGGTACGAAGAAATTTCCGGAGAATTTTTTAAATAAATCAAAGACGGTCATAAAAAATATTAACGCTTTTCTAATTTCATAATAAACATATTTTTACATTCTTTTAAGGTGTTTTATTTACTAAACAAATGTTCAAAAATTCCATATATCAGTTTAAAAAGTTTAAAGCATAACAATTCAAGGTATTTTTGTTCAGTTTTTAAAAGTTTTTTATCTCGAATTAAAAAAACATCATGACTTTTTTTTGGTAAATGTTAATTTAGAGTTTCGTTGATGTTAAGTATACATATAGCTTTATTTAGGTATTCATTCATTCAAACCTTTACCCAATGGTGCATAGGGCACTGCATCATATAAACGCAGTGTTATCTTGATCGTTAACACATAAAGGAAAGGTGATCAGCCCTCCGCTTCCGGTACCAGTCCAAGGTAATATTGAATAAATATAAGAGTGATAATATCACTTACATTTATTTGCCCCCCCCCCTGGGAATCGAAGTCCAGTTATGGTGAGCACGCTCGGCTACCGTACCGGAGGTCCGTGGTTAGGTACATATAAAGCATAAAAATGTAAAATGTTTTAGAATGAGCGTAAAAATCAATAAATATCTTAGTTCTATTTTTTACGGGTTCAGCTATATATATATTGCCGGGGTGTATTTTAACGTCTATTGTCAATTACATCAGCAGTATCTGATTTATGTATTAATTTTAAATCAAACACAGATTTTTTGAGTCTACTAAGTTGTATTTTATTAACAAAAAACACATAAAAAATTATATTGTGACAATTGTTTCGCCTTGTTAGGGCATTATCAAACGAACATTCGTTTGATAATGCCCTAACAAGGCGAAACAATTGTCACAATATAATTTTTTATGTGTTTTTTGTTAATAAAATACAACTTAGTAGACTCAAAAAATCTGTGTTTGATTTAAAATTAATACATAAATTAAAATGGAGTTCTACAAATTAAACGCCAAGTCAATAAATAAGTATCTGATTTATTGGGGAATTGAACATTTTACATAGTAGGTATCCAATATCTGTTGTGTGTTGTGTTTTGATAATCGCTACACTAATAATGACTGCAGCCGCTGTCCATATAGTCCAGGGTAGGCAGTGGGTTGTTAGCCGTTAGAAGGGAGGAAATGTAACAGTATTAAAATATCCTTTCATTAATACTCTTAATGTGATGCGCTCCCATACAATAATAATCATTATGGCGGTGCCTAATTTAAACATGAACCAATAATTACACTTCAGAACTCATTATCGGATATTGTTTTGCTATTATACACCACATAATGAATTTATGCTAATATTATTATTCTTCTTCTTCTTCTTCTAGATCCCAAGGATCTGTTTGTGCCTCCGCTTGTAGCTCTTGGGATGTTGACTCCCAGCTGTCTTTCCATTTTTGCCTAGAGCGAGTGTTTTTGCCTAGAATTTTCACTCATGAATAACATGAAATTATAGTAACTTTAAACATAAAGTGTAAATCCACTCACAAGTAGGCATAGGCTATGAAACATTTAAGGTTGAATCCTGAGTAGGGACATGATAAACGGTGTTGCATAAGCCGTAGCTAGATTTCAGAGTCACTTGGACGTTAGGTAATAAAAAAAAACTGTCTTTCCACGTTTTTGGAGGGGTTTGCCGGGGGTCTGCGTCCTTCAGGGATTCCTTGAAGGGCGATACGTGAATGTCTGTCATCTGACATTCTGTTTAGATGATCATTCCAGTATCGCCTTAGTTTTAATTTATTATTATTATTAAACCATATCCGCTCCCTATGTGGAGCATTTGAAATCACCAAACTGTCTCCAGGTTTTTCTGTCGGCTGCCGTGTCCCGAAGTTCTGACGAATTGTCGTGAACTGGGCGCCGCGTACCTGATGCCTTGTAAAAGAGCCAAGCTTGATGGCGGCTCTCGGGAGGCATGCGGAGTACACGGCCAAGCCAACTGAATCGCCTTTTCTTTACGAGAGTTGTGACCAAGATTTTCTGCGTCCTACGCCTTATCTCTTCCTACGCCTTAAAATTCCTCGCAGACGTCTATTCTCAAAGCTAAGTACCTACACGATGAGATTGATCATATATCTAGAAGTTCCAAAAATAACTAATAGTGTGGTGGTTAAAGTAAATATGGAAGTCTGGATATTTACTGGGCTTGTGACCTGTCATAGACTGGTTAAGTGATCACTACCCATGATTTGCAACCACACTACTTAAATTTTTGGAACTCTTTCAAACATCATAAATCTCATAACGCTTTTTGTGTGACTTCACTGGCGCCATCTATGGTTTTAGATAAAAAAAATAGCATTGACCGTTTTATTTAGGTGTTTTCAGGCTTTCCCAGTATGAACCTACAATAATCCGGTTTGGATCTTACAAGTGAAGAAACCCAGATTTGTGAACAGGGATTTAAACACACCCAAAAATATTGTGAACTTAATAATAAAAAAACCCTTATCCACACCAAATGGTGCATAGGGCACTGCTTCATATAAACGTAGTGTTATCTTGATCGTATACACATGAAGGAAAGGTGATCAGCCCTCCGCTTCAGGTACCAGTCCAGGGTAATATTAAATAAAAATTACAATGAAAAAAATCACTTATATTTATTTTACTCCCCCTGGGAATCGAACCCAGGACCTCCAGAACGGTAGCCGAGCGTGCTGACCATTACACTACGGAGGCGGACAAAACTTAATAATATGATCAGTTAATACCAGATATTGGTCCCCCCATTGCACAATAATGAGATGCGCCATATTGTTTACCGACTCCTATTATTTTGTAATGACTAAACCATTAATCCTGATAAATATTACTATTGCATATTATGTAACATCCAATTTCGTTCATGCAAATCCTATCCCGTTTTCATCCTATGTAATTATAGCTTTCGAGTACCCGTTCAATTAAAATAATAGTAAGGTACATATATTTTATCAAATAATACATTAAAATATTGAAAAACTTAGATAATAAAAGAAAAACATAGATTTTTTTTAATGAAACTCAATGTTTATTTTCATTTACATCAGTATGTACTAGATTATAATTTTTCACGTATAGTTACATATCGCTCACTCCTTTCAAGAACGTCATAAATCAAAAATCGTAAATTTTCGGTTGTGCGTGTTTTCGGAATGCCCAAAAAATGTACTATATCCCAGCCAAAGAGACATATTTTTATCTTTATATTCACCCGCTACAGGGCAGAAAGTGTTGTTTTTGCATTTTGAAGAAAATGTTTCGATTAATAATTTTTTAAATATACTAAATATTTTTCAAATGGAGAAAAAACCTTCAGGTTTCACCTAAAAAGATCGGTTGCACAGTGAAAAGTTCAATAAGTGGCTTGATATTTATTTTTAATGCATTGTATTATATTTTTAAACTTTAAAAACGTTCTCCTGAAAAATCAAGTTTTTTGATTTATGACGCTCTTGAAAGGAGTGAGCGATATAATAAAACAACAATTTTATATTTTTTCCACTTTTATTTAATTTGACCAGTAACCGTGTTTCGTCGTTACTGACATCATCAGACTGGTGAAATGTTTATGAAAATGCTCTTTATTTTACACACACTTAAGTTTAAATATCTGTATTTTAGATTTTATTTATAGATTTTGTGTTTAATTTGTACAACTCCATTTTGATTCATGTACTAAACGTTGAAATCAAACACAGATTTATTTCAGTCTATTAAATTAAATTTATTGTTAAAAAAACTTTAAAATAATATTGTGACAATTGTTTCACCTTGTTATGGCATTTTCAAACAAATGTCGCTTTCGTTTAAAAATGCTAGCACTAAGGCATACGTAATCCCATAACAAGGCGAAATAATTGTCACAAGATTTATTTTTTTGTGTTTTTTAAGAAGAAAATACAATTTGGTGGACTCAGTGTTTGATTTTAACATTTAATATATAAATTTGTATTCAAGCTCAAAAAATCTGATATTATCTTTTGAATCTACGAACCTAACTGGTGTTCAAGGGCTAAATCACGCATTACTCTCAAATCTCATAGCTCAGCGTTCTGAACGACTTCTTCAGCCCAGTTGATGACAATGTGGAAAGCTTTCACGGCTTCAGAAGGTGGAATTTTCGAGCTGGCATCACCTGCTCGCCGTCATCAGATTCCGACTCGAGATGTCCACATGTGACAGCACATGTGGACATCTCGAGTATGATGTCCTCGTCAGTCAAAACGTATTGATTCTAGAGCCACTCATAGCCGCGAAAACATTCGGATTACAGCGCGCTAAGGATTAGCAAGCTGGCACTGCACTGAGAATACGCGTGTGAGTGTATATATATATATATATATATATATATATATATATATATATATATATATATATATATATATATATATATATATATATATATATATATATATATATATATATTTATATACATATATATGGCTTGTTAGTTCAATATAAAGTTAATGGTAAACATATGGCAAGACACGAGTCGCCATCCTCTATAGTCGGATCGTACAAACCGCAGCTCTTGTGGCCACTGCCAGTTGATGAAGCATTATCAAAACAATAACCAGCCCAACAATAGGCTATGCCGCTGCTGAACTGAACAGACTATTCAGGTACTACATACGCTGCACCTACGTACTATACTCCATTCATTCCATACGTGCACCGCGAACAGATTTCACGAAATCTAGATTATCATGTTTTTGCATTCTCTATTGCCTTAAGGCGGATTTACCCCGAGAACTGACTTACACTGTTTGCACCAGTTAAGGTTTTTATTTCAGCCAGGAAAAAATAATTCCAAGCAGCAGAGTTTTATCTGCTATGAGAAGAGTTCGCAGATATGTTTGAAGTAGAGATACCTTTATCTAAAACGAAACTAGTCTTGATAAACAATGGATACCCTATAACCTTTACAGTACGAATTTTGTGTAGTTGTAAATGTGTAAATAGTACTATGGTAGTTACGTGTAGTATTGTTTGCACGCTGGTGTAGTGATTGTCCTGACGAGGAGTCGAGTACCAAATAGGTCTCGAAACAGGTAGACTAAAATATCGGTGAGTGGTTTCATACTAATATTATTAACATTGTTGTAAATAAAGTCAAAAAGTAATAATGTTGAACTGACACTTATTTTAAAACAAGGAAAAAATCCAAAAACGCAATTTTATTTTATAACTAACTCACTAACCATCACGCTGTTTCCCCGCATAAGTGAGGGAGAGACAATAGAAAGCCACACTACTTTGCCTTGGAAAAAATTCTTCATCTCTTCCATATTCATGCATCTCCTCACACATAACCACCGATTACTTCGACTCTTGACCTAACCGCTTTAAAGTATTTTACATATCTAAATATTCCAAGTTTTTCTCTGCTCCTTTTTCCAACTATGTATATTCGTCTCCTAAATTTGTCTTACCGTTCTTCCCTCACTCATACGTTACACATATCCAAACCATCTCAACACATCTTTATTAATTTTATCGATAACGTTTATCTCAGGTTTTGCATTATTTCATTATTTCACCGTTCGAACATCTATCATACATCATTTTGCCGCAAATCCGTCTGAGAAATCGCATTTCGACTGTCTATTTTCATCCTTTTTTTACCGACTCCACGTTTCACTTCCATACATTAGGGTTGGAACCAGAACTTCTAAAAATTATCATTATTTATGTATATTCTCAATATTATTAAGATTTAAAGCATTTGCTTTGAGGTAAGTTATTTTTACTTTTTTTTGCAAAAATGTTAATAATATTTGTATTTTCATTGAGATTTTTTTGTCTACCGGTTTCGAGAAGTACCTGTCTCTTCGTCATTATCAATGATATATGTGTTTTTTTCATGTCTTGCATTGCACGATTGCGTTGAATGGCGTATAGTAAGTAATGCACAGTACACACGTATCTATCTGCCCGAACAATGGCTCCACGGCGTTTGTTCTAGTGAACACTTTAAATTATCCCCGCCGATGCACGTGGAATATGGGAGGACGAGATCCACTAGTCTAGCATTACCACATTATTGTGCATCTACAACGCATTACACTACCGCCCAAACTCATGGATACTGTATGGAAAGCTATCCCACTACATTCTCAGATCTGATACAGAAGCATCTAGGCTTCCTGACAGACCTTTTCTTGAAAAGCAATTTTTATGTTTTTGTTTCATGAACTAACTAGCGTAATTCATAGAAAATGTGAAACAAATTGTATCCCGATTTTACCTTGTATTTACATTAAAAATCTTTCAATATCCCTGTCACTGCCAATCTAAGTAAATACAAGTTTGTAACACCACCAGCAAATTTTCTAGAAGGTGTAGTCAGTGAAAGGGGTAGTAGTTACTTGAGGCCGTACTCGATATAATAGAATTCATCAAGCTGCGCCTAGAGCCGGTCATCACTTCACGCCCGATTTTTGAAAAAATATGTATGGGACTTTATTTTGTTTTTTAGAATATAATGTTTTAAGTATAATGTTGTTACAATGTAATGTTTTAAGGGGTTTTTTTATGTTTATTGAAAAAATATTTTTGTTGTTTTTAAAAAACTCCTTACAGTGGCAGGCTAAATAAAATTGTCGTGTTAACACGACAGGGGATGAAAACCAATTTTCTGACAAATTAATATAAGTACCTAGTGTATTATAATAACAATTACATATAAGTTATGGTTACGATTTTAATAAAATCCTTCTTATAAAATACAAAAAATACTGAATGCCATTACTAAATCTCAGATATTGGAATATAATTTCGGAAAATAATCGGAAAATTATATTTTAGTGCATTGCACATATGCACATACTGAGAAACCGTGTGCGGTTATCACTCATATCGTAGTCGTGCAGGAGAAAGTGACCAACTAACAAAACGTAAAATGTTCAGGAGGACCATTTAAGTCACTTTTGCTTGGCAAGAAAATAAACATCAATGCAGTTAGTTATTTTTAACATCTCATTATATTATACTTCCAAGTTAAAAATCGTTTGGGATTTTTTTCAGGGCAATATTATGCTAAGTAAGATATCGAATAGTCAATGATCACGTTTTTGTAAAAAATGCACTTGATCACTTTTCCTGTATGACATCGATATATGTAAGTATATAAACTAATTAATAGATTTATATTATCCACTGACACTTCGTGATGGAATTGCATTTTTAATATACTATTAGATTAAAACCAATATTTTTAGCTTTTCCACTTTTTTTATTTGACCAGCGACCGGGTTTCGTCGCTACCGACATCATCAGACTGGTGATGTCGGTAACGACGAAACCTGGTCAAATAAAAAAAGTGGAAAAGCTAAAAATATTGGTTTTAATCTAATAATATATTATATAAACTAATGTAACTGATCTGTAAAATTTAAACAGATACAATAAAAAATATCTATTATGAGAAGTGACGAATATAATTCTTAAAAATAAATTTTAGTTATCCTAAGTATCCAATATTTTGTCCGCTACTGTTCATGTATTAGATCATGTATTCCATATTCATACATTGTAGGGCGCGAAGCGAGGACTGATTTTATCAAACCGCGAGATAATTCTAATTATACTGTCAACCTTTGTATCCCACATATATTTTTTTGAAACATTCTTGTATCTTCCTAAAATACATAATTTTATAAATCTTTATAACATATAAGTACCTGCATATATTTTATTTTGTTTTATTTACGTAACTCGAAAGGTCTTCTTCTTCTTCTTTCTAATTACATTTTCAACCTTTGTATCCCACATATATTTTTTTGAAACATTCTTGTATCTTCCTAAAATACATAATTTTATAAATCTTTATAACATATAAGTACCTGCATATATTTTATTTTGTTTTATTTACGTAACTCGAAAGGTCTTCTTCTTCTTCTTTCTAATTACATTGTCAACCTTTGTATCCCACATATATTTTTTTGACACATTCTTGTATCTTCCTAAAATAAATAATTTTATAAATCTTTATAACATATAAGTACCTACATATATTTTATTTTGTTATCTTTAAGTAACTCGAAAGGTCTTCTTCTTCTTCTTTCTCAGCTGTCTCTCCACTTCTGGGTGTAGGTCTCATCTAATCAAAAGTTACTTCATTAAAATTAATAAGAGCCATGTACCTACTCATGGTTTTTAAATATTACATTTTTAATACATAAATTACTGCCATTTTCTAAAAGTGAAAAGTGTTTAAGTTTAATTAAATTATTTTTGTGTGTTATTGTAAAACATAAATTAGAATCCTAAAATATGAAAAAGTGGCATTCAAAAAACTGATCTAAGGGGTAGATTTCCGGAAAATTAAAAAAAGTGGAAATATCTTTCTACGATTTTTGTCGACCCGTTTGCAGTTGACAAGCATTTTGTGTAGTTTGTAAGAGTGTGAATAGTGCTATGCTGGTGACGGGTAGTATTGTTTGCATGTCGTTGTAGTGATTGTCCTGACGAAGAGACGGGTACGTCTCGAAACCGGTAGACATAAAAATCTTGGTGAATGGTTATCTACTAATATTACTAAAAAAAAAAAAATATTAATAATATAGCAAATATAAGAATTTTTTAAAAATAATGTTTTATATACTTAAATTATTGTCCTTTGTAAACCGCTAATTTTTCTTATAACTGTGTATAAATTGTCAATTATAATGTTTATTTATGCAGGTGGGTAGAAAGCTAAGTACCTACTCATTATCTGCAGTTCTCAGTGTGACCACACCGTCAACGAAGCCTGGCGAAAAAGGAAAGTGGGGTAAGTTGATAGTTGCAGGAGGGGCCACCAGGGGGTGAGAGAAGCGATGGCAACTTACTGTCAAACTATGATTTATGTCGTCTGACAAAAATGCGCAGACAATTTTTTGCGTCACCTAACCGTCGGCGTCGTGGTGAGGCATATTTTACTATTAAAATTTAAATATGATGTGAATTGAGATATTTCTGCGTTTTTTTGGAATTGAATAACTAGACACTGACTCTTGAACGCATTTATGCGTTCACTGTTCATCGCGAACAGGCACGATGTAAATAAAATACCAATTTGTAAAACGCCTAAACTATAATACTTGTACGAAAAATGTGAGATAATATGAAATATATTTTTGTAGATATTAGCATAGTGTTCTTTGTGTGTAGCATTCACGCGTGGCTCATATTTATACTCGTTTTGAGACATGCAAGTATAAACACGAGTCGTTAAAGCTGAATTTACACTTACAAATTATAAATTCATACAAGAAATTAAATTGTTTCTCTTCTGTTATTTTTTCATGCATTACCTACACACACAACATATTGTGTTGTGTCAAGACTGTAAGGGTATACATTCAATTACGCAATGATACTTTTGTGCAATTTGAATCTTGTTATCAGCTGTACGCGCCTAGCGCGTATTCCTCATCGTTGGTAATGTACCCGCGGGTCGCGTATGCCACACGCCACACCCAACGTGTTAAACGGTGAAAAGCCATAAAAAAATTGAGATATAATATTTAATGATTTTTCATTATAATATTGATTAAATATCATTGACATCTCAACACATCCAAAGAAGAATATGTAAGTCTGGGTATTTACGGAGGTTACATCCTGTCATAGACTGATTTAAGAGATCACTTTATGTACGTTTAACCATTCTG
This sequence comes from Brachycentrus maculatus, assembly GCF_059751285.1. Taxonomy (NCBI): domain Eukaryota; kingdom Metazoa; phylum Arthropoda; class Insecta; order Trichoptera; family Brachycentridae; genus Brachycentrus; species Brachycentrus maculatus. The sequence goes on from NW_028280793.1 coordinate 2,098,858, forward strand.
CACATGATTGACAACCTATAAATCTTTCGTCTCTCTTGTGTAACGAAATGTGCCTAATAAACGTGACGCGTCCTTGAAATTTCACTATCTATTCTCGCCTAATCATCAATTATCGAATCACCGCCTGAGAGAAGTTTCACTTCGAAAATCACAGTACTAAAACAGTTAAGCAATAATACCTGTTTTTGGCGCGTTCTTTCTCCATGTAAATCTTTGAATGGCGTATCTATTTCTGAATTTGAAATATTTCCCGCCATATTTGCCGCCGTGGGCTCAGCCAAGCCGCGCGCGAAGTCGCTAAAGTCACGGGGTATTCACGCCGTGACACAAAGTTTGATTGATGCGCCGCGCAGCGACAAAAGGACAATGCAACTAACCCTAATGTCGGGGACGTGTTGTGTACGTCCGTATAGATTCGGCAATATCGGCGATGACAGCGCGTGCCAAGTTGTTTGAATTTACAATCCCCACAAGACTACAGGCTGATGCGAAACAAACTACACCAATAAATGCTTTAGAAAAAAGACACTTGATTCGTGAACTGTAACAGGATAATAGTGATGTTGTTTTTAACTTATTATTAACTTATTTAACTGATAATATTACGCAAATGTTAAAATCGTTATCCGAACTCCAATCATATAAACGCAGTGCACGAAGGAAAGGCGATCAACATTCCACTTCAGATAACAGTCCAGGGCAATGTTGAATAAATATTAGATTGAAAGAATCACTAATAAATCACTAATATTTATTTGCCCCCCCCCCCCCCAGGAATGGACCTCTAGAACGGTAGCTGGGCGTGCTAACCGTTACACTACGGAGGTGGACGAAAATACACGAATAGGTGAATTTACTAAAAAAAAAATACAAACAAAAAAGCTTCGCCCATTCTGTGTATATTCCCACAAACTTCTCCCTGCTTGCTCCCCCTTCATCTTCTTCTTCATGTATAATGTCAGATCCCCCGACGTCGACTATCACTTGTCTTGGACAGCTCAAAACATCTCAACTGTTCTAATCCCTGAGCCGGGAGATTCATAGCACCCCTGACCCATTGAAGCATCGCCCGGAACCCGAGGCTGTGTCTTAGTTCCTCTTCATAGTGATATCCTGGGGAGATATGACCTTTGAGGAGTGTTTTTCCCTTTCCTTCTCTGGAAAATTCTCTGTCGGAATTACTTTCCCATAGCTGGATATATGCAGTTTTATGGCGCTGGAAACTCACCATTCGTCGTCTCTCTATCTGCTATGACACTGAAATCAGTGACGACAGTGCCCGGGGTTCGAGAGGGCTGGAAAACAACCCGAGGACGTTAAGAGCTTGGTGTTGCTAACATTATTGCGACAATGTAAATTACATCTTTTCGTAGAAGTAGCTTTTCAGCCAAGCATACTATATCGTATTTCTTCCACCCTTTCAAACTACGAAAAATGACGGATCATGGATCCATAACATCTTACATAACCACTTATGTCAGCATTAGGTCTAGCACAGATAATTGTGTACAAATATTTTTCTGTATTCAGGAGAATTTAATTTTAAATCACCTGATGATAGGTGGAGCGCTCTCTAGAAACTAATTGTTAATTAAAAAAATAATATATGCAAAATAATTTTAATAATTTATTCAATTCGTGAGTAATATTTAATGTGACATTTTCCTTGGGGCACATTAATGATATGTATATGTAAAAAATACATTGATTTATCTTTTTCTACAAATGCTGTAACCTTTTGAAATAAATACGATTTATCCATTAATGTGAAAAAGGTACCTATGCACTTAAGAAATACTAATCGAATTTGTAATAATAAAAAATGAAACAATATTTGCGTCACCCTGTACAAGCTCGTTTTATTTTTTTAGGCGTCGGATTTGAAAATAAAATTTATACTTTCGTATATGATACAATGCAAAGAACCAGATTGAATTATTTAAAAACATCTGACACAAGGGTTACGTGCGTTTGATTATTCCTACTTCTTTCCGATCGATCATCTCACAATGGTAACTACCTACCATTTTCAGTTATGAGAAAACGTGACGCAAATGGCATATTTCACATTTATCTTATTTGACTTACAATAAGACGAAACATTAATTGCAGGTAAAAGTTTTTTCGGATTTGTCAATATCTTTAAAGTACATATTATGTTTAAAAAAAACTGTCACTTTTTATGCAACGAAAAATTAAAAGGGCTATCAAAATATAATCGTAAGAGACAGAAAATTTACTAAGTAATTATACAAGTTTGTACTTTATATTACTTATTTAAAATATGCAATATAAATGCAGAAATTAATAAATTTAAATGTATTTTCAAAAGCTTAATTTTTCAATTACATACATTAGGATTAAAACCAGGACTCGATGTATACTGCCAGTTTAGATTTTGCCGATAGGTTATTATTTCCAATAACTGGTTTTAGTACACCATTTACTTTGTTTCCACTCTCTTTCCACTCTCCTTCCTACAATATAAGTACATCTTTATAAATTTTTCCATTCCTAAAAAACATACGAGTACATATAAAAACAACTACCTGATCTGAAAATTTCCCCATTCACAAGTATTTTACACTCAGATCTACATTCATCTCTTTCAAAAACCATGACTTTGTAATTGTCAAAATTCATCAGCCAATCATTTTTCTTGCACAGATTAGATACCAGTGACTGTAGGTCTTTTCTACTATCGGCAAGAAGCACAGCATCGTCTGTGAACAAAAGACAACAGACAGTCAAGTCGATAATTTTTAATCCATTATTTAAACCTTTCACCACGGTGACATTACACACCCCTGTTTAAAACCTTTAAAAATGCCAAATCAAGATGAAAATGAACCACTCATCCTAATCCATACAGTACAATCATCGTACAAAGCTGCAATACCTTGGATAGTTTACTGCTTTTTACATATTCAGTAACACTGTGTCAATACGATGCAGTGCTCTATGCACTATTAGATAAGGGGTTACAGAGAATACCATCTCAATCTTGTATTGTGTCCCGAGAAAATATGGTAACGTTTTCAATTTACAACATTTTGAGTGTGTTCAAATACTTGTTCGGAAATCTGGATTATCTCCAATTAGCAGTTACTTTTTACATTATTTTTTGACATGTTAACATAGAAGTAGAAGAATATGTAAATGGAAAGAGTCTAAACTTAATAAATCTTTCCTCATCAAAGCATAGATGGCTGTTGTGAACTTGCATATACCGTGTAACGAGTTTGATCAATATATCTAGAATATTCCAAAATTTAGTAGTGTGGTTGTCAATCATGGATAGAGTTGGTGAATGTAACACGTGTGTAAAGTGATCATTTAACCAAGCCCATGACGGTTGTAATCCCTGTAAATGCCCAGACTTCTATATTCTTCTTCATCTACGTTGAGATGTCAGAAATAATAGATATTTTTCAGCATCGCGATGCTGAAAAATATCTATTATTTCTGACATTTCTGACGATGCATCGTCATCATGGAAAGCCCACGTGTAAAGTGATCACTTAACCAAGCCTATGACGGTTGTAAGCCCTGTAAATGCCCAGACTTCTTATTCATCTACGTTGATATGTCGATGACTTGTTGGTTTTATATATTTCTATTCGTGTTTACCGAATGGTTTAAAATTGATTCGAAATATCATTACACCCTCCAGCGCTCGCGAACCCTCCCTCGTGATCGTGTGCGGGCGTGTGTGGCTGACGGAGAACGTTTCATAAATATACATAAAGAAGAAAAATTATTCCTTCGGCTGCGATGTGTATTCCGTGGGTTATCTCTCACAAATATAATATTCGCGCGGAAGGATGAATGACTCGCGTTTGAGGCAGACTGCGGAAAACTGTCAAGGGGGAGGGAAAACCAATAATAAATAAAATAGGTTTTTATCAGTTGCCCCCACGCTCCTGTCTCGCTGTGATACGCCCCAGAATATACACGCAGTTTGATGGTTCAAGTGCTTTTTATTGGGTCGACACAAAGTCACGAATTATCAACTACCGAATCGAGAAGGGTGGATCATTCTTATACGTATTTCTATCTACCAGTACCTACATCTGCATCTTTGCAAAATTATTATTTCATAATAAACACAACTAAGTTTAGAGTAAGGTCCTTACAATATATTGCCCATATACCCAAATTAACTAGCTGCCTGACATATCGCTACTCCTTTCAAGAACGTCATAAATCAAAAAACTTGATTTTTCAGGAGAACGTTTTCAAAGTTTCAAAATATAATAAAATGTATAAAAAATAAATATCAAGCCACTTATTGAACTTTTTACTATGCAACAAATCTTTTTAGGTTAAACCTGAAGGTTTTTTCTCCATTTGAAAAATATTTCGTATTTTTTAATAAAAATAATTAATTAATAACTTTTCTTCAAAATACAAAAACAACACTTTCTGCCCTGTAGCGGGTAAATAGTAAGTTAAAAATATGCCTCTTTTGCTGGGATATAGTCCATTTTCTGGGCATTCTGAAAACACGCACAACTGAAAATTAACGATTTTTGGATTATGATGTTCTTGAAAGGAGTGAGCGATATGGTTTATAAAATAGAACCCTGTCAGGGATCCAAAATGAATGAACTGAAAAAAATATAGCAATATGACAATGACTAAAGTGTCCATCCTATTTTCTTTGTTCCCCACTGATTAAAAAAAATTAAACATATAAACAAAAATAATAAACAGCTCCTACCCCCTCATTAACCTTCAACGTCCCAAGGACCCAACTCTAAAATTTAAAATTAATTTCACACACGGTATTTAAAAATTATGCAGAATGCATCGAAACATATGTCATAATAGATTTTAAGAAATAGTGATATTTACCAAGTAAAACTTAAATTAAAAATGGATAGATTTGACCAAAATGTGACTGCCGAATCAATTAATGAAAAAATATGTGTGTGTTAGTAATTGGTTTTATTTTCCCTTTTTTCCTTTAAACATGCTTTTTACCTTATATTTTTTTATATGCCTATTTACTGTACCTTTTATTGCTTCATATTTTACATTTTGACCGGTGTTTTTTTGTTTTTCTGTTTTGTTAATCTTAATCCCATATCCCAAAATGAGATATGTGACTTATGTATGTAAATACCTTGTGACTTGATAAATACCAGGTCTAATCAGCAATCTAGGAATAATCAGCGTGTATGTATGAATGTGCAAGAGGCGAAGATTATGTGCAAAGACTGATTTGTGTGGCATTCTATTCTCTCTGCCTACCCTGAGTTAGGAACAAAATGGAATAGAAAAATTAAAACTCTTGCAAAACTCGCTATGCCGATCGACCGTTGACAAAAAAATCTCAAAAAATCTGTAAAAGATTTAATTTTCTACCGATAACCACCAATGGCTGAAAAACTTAATTTTACAACATAACGTGGTTCGCAAGTGGACTGTTCAATTATTATACAGTATATCAACGTTAAAATTACTAATAAATTATCAAGTACCGAATCAAAAAGGCATAATTCTCATTTCCAAGTGTATTTTTTAAGTAAATGTTAATATTTATTAAATTCTATTTTTTGCTGCTTAGACACAAAATAAATGTAAACTTGTAAAGGGATCTCGGAGATAAAAAGTGACGCTATTATTTTCACGCGTTAACTTCATACTATGATCTCGATAAAGGTCTCATGTACACGTGTATTTAAGAATTCCCTTTGCTTTCGAGTTTATTTTTCCAGAGTGCAAAAGTCTACCCCATCTCTGTCCAGAGTTTTGCTCGTGTGACTAGCTCACTCAATACAACCCCTTCGAAGCTTTAAGTTTTTAGTAATCTACCTTTACAAATAGATGCATGAATTGTTTGTTCTGTAAACATATTGCGAACATTATACTCATATTTCTTTAAGTGAATGATGGATCCAAACACGCACGCACACACCCACACATGTATGTATGTATACGTGTGGGTATATTTATATATATGTGTATATATATATATATATATATATATATATATATATATATATATATATATATATATATATATATATATATATATATATATATATTATATATAAATATATATACATATTTATATATACCTATGTTTATTTATAAACAAATTTTGTACCCAATAACTGTAATGAAAAACTTACCTGTGAAGATAATGGTGTTGTAAAGATATATGTATTATTGAATTAAATAAATTATATAAATGATAATGATAATTATATAAATTAATGATATATGTATTAACGAGCCCGTGGCTAGTGTCGCAGAGTCTTGAGTCAGAGTTTCTCGGTTCGAACCCACACTACCATAATTTTATACCAATTTCTAATAATGAGCCGCTTAGGCTCAAAGAAAAAGTAGAAAATTGAAGTATTTTTATAAATAATAAAAACACAAATATTTCTCTTTTAAAAAAAGTTTAATATAATTTATGATATATTTATTATATTACACACTGAATTGTTCACTCTACGGATGACATATCAAGATATATGTATATTCAATTGGAGAAAGCTAAATACTTCAAAAACTCTGACTATTCAATTAATATCTAAACTTACATATCATTTTATACTTTACCCTTTTTTCTTGCCGCGAAAATAAATTTAAATTGATCCAATTCCACTTTGAAGTAGAGAATTGTTTATGAAAAGGAAAAAGAAAAATGAAAAATTTCAGAGAATTTCATATTATTCTAAAAATCAAACATTATTTTTTCTTGTCATAGATATTCTACGATACGATACACAGCAAAAACTATCTATCGAATATATTTTGAATATAAGTATATATTTTGACATGTCATCATATAATAACTCGACACTGGCTAGAAGACTCAAAATGGGTGAAAAGCCATTAAAAAGAAGAATAAGAAGACATGTCACCATAGATAAAGATGAAGAGGGAAGTCTGGGTATTCACAAGGCTCATAACCTGTCATAGGTTGATTGTCAAGTGATTACTTTACACACTTTAAAATTTACCAGTCTACCCATGATTGACAATCACACTACCGATTTTTTTAGAACAGAGACATTTTAATTTAGATGTTTTCAGGCGTCTCCCAGTTTGTAAAATAACCTGGTTGGGATCTTGCGAGTGGAGAAACCTAGATTCCTGAACAAGAATTTGGACACACACAAAATCTTATGAATAAGCAAATATCTTTGTAGGTATTAAGGGTTACTCAAAAAAAATACAGAAGAATTATTGAAATAGAGGTATAATTTAATTTCATGTTAATATAAAGGTATGTAGTATATATATATACGTAAGTATTTGAATGAAGTTTAGTTAAACAACATTAAACAATCATCAAAGCGACACTCGGTGATAGAATGAGTGAAAAGGAGTCAGTTATTCGAGTGAACGCTCTTCAGTCGTAACTGGCAACGCTTCGAGTGGCCGTGTGGTCACACCCGCAGTGTGAAGTATGCACAATGTACACAGTCCTTTAACGTATCGCCCGCCGTTTCTACATATCGCAAACACTCTTCAGCGAAAATAATTTTACATCAAACGACGCCGTCGCAAATATCACAAAGCGAATCGTGCGAGGAGGGCTGCGGCAAACGTTTGCCTCTGAATATTTCCCACTTTCGCGGACAAAAGTGGCGCCTTTCATACAGAGAGAAGCAAAAGTAACCACAGGCTGTAGTTACGTTTACTTGTGGGTCTGTATCGTAGTCGTACAGGAGAAAGTGACCAACTAACAAAACGTAAAATGTTCAGGAGGCCATTTAAGTCACTTTTGCTTGGCAAGAAAATAAACATCAATGCAGTTAGTTATTTTTAACAAGTCAATATGCTATTGTCTTTTACAAGGCATCAGGTTCGCGCCGCCCAGGACGACCACTGCTGACAATTCGTCGGCAGTGCTCGTCAGAACTTCGGGACGCGGATCTGACTTGGGAGGATGCAAGGAAGCTGGCAACCGACAGACAGGCCTGGAGACAGTTTGTGGACTCCATATGCTCCACCTAGGGAGCGGACATGGTTTAATAAAATACAATATGTTATACTTCCAAGTTTAAAATCCTTTGGGATTTTTTTCAGGGCAGTATTAAGCTAGTGTGTAATGGTCAGCGTGTTTAGCTACCGTGCTGGAGGTCCCGGGTTCGATTCCCAGGGGGGGAGGTGAAAATAAATATTAGTGATTTAACAATGTAATATTTATTTAATATTACCCTGGACTGGTTCCTGAAGCGCAAGAGTGATCACCTTGCCTTCATGTAAGTAATGATCAAGATAACACTGCGTCAATTTGATGCAGTGCCCTATGCACCATTAGGTGCGGATAAGGGTTATAAATAAATAAAAAATTAAGATAGTAAGATATCAAATAGTCAATGATCACGGTTTTGTAAAAAATGCACTTGGTCACTTTCTCCTGTATGACTATGATATGGCGGCGTTGGGAAGGTCTGCTCACACGTCCTTTGTAGACCCACCCTTCCTCTTTCTTTCCAGACCTGGTTTTGTCTGCGGGAAAAGGATCAGTAAATGAACGCTTTCGTCCTGCCTGAAACCTTTCAGCATTTATTGTTCCGCGGGATGCATTTTGCCTCGTAGCCGACAAGTCTGCAAAAGTCGGTAAAATATTCAATGGCTGCACTCTGTACTCTGTACTGTGCACTTTGGGTAGAGACGGAGAAGGCTGTAGACGGTTTCATTAAATCCTTTTTACCTTTGTGACTATCTACTTATACTAACATGACTACCATTATACTATATACCTTTTTTTAATAGATTTTTTAGCCTTTTTTTTAAATAAAAAAGGTCCCAGAACTCACCTTTTATATCTTTCATTATTTCAAACTCTTTTGCATTTCACAATATACATATTATAATTACAAGTATATTTTTATTCATTCAAACCCTTCTCCGCACCCCAATGGTGCATAGGGCACTGCATTATATAAACGCAGTGTTATCTTGATCGTTAACACACGAAGGAAAGGTGATCAGCCATGTACCAGTCCAGGGTAATATTGAATAAATATTAGAGTGAAAAAATCACTTATATTTATTTGACCCCCCCTGGGAATAAAACCCGGGACATTCAGAACGGTAGCCGAGCGTGCTGACCATAACACTACGGAGGCGGACATAAGAAGTATAAGAAAATATATAATATTAATACTAAAAAAGATCCCAGAAAGGCATGGCCTGTGTATGGGTATACATTTTATTTTATGTTATAATAAAGGTGACTGGCAAGAATACAATAGATATCAGAAATAAAAATTTATTAAAAGTGCTAATATAAACTACAAATGTACAAACATATCGCTCACTCCTTTCAAGAACGTCATAAATCAAAAAACTTGATTTTTCAAGAGAACGTTTTTAATGTTTAAAAATAATATACAATGTATTAAAAATAAATATCAAGCCACTTATTGAACTTTTTACTGTGCTACAGATCTTTTTAGGTAAAACCTAAGGTTTTTTCTCCATTTATAAAATATTTAGTATTTTAAAAAAAATATATTAAACAACAACTTTTCTTCAAAATGCAAAAACAACACTTTCTGCCCTGTAGCGGGTAAATATTAAGTTAAAAATATGCCTCTTTTGCTGGGATATAGTACATTTTCTGGGCATTCCGAAAACATGCACAACTAAAAATTTACGAATATTGATTTATGACGTTCTTGAAAGGAGTGAGCGATATGTAGGTACATACTACCCTCATATCAAGCTTTTTACTAAAAAAAATACAATATTAAAATATCACTTAAATATTCATTACAATATTTTATCATTTTGACGAATTATATAAATATACAATATATTGTAAGCATAAACATTGTTTCATCTAGTTGATTTTGAAAATCAAAAAATATATATATCCGTGAAAAAGGCAGCCGGAACGCCGTTCCACCGCGTTACATGAAAAAAAAAGCCCTGTGCCTACTTGAAGGCTTTCTATATGCTGAAAATATCTAAATGCTGAAATTATCCATTATTTTTGACATCCCAACAATAATGAAGAAGACTATGGATGTCTTGGCATTAACAGGGTTTACAACCGCCATAGACTGGTTTGAATGATCACATTTCACACGTGTAACATTCATCAATTCTACACCTGATTGACAATCACACTATTCAAATTCTTGAAACTTATAGATATATTGATCAAACTCGGAATACAATATGCAAGAGTTCACTTGAGACATCAATGGTGGGAGGAAGAAAGCTTTTATTAAGCAGAGACTCTTTTATTTGTATGTGAGGTCCGAATACTGGATTAAATTCATATATTTGAAAAACGCTTAAAAACGTCATTTTCAATTTTTATTTAAGCTTTTAATTTGACCAGTTTATATATTAATAACATTTTGAGTAAGTATGTCCAAATACTTTTTCACATATCTGGATTATAATAATGTAAAAATAACAAATATGTAGTTTTTTCCACATTAATTATTCATATGGAAAAAAAACTACATAGTTGTTATTCATTCTATAAAATTCTGATCCACCGAGATATGTCATTACGAAATTCAAATCTAGTAAAAAATAACCCCTAATTGTAGACAATCCAGATTTATGAACAAGTATTTGGACACACTCAAACTGTTGTAGAAAAATATCCACGCTTGCTTATTACCTGTGCATAAATATATTGTACCATATACTATCCATCATATTGTATGCTTACAATACGTGCAATATCAGGAATTACTTTAAAAGTAAAATCTAAAATATATTCTTTCGATATTGCGATAAAACGTACGCATCAAAATTCTCATTCTAAAACCTTTTTGCGAAACATTCGAAACGACTGTAAATTTTGACATTATTACCATAATAAAATATAAGATAATAATAAAACGAGACTCTACTTTTGATATCCTGCCCAAGATCCTTTCAACAATGAAATAATATATCCAAACGATACCGTAAAAATGACATACTGCCCCCTTCATCAATACGGACTAAAGGGATTGTCCTTTATCACAATTCCACCCCCATAATTCCCCAGGACACCCTCTATGTAAAGGTCGATCCTGTTCATATTTTCACTCAAAACGCAAATCGATTCGTACTTTGACTCCAGTGGAACTTTTACATTAAAAATAATCGAAAGCGCATTTACAAATCGTAATTCGAAAGTAATTCGGAGTCCGCCTCCGTAGTGCAATGGTCATCACGCTCGGCTACCGCTCTGGAGGTCTCGGGTTCGATTCCCAGGAGGGGGTTAAATAAATATTGAGTGATTTTTTAACTTTAATATTTATTAAATAGTATCCTGGACTGGTACCTGAAGCGGAGGGCTGATAACCTTTCCTTCATGTATTAATGATCAAGATAACGCTACGTTTATATTAGCAGTGCCCTATGCATCACCTGTGTGGATAAGGCTTTGAATGAATAAGTAATTCTGAGTTTTATTTTGTTTCTGTGCATGTATTAAAATCACTTTAATAAAATGATTTACATAAATAGATTTCGTTATTTTTTGTCTTAATTATCATGTTGCACATTATGGTAGGTATGTATGTTTCAATTCGAGGCCATAAAATTGAAAAGCATTATGAACAAATAACTTTGCAGTATAATTGAATAAATATTTTGAAAAAAACTCTGTGCATATATCATATAATTAAATGTACATAAACTAATTTTGATACAAAAAAAATTAAGACACCCTTTCTTATTGCAATATATTTTTATTTGATTGTTCAAAACATATTACTTTCAGAAAGTTGCAATGAGTTATTTTATTACTTATTTTAGAGCTTTGTTCATAAAGTATTTACAAAAATAACAAGTCACAGAAAAATACAGGAAAAAATATACTAAAAGGACTTATAAAATAAGATAAGTACAATTGAAATATAGTTAGAAAAACACAGTTTAAGAATAAACCTTAAAGCAAAGTAAATAAGATATGTAAATAAAACTAAAGAAAAGACGTGGTTTGCATGGGAAAAAATAACAAACATAATCTAGGCTTTAGATATTTAGGTATTATACGACCATACAAAGAATCAAACAAGAAAAAATGTAGGAAAATTAAACATGAATAAAACAGGATAGTTTGCTAAATATAAACCATGAAAACGTAAAGCAAAAAATATATAAAATAAAAATAAGTCAAGAAGTATGTTCAACGTGTAATAAAATAATAATAAAGATAAAATATAACTAAGGCATTGAAAAAAAAAAGATTTTTATTATTTTTATTATTGGGAGGATGCAAGGGAGCTGGCAGCCGACAGAAAAGCCTGGAGACAGTTTGTGGACTCCATATGCTCCACCTAAGGAGCGGATATAGTTTAATTAAGACATACTATTTATTATTAATACTATTTATTGACTGGGCATAAATTTTGTCGAATAATATGTTGATTACTTTTTAAATAAACATTTGTATAATACCACCTAATGAGTTTTATTTCATTACACACGACTAGTTTAAAAAACTACAGATTTTTTTACAAACTAGTCACGTGAAATGAAATAAAACTCAAGTGGTATTATACAAGCGTTTTTTTTTTAAATAGTCAACATAAATAAAAGTTGACGAAGTAAATACAATAGTTAAGGTTGCTTGATTTTAAGTTATCGAATAAGTGTGTAGTGAAAAAATATTTACAACATTTTGAGTGTGTCCAAATACTTGTTCACAAATCTGGATTATCTGAAATTAAAGGAGTTATTTTTCATATCATTATATATCATATTATTATCATCAAAGATGAAGAAGAAGATATCTCATCAGCTCCTTATGCCCAGACTTCCATAATCTTCTTCATCTTTAATGAGATGTCACAAAATAATATGAAAAAACATTTAGTATACTTACATCTCCACGTATGATATTTCGTTTAAATACGCATTAAATATGTTACACCTTTTTGATATAAATAAGGGAAAAGCGATTAGGTGGCTGCTCTCTCATCTTCAGCCGTTCCAGATATAAAGCACTGAGTGATCCTAATAACTCAGGAGCATATTCGCCTAATGCCGATTATTGCTCGCTTATCGGCGGCTATATGGGCCATATTTTCTGGAATTATTGCCCCGAAAGAGTGGGAAGCAAAGGGTTTTTATACGCCAGAGGATATATCTATGTGTTCTCTCCTTAGATACAATATGCCTCGCATCCCAGAAAGGTTTCTGTCACATATTATACATTCAGAAACGGGGGGGAGTACTTTTATTTTCAAAAATATGACACTCGGAGTGACGCATAACGACCCTAATCTCCCCACATCGATCACCATTATTCCAGAGATAACGAGATTGATTCGTAAGCGACTTTTAGTTTGATGCATTAAACTGTAATCTAAGATTTAAACTAGGTTTTAAACCAGTTTTTTCAATCGCATAATCCAGCCAAGTTTTAGTGGTTTTTAAAATATTTTAATCGACGTTAAAATAAGGCATATCTAATTTCTAAGTACCTATATACCTATAATACTCTATGACTTGTGAAAAATTCTAAATAACGATGAAATGATATTAATATATAAATATATATATATATATATATATATATATATATATATATATATATATATATATATATATATATATATATATATATATATATATATATATATATATATATATATATATATAATATATATATATATATATATATGTATATATATATATATATATATATATATATATATATATATATATACATATATATATATATATATATATATATATATATATATATATATATATATATATATATATATATATCAACGCAAATGATGAATAATATGGAAATCTAAGTATTATAGGGTTTACGACCTGTCAAAGCCTGGTTTAAGTTATCACTCTATACACGTTTAACATTCGCCACTCTACCTATGATTGACAACCACTCTACTTAAAATTTTGGAACTTTTACATATACATGGAATTCTCACGGTACTTCATGTGTGAGTTCGCGGCAGTATCTATAGTTGATTTGAGAAAGGTTTTTTTTTATAAAGCAAAGGTCCTTTAAAAATGCAAAAATGGAAGCAAGATCCTTATCAAATCATTTTACAAACTGGGAGGGAGACACATAAAAACATGATTTTAATATTTTTATACAGCTTCTAATTTTACCACTTATTTTATTCATAACATATATTCAACGCTAAGACAATTATAACATTTATAAATAATAATAAGAAATACGAGGATACTGATTTCATTATAAAATTAAACACTTGAATAATCCACTTAATTGAGTTTTATTTTTATTTACCACTAGTTTCGAAAACGACAATTATTTTCATCTTCTGGTACAAATTAAAACAAGATGAAAACAATTGAAAAAAATTACAAATTATGTTTTAATTTGTACCAGAAGATGAAAACAATTGTCGTTTTCGAAACTACTCGTAAATAAAAATAAAACTCAATTAAGTGGATTATTCAAGTGTTTAATTTTTTAATAAAATAATCATGTCATTCCACAAAGTTAATGCCGAATAAATAATTGCTTAATTAATGCTTTTTTATATCAATTATACGAAACAATGTTTGTGCTTACGTAATTACAATCTATATTTATATGATTCATCAAAATCATAAAATAAAGCATTGTAATGAATATTTAAATGATATTTTAACATATTTTTAAAAAATAAAAAGCTTGACATGAGGTGAGAAAAAAAAACTGCACCTAGGTATGAATAAGTATGGTTTTAAATACTATGCAAAGCATTTTACCATCGCAAAAGCAAAAATTATACGTGAAACGCTATTAAGTAAAAGGGTAGCGATTTTCTCCGCCAGACGCCATTTTTCCATACCTGATGACGTCCCTAATACGAGTGTGACAATATTTTAAAAAGCTTTCCCTCCAAATGGACATCTCAGAGCTGGCAAGTGCAGAGCACCTCAATCTGGGATCCGAGTGGGTAATAAAACGTGCCGATAAAAGGGGAATATATGGCCGAGCGCAGTATCCCCGCGGACCGGTTGGCGGGAAAGGTGAAAAACGGCGGCCATATTTCAAAATTCGAAGGTAAGAGGCATTCCAAGATGGAAGCTCTTTCAAATATGACGCGTGGGAAGAAATTAGGTACCTATCTTCTTACCCGCTCAAAGTAACAGCGGAATATTTTATTTTTTCCTTGCATCGACACATTTTCAGTTTTTTTAAAATGCAAATTACAGCATTTTGAGTGTGTCCAAATACATGTTCGCAAAATCTGGATTATCTCCAATTACAGGAGTTATTTTCATATTATTTTTTGACATCTCATCAAAGATGAAGAAGAATATGGAAGTCTGGGAATTCACGGATTCACGGATTGTAATCTAGGATTCGGACCTCACATGCTAATAAAAGAGTTTCTGCTCAGTAAAAAGCTTCTTTTTATCTCACCAATAGATGTCTCTAGTGAAGTTATAGTGATTCAAGAATAATGTTTCATATATATAGAAAATTGGTTCATATATATAGAACTTCCAAAAATTTGAGTAGTGTGGTTGTCAATAATGGGTAGAATTGGTGAATGTTAAACGTGTGTATAGTGATCGCTTAAACCAGCCTAAATGCCCAGACTTCCATATTCATCTTCGATGACATGTCAAAAAATAATATGAAATTTTAATTATTTTAGACAGCTTGATAGAATCCTATTCCCAGGATCTGGAAATATAGAGAAGCTAGTAGGATAAAATAAAAAAAAAATGCACTATGTAAAGTATAATAGTTTGAAGAAAAAAAACAATATATTTTCACTAACGTATTTGATTACACATATAAATGTATTCTATATTATCAAATTTACCAAAGTTTTTATAAAATCGGATTAAAATTTTTGTACAGATATTACAAGTCTTCTCAACCGTTCAACTCAGAACTCAGAAGAAAAACATGTTTTTTTTCAATACAATAACGATGCTTAAAGAAAAAAAATCAATTATGTCAAATGTAACCTGGGTTTGGAGAAAATGAAATTACGATTTAACGAATACTGGGCTTTAAGAATGCGTAGATATTTAATATTTTATGCGTAAATAGGCTTTTGTATTATGATTTTGTAAACTGAATCAAAACGTATTTACATTGACATTTTATTTCTAAAAAAACACGTGCGATAGTATATTGAAATATGTATTTATAAAATTTAATCTATGGATAAATATTATCTTGAATCAAATTTTGTTAAATTACTAAGTAGATACTTTGAAAAAGCACACACCGCTTATGTACCGTAGAACGGGGCTACTTGAACTTTGATGTGTTACTTGAGCCCAGTACAAAAAAAGATTTAAATCTGTATTTGGTCAACAATAATGAACGTATCGTGACATTCATGACGTTCATTGTTGTAGACCAAATACAGATCTAAATAAAAAAAATGTCCTGGGCTCAAGTAACATCAAAGTTCAAGTAGCCCCGTTCTACGGTACCTATAAAAGAATTAATTTACGCAACTACAAAGTATTAATTGGTTGTCTCATTTTTTTTTTCAAAAAGTAATTCGTAAGGTTTAGTTCTCGTCCAGATGGAGAATTACTCACATTACGCAATCGGTAAAAAAACTATAGATACATAGAATCCACTAATATGGCAGAATTTAAGTATTATTATTTGTAATCCATAATACCTATGTATGTATGTGTATATGTGTGTTTGTATACATACAAAATAGTATCTTATTCCACAAAGTATTTGCTTCAATATTCTCAAAATTATTAATATTTAAAGCATTTACTTTGTGGTTAGTCATTTTTACTTATTTATTTTTTTACAAAAATGTTCATAAAATAAGTATATAACCACTCACCGAGATTTTTACGTCTACCGGTTTCGAGACGTACCCGTCTCTTCGTCAGGACAATCACTAACACAGCATGCAAACAATACTACCTTCACCACCATAGCACCATTTACACACTCAAAACTACACAAAATGTCTAACACATGCGATTTTTGGTCGACCCGAAGACCAACATGCACTATAGTTTTCAATACTTGCATATAAATAATAGTTGCTTTAAATGTATATGAAATCGACAAAATTATATCGAAACGCAAAGACGTTATTATGATATTTTATGTACGCATATGTAAAATAGCGTACAAGTGTATTACCAAAAAGCTTTTTCTTCTTTTCTTTTCACTCTATGTAAATAAAATCCTTGAGCTAGCCGTAAACATCACGAGAACTATCAAACAGAAATGTTTTCCGTGTACCAATAATATTACCCCCACTGGGATATCGCTATTACTTACTCTCTTTGTGAAAATGGTATACAGTCCGTATAATATATTTGGATATTCAAATCACAGAAAAAATATTTTTAACGTGGTAGATATCATCATCATCTTCTAAAGGCAGCGCCTTGTTGTGTCAGCCACTTGTCTCTGTCAGTCGCCATCCTCTTGAGCTGCGAATAGGAGGAGACGTCCATGAGCCGCTTCAAATCCTGGAAGTATGAAGTTCTTGGGCGGCCTCTTGTTCGTTTTCCCAAGATTCTTCCTTGGAAGATGTTGCTAAGAAAGGTGCTATGTCTAATTGAGTGCCCTATTAGCTTGGCCTTCCTCTTCAAAATATGATTTAAAAGCTCTCTTCTTTCTTTTACGTCCTGCAACACCTTTTCGTTGGACTTCCTTACGACCCATGATGTCTTGGTCATCTTCCTCCAAACCCACATCTCAAATGCTTCAAGCCGGTCTTTTTCGTACTTTTGGATGGTCCAGGTTTCACACCCATACAACAAAACACTCCAAACAAAAGCCTTTATGAATCCTTTTCTTACTTCAATTTTTAAATGTTTGTTTGATAGGAGGCTGTACTTTTTCATAAAAGTTTGCTTGGCTAGCGTTATCCTCTTTTTTATGTCTAGGGTACATTTATTGTTATATGTTAGCGTGCTACCCAGATAACAGAATTGATCCAACTGTTGAATTACTCTATTTCCGAGAAGTATTGTTGGATGGAGGTCAGATTGCTCTTTTTCAACGATCATTGATTTTGTTTTGGCGGCATTAATTTTCAAATGGAATTTATCCAGAGCATTAGAGAGAGTGTTTAACATGTGGTTCATGTCACTCTCGTCCTCTGCTATCAGGGCGATGTCATCAGCGAATCTTATACAATGTATTTGTTGACCGTTTATTTTTACTCCATTTGTTTTTTCCTTCAACTCTTCAATGGCCTCCTCTATGAACAAATTGAATAGATAGGGTGACAACGGACAACCCTGTCTCACACCTTTTCTTATCTTGGCTTCTTTTGAGGAACCATTAATATCTATGAGAGTGGATTGGTCCTTGTACAATTTGAGGATGGTTCTTCTGTCCTTCCAATCAATTCCTCTTTTCTTCATGACTTTAAACAAGAGGTACCAATCCACTCTATCAAAAGCCTTCTCTAAGTCTATAAAGGTCGTGTATGTTATAAGATTCACATCCAGTCGTCTTTCCAGTATCTGTCTCAGTGCCAAAATTGCCTCTCGTGTTCCCACTCCACTTCTAAAACCAAACTGATCCTCTCCAAGCTGTTCCTCCACTTTCTTTTTCAACCTGCCCTTTATAGTGTTCAGGAGCACTTTGGATGCGTGGGATAGAAGTGTTATGGTTCTATAGTTGTTGCAGTCTGCTGCATTTCCCTTTTTAGGTATTGTTATAGACTTACTCTTTACGAAGTCGTTGGGCAATTTTCCCTTTTCGTAGCACTCACTTATGATGTTATATAGTGCTGTCTTCGTCCGTTCGTCTACATTCTTTAAAACCTCAGCAGGTATATCATCTATCCCAGTTGCTTTTCTATCCGTTAAGGCCTTCACTGCAAAATCGAATTCAGCCCTTGTCAAGGGTGGTCCTTTGCAATCGGGATCTACTTCTTCTTCTGGTTCCAAATAAATCCTTTCGTCTTCGATATCATTTCCACAGTACAGATCTTCTAGATATTCCTTCCATCGCTCAGCTACCTTTTCATTTTCAAATAATAGGTTTCCGTTTTTGTCTTTAACAATATTGCTCTTTGTTTTAGGTGTATATTCTAGGCTTTTAACTCTGTTATATGCTTTATCGATATTATTTTTGTGTAATAGGCTTTCGATTTCTTTACAGTTTTCACGTAACCATTCATTTTTTGCATTGCGACATTGGTCTGTAATTTGATTTTTGATCCGTTTGTATTTGACATAATCTTGACTCCTTAGTTTGTTTCTTTCCTTGATTAATTCTAGTATTTGTTGATTCATCCATGGTTTCCTGGGTTCTAGGACGTTTTTCCCAATACTTTCGTCACATGCTGCATTGATGTTTTTTTTCATTGTCTCCCAAGAAGTTGGTTCTGTCTCATTATTAATCTTTACTAAAGTTGATTGGAAGTCTTTTACTAATTTTATATCTTTTAATTTTTCCAAACACCAGTGCTTTTTCTTGGCCATGATTATTTTCTTAAATCTAATATTGCATACCGCTTTGACTAGAGTGTGATCACTATCTATTTGATTTCCAGGGTATGAGTGACTAGATCGTATTTGATTTCTATATTTTTTCTTTACTAGAATGTAATCAATTTGATATCTCCTCGTGTCTCCGGGGGCCTTCCACGTGTACCTCCTTCTCTCGGGGACTTCGTACATTGTGTTGGTGACGATCATCTCAGACTGCTTGCGAAATTCTATCATTTTTTCTCCTCTTTCATTCATATTTCCTAAACCAAACTTTCCGATACATTCTTGATCAGTTGTTTGACTTCCGACTGAGGCGGTAGATATATTGTGGTAGATATATTTCATTTTTAATCTACTGACTAATAAATAATTTAATATGGCCAACTCACGTAAATGAAATGAACAATTATGAATGAATGAATGAACACTATCCTTATCTTATTTATTTTTTTACAAAAATGTTAATAAAATTAGTATATAACCACTCACCGAGATTTTTACGTCTACCGGTTTCGAGACGTACCCGTCTCTTCGTCAGGACAATCACTAACACAGCATGCAAACAATACTACCCTTCACCATAGCACCATTTACACACTCAAAATTACACAAAATGTCTAACACATGCGATTTTTGGTCGACCCGAAGACCAACATACACTATAGTTTTCAATACTCGTATATAAGTTGTATATAAGTTGATTCGATTACAGGTCTAATTTTATTGCACGTTTAACCTCGGCTCGTAACGCATGTCTGTATTGAAAACTACAGTGCATGTTGGTCTTCGGGTCGACCAAAAGTCGCATGTGTTAGACATTTTGTGTAGTTTTGAGCGTGTAAATGGTGCTATGATGGTGAAGGGTAGTATTGTTTGCATGCTGTGTTAGTGATTGTCCTGACGAAGAGACGGGTACGTCTCGAAACCGGTAGACGTAAAAATCTCGGTGAGTGGTTATATACTAATTTTATTAACATTTTTGTAAAAAAAAATAAGTAAAAATGACTAACCACAAAGTAAATTGCTTTAAATATTAATAATATTGAGAATACTATCCTTATCATTAATCGTTCACTTTATATTACTACTTTTGTAAACACGTTTTAGTGACTACCGGTTTCGGAATAATCATTACATCATCAGGTCATCAAAATAAAATTATTACGTTATAAAATAAACAATTTTGTTATTAACCACTATTTTATTGTTTTATTTTCAACACTTTTTCTCCAACCGATTTCGACAAGAACCTTGTCATCATCAGGGTTTAACATGTACTAATTCTATAACATTGAAATACTCATAGTTAGGTGAGTGGGCGGGTTTAACCCTTCCCTTACGATGCCAAAAACTTCCGCGCGCTCAGGTGATATGTATTCTGTGCACAGTATGAAAATGTGATATAAAACGGGAAAATGTAATTCCTCCTATATGTTGCTTTTATTGAGCATTGTTGAAGTTAAAATGAATCGTTTTTGTAATTTTAGCTCTGGTAAATACCTAAAACGAGAAAATTACATCGCAATTGCCGCCGAAGCTAGCGCGCAGCGATACGTCCCCCATGGACGACGACTCGTGGGCTACTCACAAGGATAGTAAAATCCAGTATTTTAATATAATTCATTAACATATTACGTATCTGTGATACGATATATTTTTAATTCGTTAAAAATGCGTTCGATGGCTATGCATCCTGAACGGACCCGAAACAAATGTGCCAGATTCGACAATTTTGACCAGGCAATCTGACGCTGTACCTAAAGCAAAGTACATAAACCTTCGACTTTTATAATTGTTTTGTCCAAAAATAACCAATGCATCTTATAATATTGCAGCGGAGCGCTCTTGAGGTAGTATTTAAAGAAAATGGCGCCATATAAATTATTCAAAAAAATCTTAGGAAATGCCTTGGACACACTTAAATGCCGTATCTGAATTATGGCGTCTTGTTTCTACGAATGACCTCCCCCCCCAATAAGATTTCTACATTTTAAACTAACTAACTAACCATCACGCCGCTTCCCCGCAGGGGTTGGCAGAGAGAATAGAACTTCACACCACTCGGTCTTTGCAAACGACTCTTCGACTCCTAACCTGACCGCTTTCAAGTATTTGGTGTACCTGATCGTGACAAGTTTTTCTCGGTCTTCCTCTGCTCCTTTTTCCAACTACATTCGCCTCATAAATTTGTTTTGCCGTTCTTTCCTCACTCATTCGTTCCACACGTCCAAACCATCTCAACACACCTTTCTTAATTTTATCGCTAATGCTTATTTGAAATATGTATTTTTTTAAATATTCAACTCTACGACATAACTCTACAAAATAAAAATAAAATACATTTTAATTACAGAAAAAAGGTAATTCCTGCCATCTGTATGACAATAGCCAAAGCTATTCATTAAAATTTTCTTTCGTTTGCAATTATTCAAGTAGTATTTAAATTGGACTCTACAGATTTTTATATTACCGACCGTCATAATAATATGAAAATCTATATCTTGCCAATAGATGGCATTACTACATGACTCTTATGACGCACCAAAATAGAATGTCATTACTGTCAATGAATGTCGTGTTTCTGTTTACTTCCCAATTTTGATCGTACCGTATTTTGATTTTGTAAAATTGAAGTTTCTTTCTCCGCAATAGTGTTTTTCGCGTGTTATAATTTGTTTCTTATAGCGCGTACAAAGTGTAACATTCAAATGAATTTGTATTGAGTACTATGTTTTTATTCCGGAAATATCTTGGATTCTTTTATAATTTATAAACAAATAATTTACAATGGATGAACCGCGTGATGGAGGAAGGGTAACGTATCAATTTCATATTTACTCATTCAAGTTTATGAAATAATGTTTGTTTGACCCATTATACTGTGTTGTTCATAAGTGTTTATTGTTTCGTAATGTGTATTCTAGTTTATAAACAAAATGCCTATCACCATGCTTACCCAACCTCCGATTACACAATCTGAACTCATCGCATTTCCAAAATCAGAACCAAAGATTTTTATTTGTTTTACGCGATAACGTCTTGCTTAATGCTATATTACTATATCATTATAAGTTTGAATGATTTTCTATTGCATCCAAACAATAACCTTTTTGTTTTAAATTTTAATAACCTCTAGACTTTGAAAGTTAAGGAATAAGGATGTACGGATATATTTCAATTTGAATAACCTCTAGAGTTATGAATGTAAAGGGAATGAGGATGAACGGACTTTTCACTCACTCCTTTCAAGAACGTCATAAATCAAAAAACTTGATTTTTCAGGATAATGTTTTTAAAGTTTAAAAATATAACACTGTATTATTAAAAAATATCAAGCCACTTATTGAACTTTTTACTGTGCAACAGATCTTTTTAGGTAAAACCTGAAGGTTTTTTATCCATTTGAAAAATATTAAGCATATTTAAAAAAATAATTATACAATACCTTTTCTTCAAAATGCAAAAACAACACTTTCTGCCCTGTAGCGGGTAAATATTAAGTTAAAAATATCCCTCTTTTGCTGGGATAAAGTACATTTTCTGGCCATTCCGAAAACATGCACAACTTTTTGATTTATGACGTTCTTGAAAAGAGTGAGCGATTTCTATTATTTCGCTACTGTACTGTGCCTTCTGTAAGGGTAATTAACCATATTTTAGTTTGATACCTTATTAACTATTTTATCTTGTTCTACTCATTTTAGACAAATATTAAGGGCTAGTGTTTTTATTGTTCTTCTTTAAATTTAACGAATTAAGCATAGTTCCACTCTCTACACCATGGAAATTATTATTTGCTCGCTATCATTTAACGATTTACTATTTTCAATACTGTGTATGGAAATTATTTAAGTTGATATCACACATTTAATTAAAAGTTAAGTGACAATATTTAATAAAATGTAAAATATGTATGAATAATACTAAAATTGAATTAATGCCTATAATTTAATTAATTGTTTGTGGGAAACACTTAAAAGCGTCTTTTACATACTGTTGGTAGAGAATGGGAGACGCTTATAAGCGTTCTATTTGCTTACTTTTGGTAGAGCGCGAGAGAACATTTTACGGATTGGAATTGGGTTTGCGGTTACTTTTGATTAGGTTGTGATTAGTATACAACCCTAATTAGTTACTAATTAGGGTCGGGGTTGATAAAAAAACCGCCCGACAACAATGTATTAAATCGTTAACTAATTATTATAATAATTATATATTGTGATACATGGTTCAATACAATTCAACATCATTATCAAACGCCATGATTGTGATAGTGGCTTTTACCAAGTTAATGTGAAATTTAAAAATGGTAAGATATCACTACAAAGTGACTGCCGAATAAAATGATTAAGATTACTAAGAATCGGTTGATTTCAACTTTACCACTCTACTGTATTACTTTTCATTGTTATCTGTTTATCTAATACTGATAGTATTTTCAAGAAATAAAAAATACTAGCTACAAAAAAATGCAATGTATACTAGCATGATCAATTATATAGGAGTGTATATCGGCGGCCCCTACGTAAATTACTCTATCTGCAAATCTGTTACTATAAAGGAGAGAGCTTAAAAGATTTTTTCAGCGTGTTTTTTTATTATTAATTAACGGTTTTATCTGAAATTCTAAACTTGTATTATACATTCAAAAATACAATAAAATAATGTATTAAATCATTTTAATACTTTATGCCTTGTCAAAATTAAGTATTTACCGTTTTAGGAGTTCAGTTCATTTCAAAAATTTGATGTCGATAGTGTCTTATATGCCTGAAAACTAGGCGTGATTTATTTTATATATATTTTGTTTGTTTGTTTATATTATAGATAAGTCAGTTGACACCATACACCAAATATCTCAAAATTGACAAAAATGTAGCTACAACTCTTACGTAGGGCACGTCGAAATGTAGTCAGTTCTCTCAATTTAAACAACAACAAAAAAATTGAGAAATGAACAAAAATTTCATTTAGAATAAAATGTTTGTGTTGTAATTTAATATATTTACATATTAATTTTTTATATATAAACTGAAACTCGGATATAGTGTCAAGACTGAGAGACATAGTAAACGAGTAATGTGAAATTGTCGCCTCATTCATTTAGCTCATTTATAATAAAGTAATCAAACCCTCCGGTACAGCGGTATTCCGGATTCTTCTACATCTTTAATAAGAGTCTTCTTGATTACTTTTTTATTTATGTTTTTAATGTATAAGCTTTAAATGTTAGTTTGCAATGTACATATGAATTATTATTGAATAAATTTAATTATTGTTTTTTTTTGTTATTTTTTTTTCCAGGAGCTGTTCCTCCAAGAAGGCGTCCTACTGAAGATAGCCTCAGAGAACCATATGACTGATGTGAACGCCAGCGGATGCCTTTCCATTGTGCAGTATCCGGAATACAAAATTTTGGTGGAATGGCGGCCTAATGATCTCATCATGATAGAGGCAGATGCCCAAGACGCTGATTGGGCTGTAGTCGACTCCATTGGTAATAATTCACCCATAAGCAGGGTTTTTTTTTCTATGTAAGCGTTGGAACGGCGTTCCGATACCTTTTCTCACGGATAATTTCATTTTTAAAAATCAATAAGACGAAACAATGTTTGCGTTTACATAATTGCAATTTTTATTTATATAATTCATCAAGATTATTAAATATGGTATTGTAATGAATATTTAAATGACATTGGAATATATTTTTTTTAGTAAAAAGCTTGACATGAAGTGAGTTCTGGGACCTTATTTGTTTAATATAAAACTAATACAAACATAGTAGTATGTCGATCACTAAATGGAAAGGAACCACATCTCCACCTTGGTCATATTGCATCTTTGAATCTATAAAACACAATGGAAGATATTACTTTTTAGCAATAAGCCCGCCAATGTACTTTTTTTTTAATAAATGTTTTAAAATTCCGTTTAACCTACCTACACATACAAGCGTTTTTTCCGCGCTAACGCGTATTGCGTACGTGCACTAAGAACGGAAAGGTATTTCTATCCGTTTAGCCGATTGATTCTTAAGTATGTGAAGGATATTTTTATATTCTGCGCCTCGCCTCATTTCAAATTCAGAAATGAAGGAATTACATATTTAATGTTTTTATATGAATATTATGTACCAATCTCTTTGTTAAAATCTTAACTATAAGTACATAATTATTACAGTCTTCGAGATAGAATAAGAAATGCCAGGATCAGGGAAATATGCGAGATCGAAGATGTCGTTAGGTGGGGAAGGCAACGAAGGCGACAATGGTATGCGCATGTGAGGAGAATGGAACCATCCAGACTCCCCCACATCGTACTGTACGGCCAACCCCATGGTAGACGACTCCCAGGCAGACCTCCAAAGAGATGGGTCGATATTGGGAATCGACATCGCAGGAGGCTAATCCCTCTTAAAAAACAGGCCGCAAGGCTTACAATAAGAAGAAGAATAAGAAGAAGAAGACATAATTATCAGTTCCCGTCGCCAGCGGTCCGCAGGCGTAAAAAAAACCTTTCCTTAGTGTGTTATCCTTTTAACTGCGTTAACTTTGTTCCTAAGAGACGCGCCGTTTTTTAAATGATTACTTTTATCATGTATTTAGATAAGAAAGGATTCATTTTCCTAAACAAAAACGTTCAATGGGATTCATTGTGCCTTTTTGGTACTCTATAATACACTTGTGTCACATTATTCTTGAAATATATCGTAATATAAACAAATAAGATCGTAACATAAATAAATCAAAGAACGCATCGTGTGTCACTCTTACCCACTGGCGATGCGTAGCGTCGAGAGTGAGACAGATATAGGGCATGATTATGGCGCGGACCAATTACTGACTGCAAGAAAAATCGGGGATCAGTTCTTTTATTTATCCTTGTGATGTTACAAATTATTAGTCAGATATTTCAACAGATGTCATAAGGCCAAAGATTGACTATTATTTTATCCAAAGTTCCACACCATGAAAAAATCCCTCTTAGTTGAACTGAGGTTCGAAACTTGGAGCAATGTAAAAACACAAACGCTTATGTCAGCCGCGTACGGGGCATGTTTTGTTAAAACACATACGGTTATGCGAGCTGCGTGGATGCGGTTAACGTGTTTCCGGTTATGGACCTCAGAGTCTTCATTTCTGAAGTTTTTACTGTTAACCTTTTAAACGCGTTAACTTTGTTCCTAAGAGACGCTCGTGCGCGGCTGTATTTCGCCGTTTTTTAAATTATTACTTTTATCATGTATTTAGTTATGAAACGATTTATTTTCCTAAACAAAAACGTTCAATGGGATTCATTGTGCCTTTTTGGTACTCTAAAATACACGTGTGTCACATTATTCTTGAAATATATCGTAATATAAACAAATTAGATCGTAACATAAATAAATCAAAACACGCATCGTGTGTCACTCTTACCCACTGGCGATGCGTAGCGTCGAGAGTGAGACAGATATAGGGCATGATTATGGCGCGGACTAATTACCGACCGCAAGAAAAATCAGGGATCTGTTGTTTTATTTATCCTTGTGATGTTACAAATTATTAGTCAGATATTTCAACAGATGTCATAAGGCCAAGGATTGACGTGTTATTTTATCCAAAGTTCCACACCATGAAAAAATCCCTCCAAGTTGAACTGAGGTTCGAAACTTGGAGCAAAGTGAAAACACAAACGCTTATGTCAGCCGCGTATGGGGCATGTCTTGTAAAAACACAAACGGTTATGCGAGCCGCGTGGATCCGGTTAAACACACATTATTTTTTAAATTTGGAAAGACAATCTTAATGTTTTTAAATTGTTCCAGGTCGCAGATCGCGAACTCTAAGTGGAGGGTTAATCAATGATCCGCAGATCAACTCACGCATAATAAAATTCTGCTTAGACGACATACAAAGTTTCAGACTCACGAGTAAAAACCACCAAATCACTTTGACTAAAAAGGTCGGAAACGAGTCTTGCACGTTTTTCTTCCCTTATGCGAACGCGGACACGTTTGCCCAACATTTGAAATCCCACTGCAAGACGGTGAAACATCGTTACGATAAAAATACCTATCTGGTAGTCGAACCGAATGCCGAAATGCAAGTTATCAACAAGTCATTCAACGAATTGGACTTGTTTCAAGACCACAGCGCTTACGTGGCTTGGAATTCTGTCGGCAACATTGTAAATAATCTGAAGCAGAGACCGTACGAAACAGCGCTCGAGGCATTCGCAAAACTCTCCGACATAGGTTAGTTGGAAGAAAATTATCTTTTTTTTATTGTAACTGCAGACAGTTGGTAGAATTCCATATTGAATTGTTGGGTAATGTATCCAAAATTAAACAAGGTTTATTTGGTTGAATTCTACATTTATTTATGTATTGTTAATACGTAATACGTTTCGTCTTCATAGGACATTATCAAACACTCTATGTCCTAAGAAGACAAAACGCGTCACGTATTAACATATACATAAATAAATGTAGAATTCAACCAAATAAACCTTGTTTAATTTTGGATATATTGCCCAATAATTATGTTTTCTCAACTTTCATCTTATACAGATTCACTTTATAAAATAAAACTACTTTGTTTTTAACTACTATTTATTGGTATTATTTTTTGACATCTCATCAAAGATGAAGAAGAATATGGAAGTCTGGGCATTTACAGGGCTGACGACCGTCATAGGCTGGTTTAAGTGATCACCTTACACACGTGTAACATTCACCAATTCTACCCATTATTGATAACCACGCTACTCGGCTGTCCAAACTCAAAACACAGTAAGGGACTTTTTTTTTTTTGACGTTTTTTTTGCACTTTTGGACTTCTACTAAGTCCAAAAAAAAAAAAAAAAACGTACAACAAAAAAAAGTTACTTACTGAGTTTTAAGTTTGGACAGCCGTACTTAAGTTCTAAATATTTTTTGGAGATAATTTTGGAGATTTTGTGAAGAAGTATTTGGACACACTCAAAATGTTGTAACTATTTATTGGTACTTTTCTCCAACCAGTTTTGACAAGAACCTTTTCATTATCAGGGTTAAACATGTACATATTTAACCCTGATGATGACAACATTCTTGTCGAAACCTGTTAGAGAAAAATACCACTAAAAAGTGTTTAAAAACAAAGTAGTTTTATTTTACAAAATTTATAAAATCTGCTACAAAATATCTGCGAAAAACATTAATGAAATTATATAGATTTACTGTAGTTTTTTTTAATAATTTTCATTTATTTCCCAGTGTATCCCGTCCCTGAATATGTAGCTGAAATAGCGCCATCTTTACCAAATAACGCATCAAATAATAGTGATGACAGCGTACAAAACAACTCCAATAATACTGATGAATATGAAGTTGTGAATAAAGTTGCTGTTCTCCCACCACGTCCAAACATCCCTAGGTATTTATATATTAAATATTAAAATCAAACACTGATTTTTAGTCTACTAATTTTATTTTTTATTTTTATTTGGGTTAACAGCAACACATGTAAAACAAAAGATTAAAAGATATATATTAAACAAGCCAATTACAGTTAACCACAGAAACATAAAGATTAGTACAAAATATTTAGTGTAGATCTAGCAAATGAATGAGTGTCTGTGTGTGTGTGTGTGTGTGTTTGTGTGATGTTGATTCTAGTAAGGACATACATACAATGCAGAGAAGCATAGTTTTTATAGATCCTGAGAGAACAATATGCTCACTATTCGACTTTTCAACACAGATTTTCCGCAATTGAACATGTCAACTTGGCTAAAACACTATTATTAAAAACATATAAAAATAAAAAGAAAATTTTGCGAAGATTAAATCGAGGGTCCTTAGAGTGAGGCCCCATTAGTATGTGTTGCGTCGTCGCAGCGTCGACCCTATAACTTTACGCCTTCTTAATTCCATTCCTAAATCCGATAATCTGGAGCTTTTGAGCTTCAGATTCTGATCACCTTGCAATCACATGATTAATAATCAAATTAACACCGCGTCAACCCTATGCGGTGGACTCTGCGACAACGCAACACAGCGCATCACAGTAATGGGGCGTCACCCTTATATAGCTATACAATCCTTGGTATAAGTAATAGTTAGTCTTATCATGTGCTGTAATAATCATGTAATAATAATGTGGGGGGGAGTCAAATAAATATGAGTGACGTTTTTCACTGTAATATTTATTCAATATTACCCTGGACTGGTATCTGAAGCGGAGGGCTGATCACCTTTCCTTCGTGTGTTAATGATCAAGATAATACTGCATTTATATGATGCAGTGCCCTATGCACCATTGGGGTGCGGATAAGGGTGTGAAGAAGAAAGAGAATAATAATTATGGGAGAAAACAATACTTAAGGGTAGGCCAAGTGTTCAATAGGTAATCGAGAATGAAGGTACTTTTATTCATTTTCGGGGAAAAGAAAAATCTATTGACATAGCATTGTGAGACGATTAATTCATTAATCCCTAGGTATGATTAACTATTGCAAAAATTACATATTACTTATTCAGGTGATGTATGTCAATTTTGTATACTTTTACAAGCCGTACCTTTAATTTGTCTCCCTCTGTAGCTACCGCCTACGAGGTTCCGGGTTCAATTCCCCGATGGGTCAAAATATATATGTATTACTGATATTTATTTAGAAGTACCCCTAAATGATATCTGCAGTGCAAATCTGATCACTTTGCTTTCAGTAGAAGAGAGTTAATGGTAATGTCGAAAGTGCATCGACCGATGCAGTGCCCTTTGTACCATTTGATGTAAATTAGGGTCAGAAGATACAATAGAACAAGTTTGTTTAGTTCTCTATAAGCAGTTATGCCCTCTATAAACATATGTACCAATTAACCCTTACTGGTCCAATATTGAATCTCATTCGACATCGATTTTTTTCCTCTTAGGTCCCATGTCGGATGTTATTCGTCATTTATTTCATCATTAGTATCATTTATTTAATTCGAAGCTTACATTTTTGTCACTCGTATCTATTACAACAGTATGTGGAGCAGAGGACAAAATATTTTTTCCAGTTGGAATATAACCTTCTACCTACATTTTTTTTTTAGTTTTGGGGGACCAGAAAGGGTTAATGCTTTAATTTAAATTAGTGTATATTACTAATAAAACATTTAACATATTTTGTACTGATATATGTAGAGTATGGAAAATCGGGATGCACTAAATATGAATTCATTTTACAGGGGATCACCTTTAAATGAGAGCCAATGGGAATCTCTACAAGATCCTGAGGGAAGAATTCATGAAGTAGAAGCCGTTAAACATGTTATATTCAGAGGGGTGAGATTCAAAAATATTTATCAATATAAATTGGATGATTTTAGATGTTATGACAAAAAATGCCAAGTACAAATGCAGTTTGTATATTTATTTATATATTTTGCGTTGTCGTTCATATTATAAAGCGGTCGGTTAATATGGTGATCCCTGATACATCACAATTTTAATAGTAACAAAATTCTTATATTATCACGAGAAATGTCTCTGTATGAAATGCCCTAGTATGTCAAAATTATCCCAAGAGATGTCTACACTTTCCAAAATTTACTCTTTCACAAAGATTTGACCTTTGCTAGTAAAATGAGTAGGAGAGTCATGTTATTTTTAGACTAGTGTAAGGCCCCTATTTTTTTTTGCTATTTGCAATGCTTTTCTATGAATATAACCACTGAAGTACTGAGGAACTACGAGAGAATTATGTTTTCAATTTATGGACAAAGATTTGTGAAGGAATAATGGATCTGTGTTTTTGTTTTTCCAGGGAGTCCTTCCAACGCTACGGCACGAAGTGTGGAAATACTTATTGAACTATTACCCGTGGAATATGACTCACGTCGAACGCATTATCCTCCAAAAACAAAAAGTTCAAGAGTACTATACAATGAAGCAACAATGGAAGTCATTAACTCCCGCACAAGAATCCAGATTCACCGATTTCCATGAAAGGAAAAGTCTCGTCGAAAAGGATGTGAATCGCACAGACAGGACCAATCCGTATTTCGCCGGAGAAAATAATCCCAACCTCACTACTCTGTTTGATATACTAATGACCTACGTAATGTACAACTTTGATTTAGGATATGTACAAGGCATGAGCGACTTGCTCTCACCTATTTTGTATTTAATGGACAACGAAGTGGATGCCTTTTGGTGTTTTGTGGGATTTATGGATAAAGTTGTAAGTAATTTATTTTGTAATTGTAACCATTATTCTTGACCATTAAAATGAACTGCGTGTGTATCATTCCTGTTGGACAAATGACACTGTACTTTCTGATATTTTACCATAGATGTACCTGAACATATCGCTCACTCCTTTCAAGAATGTCATAAATCAAAAAACTTTATTTTTCAGGAGAACGTTTTTAAAGTTTTAAAATATAATACAATATATCAAAAATAAATATCAATCCACGTATCGAACTTTTTACTGTGCAACAGATCTTATTACGTAAAACCTGAAGGTTTTTTCTCCATTTGAAAAATATTTAGTTTATCTAAAAAAATAATTAAACGATACCTTTTCTTCAAAATGCAAAAACAACACTTTCTGCCCTGTAGTGGGTAAATATTAAGTGAAAAATATGCCTCTTTTGCTGGGATATAGTACATTTTCTGGGCATTCCGAGGACATGCACAACTGAAAATTGACAATTTTTGATTTATGACATTCTTGAAAGGAGTGAGCGAAATGACACTGTATTTTCTGATATTTTACCATAGATGTACCTGAACATATGGGATACAGCTTGTTGCATTTGTATGGGTTAATCTTTCCGGGAATGTGGAAGTAAATGAACGCCGGTGTGAATTTTCCTTAAAGGAGTATCGACGTTAATGAACGTCGAAGTCCGTCTGTCAGTTATTATGATGTGACTTGTATAGCAATGACATCTGTGTATATTTGTGTGTAATTTAGTCATAATTGTAAAATATTTCAAAGAGGTGTTGTTTTTTTTTCTTGAATTATTTTAACATAACTACTATCTTCATAATACATCGATTTAATGGAAAAAATATTTTTCATGTAAAAAGAACCCACTCCCCAGAAAAAGTCAGACATCAATATTTGTACTCCCGGAAAGGTTAATTTTATGCCACTAAGAACGGGTATTTTTATGCCTGCGGATTGCTGGTGACAGTATTTGATAATTGTGTACATATAGTTAAGACCTTAACAAAAAGATTGGTACATAATATGTATTCATATAAAAATATTAAATATGTTATTTCTACATTTCTGACATTAAATTGAGGCCGGCGCAGAAGGTAAAAATACTCTTTCCGTCCTTAAGCATCACTCTTCCGAACGGGTAGAAATACCTTTCCCGTCCATAGTGTGTTACTATAGAATAACACTTCAATTATAAGTGGATATTTTTCTACAGTGGTATTTCTGAATGTACATATGTTTTTTTTATTGGATTTGCAGCAACATAATTTTGAAATTGACCAAGCCGGCATGAAGTACCAGCTGCAGAGCCTTTACCAGCTACTCACCTTCACTAACCCGGATTTAGCAAATTACCTCACCCAGCACGATTCCGGGAATATGTACTTCTGCTTCAGGTGGTTGCTGGTCCTCTTCAAGAGAGAGTTTACACTTTCGGATATCATGAGGTATACAGAACACTCCCGTACCTATATTATTCCGGCAGTCTTTTAGCTAATTTTTAAATCATAGATTAGTTAGAAATTTCGCTTAACATGCCTTTGCTCTTGTGGGCCTAGTGACATATCGCTGATTAAATCCCAAAGGGCTACAACGCAAAAAATAAATTAAACTCTTTATTCAAGAATGGTATCTAAATTGTCAACATTTTCATATTCGAAAAAGACACCCATGATTCTAGCATTAGAAATATCCATTTCTAACGCTAGAATCATGGGTGTCTTTCGAATTGTAACCCTTTCCACTCTGACCATTTTTTCTCATAACTGATCAGCTACTCTAGTAACAAAAAATTCGACATTTTTCTACCATTAAAATAAATATTTTGGTTCCCTAATTTTGGGACACTCTGTCTGGCAATTCGTATGACCATGTTAATTAAGATTAACTGTATTTATCTGAAATATTTTTTGGTAGAATATACTTGGGTGATAGAGAAATCAGTGATTAATGATACACCTGCGCCGGGCCAGACATTGTGGCCCACGGAGCTGCCTACTAGAATCATACGGGCCAGAATGTCTGGCCTACAGAGTGGTAAGAGTTAAAATGATGACAATTTAGATATCATTTTTGGAATAAATAGTTTAATTTTTTTTTGCTTTGTGGCCCCTAACAGTTTGAAACATTGATGACAAAAAATTTGGATAATTTATACAGTGTCATTTTTATAAAATACCAACTCAAGGATGCTTCACTGATTTAATTAGGAAAAAGGAGATTGTGGAAATGATTTAGCAAATAAATTCGATTTTTTTAGATGAATGTGTGGGAATATACAATCGAAGGAACAATAGTAGTCATCTGTGAATCAAGCAATAGTTAAAATGCTTAACATTTTTCATATCAAATTCGGCACCAATGAAAATCATGGAGTAGTCAGTAATTTTTTCTGATATGTAATTATTTCACATTTTTGTAATCATTTACTCTTTTTAAAAGATGATTTTATAATGCACAATAATTTGCTTACTATAACTGAAAGTTCACTAAAACCATAAATCAGTGTACGTATTTGATTTCTTGATAAATTATATTCCAGACTTTGGGAAGTTTTCTGGACCGGACTACCTTGTGCCAATTTCCACCTTCTCATATCGATCGCCATCCTTGACACTGAACAGGACATCTTGATGGGTCGCGGGTACGGATTTACGGAGATCTTGAAGGTAACTATCTCTATCAATATTCACACTGAATGCCTTACTTAGGCTCTCCTTGGTAAATGAGGAGACAGCATCTCAACCTTGATAATGTAATACAGTACGCTTCTGATTTTCCGGGGTCGGGTCAACTGGGAAGCGGATTATCTGGGACATTGAGTTATTGAAAAAAATATATAAAAACAAAAATATTTCACAATAGTACTTATAATGTCAAAACATGTGTTGGCAAACATAAGGCTGAACACATTTCGCTCACTCCTTTCAACAACGTCATATATCGAAAAACTTGATTTTTCAGGAGATCGTTTTTAAAGTTTAAAAATATAATAAAATGTTTTAAAAATAAATACCAAGCCACTAAATGAACTTTTTACTGTGCAACAGATCTTTTTAGGTAAAACCTGAATGTTTTTTCTCCATTTGAAAAATATTAAGTTTATTTTAAAAATAATTAAACAAAACCTTTTCTTCAAAATGCCTCTTTCTGCCCTGTAGCGGGTAAATATTAAGTTAAAAATATGCCACTCTTTCTGGGATATAGTACGTTTTCTGGGCATTCCGAAAACATGCACAACTGAAAATTGGCATCTTTTGATATATGACGTTGAAAGGACTGAGCGATTTGTTATCCGCAGTGATAGAATAATAGTATCTCGCTTACACATCATGTTTATGGCTAAAAATATTTGTGAAATACCTTGAATAAACTTTTATTTTATTTCTTAGTCATCATTTTAATTGCGATAAAAAAATTTCAGCTTTATCGGTGTGATTATTTATTTGAAAGATCCACTGTTTTGGTATTAGAGTACAGACTCACTGATGCGGATCTTCTAAATGATCGGATCTTACCCACCCTAATCCAAACAATACTTTTCGGTAGCGTACTTTAAAAAAAGACATTTTCAATTCCAACATATCCTTTTTTAGGTTAGTGGTCTCTCGTCATGTCATGTTATCAACATGTGCATCTTACTAAGCAACTAGGTATACATAAGTGCATATAGAGCAGTTTTAAATCTCTCTTTGCATACATTTTTTTTGTATCAACTGGGAAATCGATTACATATATGGGATTTTTTTCACCATCCATCCTAAAAAATCGAGTGTGCTGTATTAATAATAAATAAAATGATTTTTTTCTATTTTAAAAGCATTGTTTACTTTGTAAAATGGTAATATAATACTCTCTTCATCATTCATCATTTACTTTATATAATACCACTTAAAAACACTACTCCATGAAACTGGTAGTCATGAAGTTGTGTTTTTAAGTGGTATTACACAAAGTGAACGATGAATAATAAGGAGAGTGTTATGAATATTATTATTTGTCATAAAGACGGATCTTAATGGTGGTTTGAAATTTCCAGCATGTCAATGATCTCTCGATGCAAATAGAACTGAAATACGTTCTGAGCAAAGCAGAGGGAATTTATCACCAAGTAATCGCATCATCGCAGCTCACCGACCCTATAAAGATTATTTTGGGCATAGAACCATTGAAAATGGCCAATTCAGACAGTGAAGATGAAGACATCCAGGTATCGGGCAAAACAGGAAATAATGTCAACGCTAACTCTAAAAAACAAGAAGGAGAAGAACTGTTTACTAATGGTATCTCATTACAAGCGGACAAAGAGGAAGTCGCGTACCAAAAATCAATTGATATGAATTATTTGTAGCCTGTGACTTGCCTAGTAAAAATAAAGTTTTTTAGTTTATAAACAATATTATTTATTAAGTCACAATAAAATAAACACATTCAATGTTTTATTAAAAGATGAATGTTGTAATGTGATAACCGAAGTAATATTATATGTATATAAAAGAAACACAGACAAATATATTATGTATAAATTGGGAGATTCTGTGGCGTTTTTTTTTTGTCGTTTTAGTTTTTTACAACGTAATGTACATATTTTTTTTACGTATATATTCTGAATATACTAAATCATAATTTCTGAGTGAGAACATCTTATCTTTCTTCTTAATGACTTATTTACAACTTTCGTACACATTCATAATATATATGTGCATTCGAGATTGCTTTAGAAAAATCCATGACAATGTCGGAAATAAAAACAAAGTTTTTTTTTTTCTAAAAAAAATCCTTGTTTTTAATAATATATAAACACACAGTAACAACTTGCATGCACATCGAATATGTATTTTAATAAATAGTTTTAAAAAATGATTATTATTTTTATAATTGATTGTATAATAGTAATGCTTTATATTTCAAATACTTCTCGTTTGGTTAACATGTCAATTTTAATGTTAATAAACAATAAAAATTAGTTATAAATTGGCAGCTTTGGGAATGCTTATATTGCAAAAGGCCTATTTGAAAAAAATACTGAGTATGGTATTTTTAATTATCTGTCTGAATTAAATACATACAAATTGTACACATACAATGTATGGGCATCCTTTAATTAATCTTATTAATCGGTCTTTTAGAATCACAGACAATTTTCTGTACCTACATATGTAATAAAAACATGTCCTATTTTAAATCATTTTTAAAAATATATATCGGATAATTGCATAAGTTTGCGCCTGATCTTAAAATAGATTTCCGTACGTAAGATTTGGATAAGTTTTATTCATCAATCATATAGTTTTTTTTCCTCTACTATTGTTCCCAACCTTTAAAAAGCTTATGAATGAATTTTTTTGGACAAATACTATTCATTTATTTTTTGGATTTGTAAAGTTTTTATTTTAGTTTTTATTTTGTTTAAAATGTATAGTATTTGTGTTATTATTATATAATATATTACATATACTTTAATTTTATAGTATTTTCATGAGCATAATCATATAAAATGCGACTCATTATTCAAAATATTTTTTGAATTATGGTAGAGTGGGGTCGAACCCAGAAACCCTGACTCGGAGTCCGCGACACTAGATACAGGACCACAATCACCGTGATCAAAACCACGACTATTAATAATGATCAGTTTTGTTCTTTATTATCAATAATCGTTATTTTATTTATTATTTCGGCATTCAGTTTGTAGTAAGACATGATTAAATTTTAAATAAAGACTAGTTTATTACCACTTTTGTATGTATTATATTTCAATGATTAAAGAAAACACTTGTTTTATACCACTTGAGTTTTATTAAAGACTACATGTTTCAGAAGTTAAACTTCCATCATTCAGGTCTGTATAATAACTGATTATTATACAGACCTGAATGATGGAAGTTTAACTTTCGAAACATGTAGTCTTTAATAAAACTCAAGTGGTATAAAACAAGTGTTTTCTTTAATCATTGTAACATGTCTTACCACAAAGTTAATGCCGAAACAATACATAAAATATGTATTATATTTGTTTTTTAATGACTAGTTTCGGAAGGTAAAGATACAGGTTTAAATATAAACTTTAAAATATTACAACATTTTGAGTGTGTCCAAATACTTGTTCACAAAATCTGGATTATCTCCAATTACAGGAGTTATTTTCATATTATTTTTTGACATCTCATCAAAGATGAAGAAGAATATGGAAGTCTGGGTATTTACGGGGCTTACGACCGTCATAGGCTGGTTTAAGTGATCACTTTACACACATGTAACATTCACCAATTCTACCCATTATTGACAACCACACTACTCAAATTCTTGGAAGTTCTATATATATGAACCAATTTAGAAACCTTGTTCATGAATCACTAAAACTTCACTAGAGACATCTATTGGTGAGATCTCACCAATAGATGTCTCTAGTGAAGTTTTAGTGATTCATGAACAAGGTTTCTAAATTGGTTCATATATATAGAACTTCCAAGAATTTGAGTAGTGTGGTTGTCAATAATGGGTAGAATTGGTGAATGTTACACGTGTGTAAAGTGATCACTTAAACCAGCCTATGACGGTCGTAAGCCCCGTAAATACCCAGACTTCCATATTCTTCTTCATCTTTGATGAGATGTCAAAAAATAATATTTAAAATATTATTTTAAAGTTTATATTTTGTAAATGGAAGTATCTGTAGCTTCCGAAATAAGTCAGTAAAATATAAATATAATACTCAAGTGGTAATAAACAAGTGTCTTTATTTACTATTTAATCAATAATCGTGGTCTTGTTACATTTATTCACTCTTATTGGTCCAAAAAAAATTTTTTTTCATGGTGTATAAGGAGAGAAATTGTAAAAGATACGTGGTTCACCTTGTTCCTTCCAGTCAAAAAAATGTGTTATTGAGCTTGAAAGAGAATCCAAGCTTTGCAGATGGCAAAATTCGGATGTATTTTTAATATTCACCTCTTAGCAGACTTCTCAGTGATTACTTTTCATACATTGAGTCCGCTGAGGCACTCCAAATGTCATCATCGATAATGAAACACTGCCTAGAGCAGGGTCGATTGTACATCTCAAAAACTAATTTTAAATTTTCAAACTTCATTTAAACTATTCAGAGAGTAGGAACATAATTCAAATCAACAATCTAAATTTTATTTTGTGTTTTTCCAATTTCTACTCCTTTTTTTATTTTAAAAGCATCAAAGTAATTGCAAAGGTAGGTACCTTAATAAAAAAATGTAAATTGTCAATATTTTCATTGATTTTACATAATTTATTTATAAGGCGAGTTTTTTGTTTAGTTAAGTATTGTACAGATTTTGCTCACATAAAAAACATATTTTATTTAAAATAGAATAAACTTGAACAACTAGTTGCATATTAATGAACCATATTTTACAACACTTACGATTGTTTTCTAATATGAATTTGCATTAATTTACATACCAGTTATATGTAAAATCGTATAAATCGTTTAACATTTTTAGTAGTTTGTATATTTTATACTAGTTTGCGTTAAAAAATCTGAAACATTATGTACCGAATATGTATGATGAAATTTAAAGATATGAGTGTTATATTTGTAATTTTTATACAAATAAAATTTTAATACACTTAGTTTTATAAATATTACATGTTGTTTTTTTTACCTGCTTATAACTGAAAACCTCTATAGATAACCTTCCATCAGATAACCAACTATTTTAACTAACTAACCATCACGCCGCTTCCCCGCAGGGGTAGGCAGAGAGAATCGAACGCCACACCACTCTGTCTTTGCAAACATTCTTTGCCTCTTCTACATTCATGCATCTCCTCATACATACCCGACGATTATTACGACTCCTGACCCGGCCGCTTTCAAGTATTTGACATACCTGATTGTGCCAAGTTTTCCTCGGTCGTCCTCTGCTTCTTTTTCCAACTACATTCGCCCCATAAATTTGTTTAACCGTTCTTTCTTCACTCATACGCTCCACATGTCCAAACCATCTCAACACACCTTTCTTAATTTTATCGATAATGCTCACCTCAGCCTTACATTCTTTCCTTATTTCATCATTCGAACATCTATCAAACATCGTTTTGCCACATATTCGTCTGAGGGATCGCATTTCGACTGCATTCAGTCTGCTTTCATCCTTCTTTTGCCAACTCCATGCTTCGCTTCCATACATAAGGGTTGGAACCAGAACTCCATTGTGTACTGCCAGTTTAGCTTCCGCTGATAGATTTTTATTTGCTAAAACTGATTTTAGTGCACCATTCACTCTGTTCCCAGCATTCACTCTCCTTTCTATGTCTTTATCAATCTTTCCATCCCTAGAAAACATACTACCCAACTATTTTAGTAAATGAAAATCAAGAATTACAATATAAAGTAGTGAAGTTTAACATTTTTTATTTTTTTTTATTCACATAAATTAAAAACATATTTAAAATATTTTTTGCAGAGACCCACCCACCTTGTGTGTCTTGTCGGTGGAGTTCTTTTTACATAATTTTTTATTGTTTTTATCCATTTTAACCTAATAACTCGGTTATTATACAGACCTGAATGATGGAAGTTTAACTTCAGAAACATGTAGTCTATAATAAAACTCAAGTGGTAAAAAATGAAGTGTTTTCTTTAATCATTGAGTTATTATACAGATCTGAATGATGGAAGTTTAACTTCTGAAACATGTAGTCTATAATAAAACTCAAGTGGTAAAAAACGAAGTGTTTTCTTTAATCATTGTAACATGTCTTACCACAAAGTTAACGCCGAAACAATAAATAGAATTAACTCTTGATCATATACCCATTCTTTTATTTTGCTTTTGTTCCATATTTTATTTTGACCTCTAACCTCCATCGGAAATAAATTAAAAATGTTAAGAACGATATTGCAGTGTTCAATCCTATATTTATTGTTAATTCTTGGGACTATCAAACCTTCGTTGTGAGTAAATGGTGTATCATGGTTGTGTACTAGAAGATTTTGATATTTTTGTCTACTAATTGAACCTGAGATAGGCCCTCGAAAAAAACAAACAGTAAAAAATATGAATATGGAAGTTAATTTTTTGATTTGGCGTTTAATTTGCAGAACTCCATTTTAATTTATGAATTAATTTTCAAATCAAACACAGATTTTTAAAACACATAAAAAATAATATTGTGACAATTGTTTCGCCTAGTTATGGCATTTTCTAACGAATGTGAAGATCAAATGGACTGATGGTCGCTATACGGCTTATGTAGCTATACAATTCTAGGTACTTAAGTTGTCACAATATTAATTTTTATGTGTTTTTTGTCCGCCTCCGTGGTGTAATGGTCAGCGTGTTTAGCTACCGTGCTGGAGGTCCCGGGTTCGATTCCCAGAGGTGGGTGAAAATAAATATTAGTGATTTTACACTGTAATATTTATTTAATATAAGCCTGGATTGGTTCCTGAAGCGCAAGAGTGATCACCTTGCCTCCATGTAAGTAATGATCAAGATAAAACTGCGTCAATTCGATGCAGTGCCCTATGCACCATTGGGTGCGGATAAGGGTTATAAGTAAAAATAAGTGTTTTTAAAAATATACAACATAGTAGACTCAAGACATCTGTATTTGATTTAAAAATTAATTCACAAATGGAATTTTTACTCTATTGCATTCACAATGCGTTACTATATCGTGGGTATACTGGCAAAAAACGTTAACTAGAAAATATGAAATTTTAACTTAACGATGCATATTAAGTATAAAGTGTTCAATGTTCTATAAACTGGCAAAATACTCGTACTAAAAGTATTATTTTTTGAGGTCTCAATAAAGATGAAGAAGAATATGGAAGTCTGGGCATTTACAGGGCATAAGACCATCGTAGGCTGGTTAAAGTGATTCCTTTACACACGTGTAACATTCACCAATTCTACCCATGATACTCTTGAGTAGTTTGAAATGTCATATTTATGTGGTTTTACAAGTAAATTAAACTTTAAGTTTAATAGTGGGTATTTTATGCTGGCTAAAAGCTTTAAAGAACAGGGATTATTCAAACGGGGATTTTAGAGTTAATGTTTTTTACCAGTATACCCATGATATATTGTATATAAGGGAGTTTTTAATGTACGATCACATTTATACATATTAGGGAGAAAACGTATTCCACATATGCAAATGTGAGGTAAAACTTCATATGATAGATGTTTGAATGGTGATATAAGGAAAGAATGCAAGACTGAAATGAGCATTATCAATAAAATTAAGAAAGGTATGTTGAGATAGTTTGGGTGTGTAAATCAAATGAGTGAATAAAAAGCAGTAAAACAAATGTATGAGGCAAATGTAGTTGGAAATAGAAGCAGAGAAAAACCAAAGATAAAATGGCATAATCAAGTATTTCAAATACTTGAAAGTGCTCAAGTCAGGAGTCGGAATAATTGGCAGGTCGGTATGAGGAGATGCATAAATATTAAGGAGACGAAATTTGTTTGCAAAGACAGATTGGTGTGGCGTTCTATTCTCTCCGCCTACCTTTGCGGTGAAGCGGCACAATGGTAAGTTTTAAAAAAATCTTCATATTATACATTAGGTAAGAAAAAAATGTATTTAGTTTATATGCTTTTATTTCAAATAAATTTATTGAATGTGATGTGATTTGAGATGGACATTTAATCCATGCTTACTTTGATAAGCATTATCGCAATGATCACAAATAAAGTTTTTAACACCATTATGACATAACATATGTTTCCTCAGTCCCGAAGAACAAAAGAATCTTTTTTCGCACAGATTGCAAACATGTTTTCTTTCACCGTTGTGCACTTTTCTTACATGCGCGCTTCTTGCACTAGATGTCATAAACACTCTTTCGCAAAATTCACATTTTTTAGTTTTTTCCTTTTTGTGATTCCAAATTATATGCGAATTAAGATTGCAAGGCTGCTTGAAAGTTTTTCCGCAGTACTTGCATTGGAGTTTACCCTCGCCATGAATAAGTATGTGAATTTTGATATACCCATCGGGGAATGATTTTCCGCAGATGTGACACATCACCATCTTTTGGTTTTTCTTCGGGTTTAAAATCTTTTCAGGTACTTTGATATTTGTTTTGCAGTAATTCATGTGAGCATTAAGCCTGCTTTCCTCCATGAAGCCTTTCCAGCATTGCGGACAAACGTAGGGCGTTAAATGCTTCTTTTTATGCACCAAAAGGAATTTAACATCGTCAAATCTTTCATTGCAATAGTCACAAGGTTTTCCTGTTCTTTTACTTTGTGGATGTTCGGAACAACAGTGGTCGTACAGTTCCAATTGCTCTGAAAATTTGCAACTGCAAACTGTACAAAAATAATATATATCCCGGTCGCCAGATTCACTGGATCGATCGCAACTTTTTTCTTTTACTGGAGGAACATACATTTGTGCGTTTGTAACAAATTTTTGTTCAGTGTCCATTTCTTCGGAAGACAAATGATCATAATCGTTTTGTGGAGAATATATTTTTGTGTCTTCTTCGTCACTTAAAGGACAAGGGGACACATTTTCATCGGCAACATCAGTCGCCTTATTTTCTAGGTATTGTAAAAAAACAGTTTCGGAATTATTTGTAATCTTTTTAAAGGAATATGACATCTGAAGTGTTGTTATACAAAACATGCATATGTTTTGTGGTAAGCCGTCTCTTGCAGACATCTGAAAAAAATGTTTTTAGTATGATTGAGATGATTTTTTTATTTTTATTTTATATCATTTTATTTATTATTTATTTAAGAATTGTACAGTTTTACATTTAGTAAAAGTATATGATAAAAAATAGTTACATTCATAAAAAAAGAAAGCCAATTACACAATTCCACAATTTCCAAATTTCAGTACATATTTTTTGTATTCTTATGATATATACAAATATTACAAATTAATGCTGTTTTCAGGTAACCCTAAAAAAGTTGTGTTTAAAACAGGAATTAAGTTGCCGGAGAGCGGGGGTCAAATCTAGAAGCGATAACTTAAGGATGATCGAACATGAATTTTTTTAAGATAAAAATTCTGGGCATTTACAGGGCTTACTGTGTGTCACGTGGTTTAATTGATCACTTAATTCAGTAAAACATTTACTATTCTTTTCGTCTGTTGAGTTAATCCAGTTAATTTTGATAACCATCGGACAGGGATTAAATCCAGTATTTGCGTGTCCGCCTCCGTAGTGTAATGGTCAGCACGCTTGGCTACCGTTCTGGAGGTCCCGGGTTCGATTCCCAGGGGGGGTCAAATAAATATAAGTGATTTTTTCTCTCTAACATTTTTTCAATATTACCCTGGACTGGTACCTGAAGCGGAGGGCTGATCACCTTTCCTTCATCTGTTAACGATCAAGATAATATACTGCATTTATATGTGCCCTATGCACCATTGGGGTGCGGATAAGGGTTTGAAAAATTTCCATGCAAATATTTGAACAAACTCAAAATAATGTTGGTATAAATAAGAAAAAATGTTTTCTTATCAATCAAACCTGGGTTCGATTCAAAAGAACACATTTTTTTATAATTTTGAAGAAAAATAGTTGTGTTTTTATTATTTTACACAAATATTTCAATTTCATACTATTTCTGTGAGCCTAAGCGGCTCATTATTAGAGATAAGTATCAAATTGTGGTACAGTGGGTTCGAACCGGGAAACTCTGACTTAAGAGTCCGCGACACTAACCACGGGACCCCAACCCGACTTTGTTTTTACAAACATCTGGATCAATCAGATCTCACTGTTCTTGAAATTATTTTTTTTGTTTATGATACTGAGAGCATATTAACCACAAATATATTTATATTTGATTAATTAACAAACCTTGATATTCAAACAAATCATGAAGATTTCAGCTAAAGTTTCTTTTTTTCCATCAATTTCGATTATTGAATTGACGTTTCTAATTTCCCTCTTTGTATTCAGGCAACATCGACATATTCTATCGAAATCCATAGTAATAAAATGACCTGAAATCAGACCACACAAAATAAATACACTTTTAAGTAGTAAACAAAACAACAACCAAGTAGAGCAATAAAAATATTAAATATT
This sequence comes from Brachycentrus maculatus, assembly GCF_059751285.1. Classification (NCBI taxonomy): domain Eukaryota; kingdom Metazoa; phylum Arthropoda; class Insecta; order Trichoptera; family Brachycentridae; genus Brachycentrus; species Brachycentrus maculatus. The sequence goes on from NW_028280793.1 coordinate 2,143,478, forward strand.
GTGTTGCCGTAAACAAACGTACGGGGCAAAGAAAGAGAGGAATATTTTTTTTATTATTATTGATATATGATAAGTAAGGGCCAAATATCCGCTACGTTTCTGCTTTTGGACAAATATTCCCGCTGCAAATCCCGACAACTGACATTCATCTTGACACTGACAGACTATAAACCATAGAAAATACAAAGATGATTTTTCATGTACGCATAAGTCAATACCAAAGACTATACACGAAATCATTCTACAATATACCTAATCTTGCATAACTCGATGTTTATGGCTTTTTACCTTTTAGTAACTAAATGAATTTGACGATATATATGTTTATTACAATTAAAAATGTATAATTCATAATTATTTCATAATTCTTTATTGAAAATCGATATCCTAGAACAGGAGCACCAGCTCACATTCTTCTTCATTACTTCTAACATGATTCTTATACGAAATTTATTTTAGACTCTACATTACAAATCATTCATTTTGGATTCCAAGTTTAATTTTATTTGTGATATCAAAATAAAGTTTTTTTTTATCATCAATTTTATTTATTTTTTCAGAAAGATTTTTATTGTTTGGAAAAGATTGTATTTAAATATTATATGAATCGTAAGCAATGTGCTAATAATACGTATGGCAATTTCAAGACCTATAATGGCGTCAAGTTAAAACGTTGGACTAAAGAAGAAGAAGAACTGAAATGTTTTTAAGACAGATGGACTATGAACTATATATGCATTGATTCGGTTTCTATCTTCAAAAAGTATAACATAGTAATAATAATAATAATATATAAATATATATATATATGTATATATATAACTAACTAACTAACTAACTAACCATCACGCCGCTTCCCCGCAGGGGTAGGCAGAGAGAATCGAACGCCACACCACTCTATCTTTGCAAACATTCTTTGCCTCTTCTACATTCATGCATCTCCTCATACATACCCGTCGATTATTACGACTCCTGACCCGGCCGCTGTCAAGTATTTGACATACCTGATTGTGCCAAGTTTTCCTCGGTTGTCCTCTGCTTCTTATGTATATATATATATATATATATATATATATATATATATATATATATATATATATATATATATATATATATATATATATATATATATATATATATATATATATATATACATATATATATACATATATATATACATATATATATATATATATATATATATATATATATTTATATATATATATATATATATATATATATATATATATATATATATATATATATATATATATATATATATATATATATATATATATATATATATATATATATATATATATATATATATACATATATATATATTTATATATAAATATATATATATTATATATATATATATATATATATATATATATATATATATATATATATATATATATATATATATATATATATATATACATATATAAATTTATATATAATATATATATATATATATATATATATATATATAATATATATATATATATATATATATATATATATATATATATATATATATATATATATATATATATATATATATATATATATATATATATATATATATATATATATATATATATATTTATATATATATGTTCTTATCTTGTTTGCTTTGAATAATAACATAAATTTTGTTTTACGGCCCGGTAGGAAATCTCATTTCTAAAATTTGCCCCGGCTATTGAAAATGTTAGCCACCCATGATCTAAACGGTTCACACAATATCCCTGCTCAACCATATTTCCATGCATATTGACTTCCTGCACATCGATGAGGATGACTTCAAGAAGAAAATACTCCTTATTTCATTCTCAGTCATTTCCACTTATAATTATTTTTTATATGTTATTTATTCCCTATCCTTGCTAAACTTGCAAAACACAACAAAGTTCTAATACCAATTCTAACGAATGAAAGTGAATAATAAAGTTGGGAAAGGAAGTATGGTGGTGAACGGTATTCAGTCGAAATGCGATCTCTGAGACGAATCTGTGGCTAAATAATATATGATAGATGTTCGAATGGTGAAATAAGAAAATAATTCATGGCTGAGATAAGCATTATTGAGAAAGGTATGTTGAGAAAATTTGAACATGTGGAAAAGACAAGTGAAGGAAAAACAGTAAAACAAATAAAAGAGTCAAATTTGGTTGAAAATAAAGCAGAGGCAGACCTTAAACTTGGCAATTATTTTATATACTTAATTGTGATCAGATCATGAGTTGGAATAATCAGCGAGTATGTATGATGAGGTGCAAAAATTTGGAAGAGGCCAAAAACATTTGCAAAGACTGAGTGGTGTGGCGTTCTATACTCTCTGCCTATCCCTGCGGAGAAGCGACGTGATGGTTAGCTAGTTAGTTTTTACATATACTTATGTGGATGTTTTCTTTGATGTAAAAACTGTTTTGTTTATTAAGAAATGAATGAATACATAAAGTTAGTTATTGAACTTTTTTCAAATTCACTAGTCATATGCGACCCGGTTAGATCGCGATCAGCCGATCCTTGTCCAAGAGTGATCGTCCAACGTATGAATATTTGAACGCACTCTAACATTTATATTGTATGCCAAATAACCTTTGTTCTATGCTTTATTTTGACTTGTTTTCAACTGTCATTCAAACAACTCCGACTGCAATTATACAAATTAGTTAGTCTTCGGTTGTAATCGACCACCTTATTTTTATTTTGGCGAGACAGAGAAGTTTACACGGAATATTTTTTAGTGCATGGTTTTTATAAAATGAATCCGAAAATGACTAAACCTAAGTTTGAAAGAAAATTAAAGCAACGTCGAAAACGATTCTTACGACAAAAGAGGAAAAACAGACATACATTTTCCAATTCGACCGATCAAGACATTACATCTCATAATACTGAAACCGATGATCCCATTTCGAAATGGACGCCCTTCTATCCACCGGAAAACGGCTGGTCTCAATATTGTACATCTATTCAAAACTGGCAATACAAACATGAAATTGCCTATTGGAAATCGAAAGCTGAAGCCTTAAGTTATGAAAATAAAGTTCTGCACAGTGTCATTGATAACATATACTTACAAAATAATTCTAAAGACCTACACAATACTCAACATATATCAAATTCAAACGAATGTGAAGATAGTTCTGTTGACGATGAGGAACAAGATATCAGCGAAGAATTCTTATCATTTTTGAAAGTGAGTGAACAGCATAAACTAGATAGGCAGAGGGCCAGAGACCTAGAAGATCAAGAAGAAAAAGTCCCGCCTCCTAGTAAATCTATGGAATCTGATAGGTTGGAAGAAAAGAAACTATTGTATGGAAATTCTTTCGCAATTATCAGTGGTCTCGAAACTAATCTACAGCTCAACTTTGATTGTTATAAGGATCAATGCAAGCCAATTTATTGGCCAACTATACCATTGAATATTTAAAGGAAAAATGTAAAAATCAACATAATTAACGGTCTGATTCTGTTTCACCAAACTAATGATGAAGGGGATTAATATATGAGCTCACCATTTGTGTGATCTTCCTGACATCATTTAACACAGTTCTACAACATTGTCTCTTTTATCTGCTGACGATGATACGATCCAGACTGAATACTTACTCTACTTATGACGTATGTCAAAAAATACAAAGTTTTCATTGGGCCGCGTTACAGGCGCAGGTCTAGACTTTCCATTCACTTGACCGCTCTTGGTGTAGCTTCGTGAATCTCTTTCAAGACTAGGAGGGCATCTTCTGGTGGGGCACTCCTTCACTATGTGTCTGACAGTCTGATTCTCAGCCGCACAGTTGCATCCTGGAGATGATCTGTGGAGCAGGAAGTTGCAGTCTTTATTTGGTGCAAATCCTGTTAAAAGTCCACAGTTCCTTCGTAAGATTAAACCCTGGGAACTCCTGGTATGGCAGAGTAACCAGTTTGTAGTTTTTCCCACCGTGCTCCTCCCATATGGACTGCCAATGGGGTCCAGCATCCTTATATTAAATTGTCCAGATGGGGATTACACTGAACAAAGGATTTTATATATTTTAGTTACGAGCTATTATTTTACACAGTTGTTACTCAAAGATCGTCTACTTAACTACCAGCTGACAAGTGTTTATTTAAATTAAATTTATCGTAAAAATAAGGTGTTTTATTTGAAAATATTTATCAGTGACTTATATTATCTTTTTTTATTATTCTTCAATCAGTATTTTAGAATACAATACTAAAGCAATGAAATTCTTATATTGTGTTTCTCTATAGATACATGATCATTGAACAACATGGCATACTGCCAAACTCAGAGGAATGGAGGTCATTTTACAACTGTAATTACTTACATAAAGGTGGAGACTGACCGGAGCATTTCGTCATAACATAATGTCGTAACATCGCTCGCGGCGAGCATCCGAAACTATGGATGGAGCGCTCGGCTCGGTGTACTGACTGCCTGAATGCTCGCATTGTAACGTGTTATGTTACGACGAAATGCTTTGGTTAGTCTCCACTTAACCCTCTTAATAAAATTAAATGTCAAATAACTAACAAAACGTCGTTTTATTAATGGAATAATTTGGTTTACATATAACATTAAAAAGGAAAGCTTATTGTATATGGTTAGATTTGAGGTGAACGTTTAAACCATTTCTGCTTTGATACGCTTTTTCACAATGATCGCAAATGAAATTTTTAACACCAGTGTGAGAAAGCATGTGTTTTTTTAATCCTGAGGAACAGAAAAATCTTTTCCCACAAGAGTTACAGACATGATTTTTTTCTTTTTTGTGTATTTTTCTCACGTGTGCACTTTTAGCGCTGGATGTCATAAAAGACATTTCACAAAAACTGCACTTGTGCGTTTTCTCTCTCTTGTGATTCCAATTGATGTGTGATTTCAGATTACAAGGCTGCTTGAATATTTTGCCGCAGTATTTACAATGATATTTACCTTCTCCATGGATTAATAAGTGTATTTTAATATACCCTACGGGGAAAGATTTTCCACAGACATGACACATTATTTTCTTTTGGATTGGATCATTTTCAGTTTGATTACTCTTTGCTTTGCAAATATTTACATGTTCATCAAGCTTTGATTCCTCCATGAACCCATTCCAACACTGCGGGCAAACAAAAGGTGTTAGGTGTTTTCTTCTATGCACTAAAAGAGATTTAAAATCATCAAATCTCTCATTGCAATAGTCGCAGGGCCTTCCCGATGGTTTAGTTTTTGGATGTCGAGAAATACAGTGTTTGTACAATTTTATTTGTTCTGAAAATTTGTTACTACAAACTGTACAAAAATAGTAAATGTCTGGTTCCTTGCACCGTTTAATTCTGTTCTTTTTCTCCCGTGGAATGTATATGTGTGTATTTGAGGCATACTTCTTTTCAGCGATTACTTCTTCAAAAGAGTGATCGAAATCTATTTGTGGGCTAAATTGTTTAATGTCTTCTGTTTCGCTTGAAGTACAAATAAACTCTATATTTGTATTTGCGCCCTCTAAAGAAGACACTTTGTTTTCTAGATACTGTAGTAAAATATTTTTAGAATTCTCCATAACATTTTTAAATGAATATGACATTTGCAGAGTTGTTATGCAAAACACACATACATTTTGTGGAAAGCGATCTTCACTAGACATCTGAAGAAAAAAGAAAAAATATATTAGAGATATTTATTTTACTTTTCTTGGTGTATAACTGAAGCATTGGAGTTTATTTACTGACCTCAATATTTAAACAATTTTGAAATATTTCAGATATAATTTCTTTTTTTCCGTCAATATCAATAACAGAGTTAATATTTTTATTTTCTCTTTTGTCATTCAAGCAACAGCGACATATTTTTTCAAAATCCATAATGTAATGTTCTCAAATTAGGTGTATTTTTAAAATATTAAACTAGAATAACAATAACATCTAGTGGATAAATATGTCACCAAAAAAATATTCATTGAGAAAATAATGTTTTTAAAACCATTTCATGTTTTTATCCACAACGAAATTAAAATAATTTGATCATTTTCAAAGGTAATTTCAATATTATCCCACAAATGACAGATTTAATAAACCATAGAAGATAGAGGTGAGTAGATGCTTAGTTATATTTTGACAGTAGTGTCGTCCAGACGCCAGAAGTACCTACCTCTGAGTTTCGAAGGAGAGAATACATGGGAAGTATATGTAAGTACTGAAAGGATAGCGCCAATGGGGACGAAGGTTTTTATTAATTAAAAGGGTGAAAAAAAAGAAGAAGCACTTACTTGTAGATCGTATGTTTACCACCATACGCAGACAACTAGGACCCAACGGTTTAATGTACAAGCTTGTTGTTTTCTTTCGTTTAAAATTATTTTGTTGTTAAAATATTTTACCTGTTAGAGTTACATATATGTAGTTGTTCCCAATAGCATTTTACACTTCTGACTCTCAAAGTTTCTGTTAAGTCACTCCAGATGCATGAGTATATACTTTTAATACTAAAAACGTGAGTACTGATGCAGACAATATATGATATTTGGATTTATCACGTGTGGCTCGTGATGTTTAATCCAAATAAGTTTGATTACAATATTTTTCTGATTTCATCGCATACAAAACAATTGTTTAAATGCCTGCGTAACGAGTAAACTTTAATTTCAATCGATGCATCATCCATGATAAATAACATGCTTATAATTTCTCCTTATGATATAATGATATAATGGTATTTGATATCTACAATTAATGACAAAAAATGCCGGCATTATTTTAACATCACTTTGCACCCTGCAGATCTATAATATAACTAAACTTTGCTTTGTGGTAAATACCATAATCGAGCTTTTATCGGGCAGTCTGCTTTTGTTGTTCAGATTTTAGTACACAGATGGCGCAAGTAGCTTTATTTATATCTTATAAATCTCAAATGCATATTAATTACTGGCGAGAGAATTTTACGATTCTGTGGTTTGAAACCATTTGGTAATACGTATACGTTTACTATATTTATTTTACCCGGTGGACTAATTATCCTTAAATTTCAGAATAAGTACGGACCTGAGAGAAATAACCTGAGAGTGTAATATTATCACAAAGATACTAAGTACTTATGTGTAAGAATATTACAGTACCATGATGCTCATCTTGCAATCAAGAAAAATGCGCAATTTTTTAAAAATTTTCATTGAGAGAAATAATATAATTTTAATAATACTTACAGTCGAAGTAAATTAAGATATAATTTATTTAGATGATCGTATTGCGACTATCGTACTATACGTTGCGTGTAGGAGACACAATTTTGAGATTAACCAGTAAATCAATATGCAAAAAAAGGTGTTTATATAATTTAATACAATTAGTTCATGTAATACCTACTGGTTCATGTGAATATTTAGGAAATAATTATATTACTTAAAAGTACATGAATGTAATATAAAAATAAATATTTTAAAGGGATACAGACAATATATCTAATTTTAAAAACGTATACCTAATTAATAGATTTATATTATCCACTGACACTTCGTGATGGAATTGCATTTTTAATTTATTATTAGATTAAAACCAATATTTTTAGCTTTTCCACTTTTTTATTTGACCAGCGACCGGGTTTCGTCGTTACCGACATCATCAGACTGGTATACCTAATTAATTGAAAAAGTAATGCAAGACTTGTTATATTTTTCGTACATATTCCAACAAATTATTTGTTGAAACATAAACATTTTTTTATAAAAAAACAAATTAACGTGCTTTTGTATTTTGAGACTTGTGTGTTTTAATTTTGCCACAAAGTACTCAAGTTTCATGTTCGATTCCCGTACAAGTCAGCGTAAATTTAAAAAAAATCTATTAACTCATTCTGTACTTTGTGGTTAGATCTATCCATTGATAATTTTAATTTGACTTGGTAAATAACAATATTTCTTAAACTCTACATATTGTGAAACGTGTTTCGATGCATTTCGTAAGTTAAGACATGAGGACGTTGAAGGATGAAGAGAGGGTTGGAGCTATTTCTTTTTTTAATCAGTGGGAACATGGACAGTTCCCACTGATAAAAAATATTTATTAAAATATTGATAAAAATGTGTCCATGTTACTGATACAAAATAATAATTAAAAACTGATCCTGCAATTTCTTCATCCATCAACGTCCCAAGGACACAAATCCAAAATTAAAAACTATGTAGTAGGTTTCACTGCTGACAATTCGTCGACAGTTCTTCTGAACTTCGGGAGCTGGCAGACGGCAGAAAAGCCTGGAGACGGTTTGTGGACTCCACATGTGGCGTTTTGAGATTTTAAGAAAAAAATGGTATTTTCAAAATGAAATTTTAATGAAAAATAAAGAATTTTTAATTAGCTGGTGACATTGTAAAATTTACGGGAACAGTAAAAAATGCTAGTGGTCCTTACTTAGCGTCATGAAATATTTATCAGTAGAGTACCCTGTCATTCACGTAAATCTATGGTAATGATAATTACAATTAAACAAATATTATTAAAGGGTACGTAAAATTAACATAATAGTAGATTAATCTAACCTCTATGGTTTGCATTTTTTCGTTCATACTAAACTAGACTTCTGATCGTGCAATGCTACTTTCACCGGGAGGAGGATCAAAAAAAGCTTTTGCACTATTTCAGTCTGCTTTTAATTTTATTTGGAAAAATCACGGATAAGATTATCTTTGAATAAATGCAGTACTTACTTAGCACCTGAATTTTGTAAATAAAATCTATGGAAGTAATTTGAAAAAGTATACAATTGTAGATCCAAATATTGAAATCTTTGATGAGTACAGACTTAAGGCTTTTTCTCAGACGTAGGCATACGAGCACCATATTATAATGCAGTTTTTCAAAAGTTAAGATAATAAATTTTATTTTTTTCTTCCAATTTGGATAGTTTGAAATAAAATTAGGGTCTTACAGCGTGTTAAACTTTTTTTATTAGATTATAATTTTAAGATTTTTTCTCTGACACAAGCAACATACGTATCATATTATAACGTACCTACTTTTGTTATGAGTTTAAAAAATATATATTGTTTTTTCTTCTTCCAAATTCGGCATTGTAGAGGCACGATATTCGGCAGGTAGGTTGGTAGAAAACTAGTTTTGTAATAATCCAATTAACGTTATATAATAAAAATTAATTGATAATTTTAATTGATGCCAGGTACCACATTTCCATCGGCATTGCACTTTTTTAAATCACAAGACTATCATTATTACATTGCCTATAAAAAAGTAATTTACATATCTCCTGGGATCGAAAGAAACATGAAAACTAATGTACGGCAAAGCGTGATTGTATTAAACTTTTATGTAGGGAGTGATGTTCTCGGTACGATATAAAATTAAATTTAGCGATAGTTAGATGCTTTATCTGATATAAATATAATAGATAACACTGGCAAAGTTTGAGGGAGGGCTACATCCAGAGCTGCTAAATTAAGTGAGATGTTATGTACCTACGTACATAAATACATTAAAAAATATATATACTTAATGTATATTTCTATGGCCCAACAATATAGGTAACTACTCTTATATACTGCACGTCCATACTCTAAAACTGTTACGTAATCTAAAACATAGTATGTGAGAACAATTTCAGAGGGGATACCAAAAGCTCTACAAACATGTATACTCGTATATGTAGATGTGACATCACGTTGTTTCCGCGCAAAGAGGGAATAGGATGCCATACCACTCTATCTTTGCAAACATTCATCGCCTCTTTCACATTCATGCATCATTCATCCTCTCAAACATACTCTCCGATTATTCCGACCTGTCCACTTTCATCACGCTATGATTTTTTGGTCTTTGTTTTACCATTTGTTTTACCATTATTTCCTTACTCATTCGTCTAAAACTATCTTTTAATATTTTTCTTAATTGTATTAATATTGCTTATCTCAGCACTACATTATTTCCTTTTTCCCTTATTTCACCATTGAAACTGATCATTCATCGTTTTGTTGCGCATTCCTGCATTCAGTCACTTCGACTGCATTCAGTCTACTTTCATCCTTATTTTGCCAACTTCACGCTTCACTTCCATATATTTCAAATGTGGTCAAAAGTAATTACAGCGCAGGAAGAGGTATCTTTTCAGAGATAAATAATAAATTGGGATCCTGTGAGCTTTCAGGAACGGATTTTTATTTTCCCATGTTCCCGCACATCCCAACATCCGCGAACTATTGTTTCGTCTGCAGGCCTTTGTTTTATGTTTCGCGCGGGTAAGTTGCACTAGGATTGCTAACATTGCATATTGCATAGTCTATTCGAGATGCAATCTGCGTGGCACGTATTCCCGCTGCATCTTGAATGCATTTCGTAGCAGGCTCGAGTCTGCCGAGTTCTCCATTTTCGCCCACACCTGTCCGTTTTATTAGCTCCACTGGCGGCAATTTACGCAAATGATATTGCATTGTTTCTTCCTTATCGATGTGACCACTACCCTTTCTGCGAGGTGTCGCCGAACAGCGAACATTAAAAGGACATAAAAAATGGAGGTATTTGTAGGAACGTATGTCTGCTCCTACGTGACTGCATTAACCTATCTCTCCCTATACGATAAAACAACACTACGTAGTTTTTTCCACTTTTGTTGAATTCAGATTTTTTTATTATTATTTTTTTGACATCTCAATAAGATGAAGAAGAATATGGAAGTCTGGGCATTAACGGAGATTACGACCGTCATAGGTTAGTTTAAGTGATCACTTTACATACGTGTAACATTCACGAATTCTATCCATGATTGACAACCATACTTTATAAATTTAAACAACTTTGTTTTAACCACTTTTTTATTATAAGTACACTTTAACCTACCGGTTTCGACAAGAATCTTGTCATCATCAGGGTTAATTAAATTCTAAAACATCAAAAACATTAAAATACTCATAATTAATTACATTCCCTTACCAAAAACTTCCACACACTCCGTAAAAATCCTAAATGTTATTTTTATTATGCATTGCGTAACAACCCCAAATAACAACTGATGGAATCACCCAAAAACAGAATGAAGCAGCGCACGCATACGTAAAGTGGAGAACACACAAAAACCTACTGTGCGAAATTTTTAGGAACAGAAATTGGGAAAATATCAAAAATAGGACTGTTACTTAAATTTAATGGATTATCAATAATATTTAAATTTGGTTTGATAGCTTTTTTAATTTTCAAAATCTTTCAATTATGCATTATCTATAAAATTACTTTTTTATTGTAATGTAGTATTTCAATGCCATTTTCAAAATTAAAAAAATATTATTTAATATATGTTCAGCAAATTCAGAAAAAATATTATTATTTAGGCATCTCATGTGTTCTTTTATTCTTATATTGCAGTTACTAAAATTTAAAATTAGTCGGTATATATTTAAAGAAAAAATTTAATCGTGCAAATTTTAAACATTTACTCACACAGATTTTAAACGGCTCTGAAATGATTATAAATATTTACCCGCTTAATAGATTTGCGAATCGAAATTGTCCACAAATCTACAATAGTATGCAGAAAAGTCACGTACAGGATATAAAACATTTAAATGACAATGATGAGGTTCACGAACTGTAGAGGTGGAGTACTGGTATGAATAAAAGCCTATTGACTTTGAATTGTATGCTTTCCACACCTCTGAATATGTAAAAAAAATCTTGAAAACATCCCCAACGCCAAGACTGGACAAGAAACTTTCTTATACCTTTGATTTTTCAGCAAGTGGTGACTTTTCCCAAAGGAAGAGATCAATGCGTGAGATTTAAAACCTACTTTGTTCATGAAACCTACTTTGTTCAATGGTATCCTGAATTCGACAAAATAATATGTGGTTTGAATCCACGTCTTATAATTCTACAATTATTAAAGGTTTTTAACTAAATAACTAACCATCACGCCGCTTTCCCGCAAGGGTAGGCAGGGAGAATAGTACGTCACACCATGTACATATCGTTCACTCCTTTCAACAACGTCATATATAAAAAAACTTGATTTTTCAGGAAATCGTTTTAAATGTTTAATGAAATAAAAATGTATTAAAAATAAATATCAAGCCACTTATTGAACTTTTAACTGTACAACAGATCTTTTTAGGTAAAACCTGAATGTTTTTTCTCCATTTGAAATATATTTAATTTAACCATATCCGCACCCTAGCCGGAGCATACGGAGTCCACAAACTGTCTCCAGGCTTTTTTTTCTGTCGGCTGCCAGCTCCCTTGCATCTTCCCAAGTCAGATCCGCGTCCCGAAGTTCTGACGAGAACTGCCGACGAATAGTCAGCAGTGGTCGTCCTAATATATTTAGAATATTAAAAAAAAATATTAAGCAATACCTTATCTTCAAAATGCAAAAACAACACTTTCTGCCTTGTAGCGGGTAAATATTAAGCTAAAAATATGCCACTTTTGCTGGGATATAGTACATTTTCTGGCCATTCGAAAACATGCACAACTGAAAATTGACGATTTTTGAAATATGACGTTGAAAGGATTGAGCGATATATTTTTGAGATTTCGATTAAAATTTGGTTTATTCGGGTATGTTTTCTAGGGATGGAAAAATTAATAAAGATATAGGAAAAGAAAGTGAATGGTGCATTGAATTCAGTTTTAGCAATTAAAACCCTATCAGTGAAAGTTAAATAGGCAGTACCCAATGGAGTCCTTGTTCCATCTCTAATGTATTGAAGCAAAGTATGAAGTTGGCAAAAGAAGGATGAAAATAGACTGAAAACAGTCGAAATGAGATCTCTCAGACAAATGTACGGCAAAAAGTTGTGTGATAGTTGTTTGAATGGTGAAATAAGGAAAAAAAGCAAAACTGGGGTAAGCATTATCGATAAAATTAAGAATGATGCGTTGAGATAGTTTGGGCATGTGAATCAAATGATAGAAGAAAAATAGTAAAACAAATTCATGAGCAATGGAAGCAGATAAAAACCGAGGAAAACTTGGCATTATAAAGTGATTCAAATATTTGAAAGTTGTCAATTCATTAGTCGGAATAATAAGAGGGTACGTATGAGGAGATGTATGAATGTGGAAGAGGCGAGGAACATTTGCAAAAAAAAAAAAAAAAAAGACTGACCTGGAATTTCATTATCTTAAAAGAATTTTATCATATTTTCTAATTGGGCAGGTTACAAGTACAAGATACTGCGTTGACTATAAAAAAATAATAAAGAGTTCAAAGTCATAACGGGCAGTATTCAACGAGAATTTCAATTTGGAAATTGAATATCAAATGCTAAATTATGTGGGTATGTGACCACAGAAGACCAACTACCTAATGCATTGTATACTTTTTTAAAGAATTTTCTATTGTTTGTATATGCAAATGATATTGGATTACCACAATGACAATTTAGGGACCGGAGACACTGCATGTTTATTGATGACTGATGACCGATGTGAGTACGCGGAGCTGCGTCGCAGAAGTGTGCGGAAACCCCAAAAATCGTGTCCGAGACGGCGTCTAATGTGGACTTGCGTCTTGTGAATACAGATTTTAGTATGTTTATAAAACAGACAGTTCTTAAATAAAAGGCTATAGACAATAATGCCTAAAATAAACAAATTTTTGTACTAGTAAAGACATTCACGAATGATGTAGAATGGAAATTCATAAAATGAAAATATGAAGGAATTTTTAGATATTCACAGACTATTAAGTTTACTTTATTTAAAAGCTTATGGTTATATATTCAAAAAGGAGTTTAATTATAATTTATTTGATACGCATAAATATTGTGATCACTTTTCCCTTATAAAATTAACGATCAAGATAATACCGTTTCAATACGCTACAGTGCCCTATGAACCATTGTGTACGAATAAGGATTAAGAGGAGAAGACGAAGACTATAATATTTACTTTATGGCTGTACAGTTTTATATTTGTACAAATAAAATACGTATAAAATATATTGTAATCACCATCATATTGTTATAGATTAAACGTTAAACTGGAAACGATCGATATGTATTATAGATTTATTTTTTAAATTAAGTAATCAAGACCATAACCTGCGGCTTTTAGGTCAGATGATGAATAATATTGACAACATTTTGAGTGTGTCCAAACACTTGTTCACAAAATCTGGATTATCTCCAATTACAGGAGTTATTTTCAATAAAAAGGTCAATACCTATGATGGTCGTCAGCCCCGTAAATGCCCAGACTTCCATATTCTTCTTCATTTTTTGATGAGATGTCAAAAAATAATATGAATAATATTGGGTTAACAGTTCGACTTCTGACCCTATTAATTGCACAAAATGGTGCAATGAATAGTGTAATATTTAATCAAATCCTCTCCTTATCATTCATCGTTCAATTGGTGTTTTACCACTTTTATGTGGTATTACACAGAGTGAACGATTAATGATAAGAAAAGTGTTGTATTACCATACCACAAAGTTAACAATGCTTTTACATACAAAATATAACATTTGATTTGGTGTTTTACCACTTTTATGTGGTATTACACAAAGTGAACGATGAATGATAAGAAAAGTGTTACATTATCTTATCACAAAGTTAACAATGGTTTTACATACAAAATACAACATTTGATAGTTACTACAATTAATTCAAGTGCAGTCTTGCACTTGAATTAATTGTACACACGCCATTATGGCATATCATTAATTAATATTACTATGAAAAATCACAAATATGAATGTACCTACGAATATAAAAATTCATGGAAATTGAACCCAAGACCGCCAAAATGATAGTCACACGGTACCTAACCTGTTATTTAATTTTTACTGCGAAAAATAGCAGGTATCAATATATTTTACATAATCAGTCATACTTTTAATGACTGACATTTATTTATTTTTTTTCCTATTTTTGTGAGGCTTATAAAAATATCTTCCATTTTATGAGTGGAGGCTTATAAAAAAATGTTCCTATTTATGAGCGGTTGCTTTTAAAAAAATGTTCCTTTTAATGAGTGGTGGCTTATAAAAAATGTTTATTGTTATGAGTGGTTGCTTATAAAAAAATGTTCCTTTTAATGAGTGGTGGCATATAAAAAATATGTTCCTTATTATGGGTGGTGGCTTATAAATAAATGTTCCTTGTTATTAGTGGTTGCTTATAAAAAAATGTTCCTTTTAATGAGTGGTGGCTTATATAAAAAATGTTCCTTTTTATGAGTGGTGGCTTATAAAAAAATGTTCCTTTTTATGAGTGGTGGCTTATAAAAAAAATGTTCCTTTTTATGAGTGGTGGCTTATAAAAAAGTCATACAGATAAAACTTACACCACATTAACTAAATTTCAAAAACTTTAACCATTACGTGCAATGTGTACGCTTCATGAAATTCGGAAAAATGCCAGCGGCTTTTGCAAAGTACCTATGTACAGGTATTAAGTAAGTACATGCACAGTAAACAATGCCTCTTCCCACCCGCGAAGAACCATTTTTTTGGTAAATAAGGTTGTTTCTTTATTATTATTTTTTCTTACCCTTATTAGGTTTTAAAAAAAAAACTTCTTTATTTCTAGAACGACAAAATATTTGAGAATCAAAATATTACTCTTTTTGTTGTTGTTGTTGTTATACAATGATGTGGCAGTTTCAAAAAATCGGTTTGAATATTTTTCAGATACATAAGTATATTACATATATACATAAGTATTTCAGTAACTACTGCTTATAAAAAATTCACTTATTTTTTTCTCAAGTAAATTTACTGCCGTATGTTTCTTCTTCTAACCCTTATCCACACCCAATGGTGCATAGGGCACTGCATCGTAGGACGCAGTGTTATTTTCATCATTACTTACATGAAGGCAAGGTGATCATTCTAGAGCCTCAAAAACTAGTCCAGGGAAATTTGGAATAAATATAATAATGAGTGTAAATTCACAAATATTTATTTTCAGCCAGGGAATCGAACCCGAGACCTCCAGAACGTCAGCTAAACACGCTTACCAATTACATCATGGAGGCGGACATACGCCGTATGTTTAGAAACATACGGAATTTGTCCGTATGTAATTTTTAAGATTATTTTTATTTGTTTACTAAAAATTAATAAAATTTTATACCCATATAAAAACTAATATCAAACAGTTATATGTTATCATCTAATATATTTTATAAAAGCATGTTATTTATTACTAGCTTTAATATTTTTTCAAGGGATGAAAAATATGAAATTAACGCAATTTGCCTTTTACATTCTTTGAGTACCACTAAATTATTCACCGAAGGTTTTGCTGGGGTGGTGTATACAACAAATATTAAGGAAGTTTTTCCTTATCATGCTCTTCTAAGAATATCGGTTATTGGATAGCTAGACCCATTAACCGATAATCAAAATTTTCATTCGGGTTGAGTGTCTCGCGTTATTGTAATAATTTTTTTTTTTTTTTTTTTATAGGGATAAAAAGATTGGTACAGCTAAAGAAAGGAGAGTAAATGCTGGAAACAGAGTGAATTCAAAGCCTTATCCGCACCCCAATGGTGCATAGGGTACTGTATTATATTTAAACACAGTGTTATCTTCAGGTGATCAGCCCTCCGCTTCAGGTACCAACCAGCCCAGGGTAATATTGAATAAATATTAGAGTGAATAGTGCAATGAAATCAGTTAAAGCAAATAAAAACCTATCAGCGAAAGCTAAACTACCAGTGCAAAACAGTGTCCTCGTTTCAACCCTAATATATTGAAGCAAAGCATGAAGTTGGCAAAAGAAGGATGAAAGTAAACTGAATGAAGTATGATGTATGATGTATGTTCGAATGGTGAAATAAGGAAAGGATGCAAGTCTGAATTAAGCACTATCGATAAAATTCAAAAAGGTGTGTTGAGATGGTTTGGACATGTGGAACGTATGAAAGAGGAAAGAGCGGTAAAACAAATTTATGAGGCGAATGTAGTTGGAAAAAGAAACAGAGGAAGACCGAGGAAAATTTGGCATGGTTAGGTATGTCAAATACTTGAAACCAACCGGGACAGGAGTTGAAATAATCGGTATGGCTTTATACTATCTTTACCTATCCCTGCGGTGAAGCAGCGTGATGGTTAGTTAGTCAGTTAGTTAGATAATAAAATAACTTGCGTCGGTAGTAGGTATGCACAAATTAAAAAAATATGATTTTAAAACACTTCTCTATAATTTTGTTGAATAACTGATAAAACAGAGATAGATTGTTAACAAATTCTTCCTTGAAACTCACCAACGACGCTGTAATATTTTCTAATCTAGCGGCAATTAAAATTTTAACATCACTTGTTGTCAATTAGCTATTTCGACTCCATGAAAAGTATTATAAGACTCGTTTTTGCGATGTGTATGCATTTTCAAAAACCATATCTCTATACTAACAAGATATCACCGTAACACTTAAAGCGCATGCGCAAGAAAGATTACTCTTGTATAAGGTTTGGATTTAATTCTAACAACAGCATCTACTTTATTCACTTTGTTCCCAGCATTCACTCTCCTTTTAATATTTTTATCAATTTTTCCATCCATAGAAAATGTACTTCCCAAATAAACGAAATCATCTAACTATTCCACAATTTCCCAATGAACTAATATTTTACACTCAGATTCATCTCTCACAATTTCCCAATTTAATAATATTTTACACTGAAAATTTCATTACATTAAAAAACAATAAATTTAGATTGGTCAACATTATTTTTTGACATCTCATCAAAGATAAAGAATAACATGCAAGACTGGATATTTACGGGGCTGACGACCGTCATAGGTTGGTTTAAGTGATCACTTTACACACGTGTAACATTCACCAATTCTACCCATTATTGACAACCACACTACTCAAATTCTTGGAAGTTCTATATATATGTATATAATTCAGAAACATTGCTCAAGAATCACTAGAAGTTCACTAGAGACATCTATTGGTGAGATGAAAATATATATTCTTCTTTATCTTTGATGAGTTGTCAAAAAATAATATGAAAATTAACTCTTATAATTGGAGATAATCCAGATTTGTGAACAAGTATTTGGATACACTCAAAATATTGTTTGTCAACATTCATCAGCAAATCACTTAGATCATTCTTTTAAAAGGGCAATTGCCAATAGTCGCACAAAGCATATACAGCTGGTTTATCTTAACGCGTGTTATTCTGAAATGACCCTGGTATTAATTGATAAAAAAATCGGCCTCGAATCAGCCCCCTTCGTTTTAATTGAATCATTGTTAATAACAAAGTGGATTATTTACAACGGCGGGTACTACTTACATCACTAATCCATAGTTATCACTCTCGGATACACTAAATTCATTATTTACAAGTCGTAAAATTTAATTAAAATTATATAATTATGCCCGTACACCCGGATTATAAGATTGAAAAGGCTGAAATGCTGTTTAATTATTATTTTCTAGGTTCCATACCTACCTACTAAAATTATGTTCGGAATATTGTGTTCCACATGCCTACGATTCGATTTTTTTGTGCAACAGCCGGACTGGTTTTAGATCGAGAGGTTCGGTCGAATTAAATATAAAAATGTTGTTTCTTTATTTCGAATGTAATAAAATGTCATTACGGGCGATGGAATAATTGTACGCACTAAATACAGACTATATAATATAACAGTAGATAATAATAGAAGCATCGGTCGGTAGAGTCGAAGCAAATGGTGTATGACGGAGTACTTGTATCGGGTATTCGTGCACATTCGGACCACTGATGACTACGTGTGGATGAGTACCGACTATTAAGTTTAGTGCTAGAATTGGCATTCCGCTCTAGAGTGCTCTCAGCTCCCAGTCCACTCCTTGCCACGGTATTGCTTTATGCTTTATAATAATAACGTTCCTCTAACTTGTAACTGAGACATTACTTTACAAGGAAACTGAAAATGGCTTGAATTATAACTTTAAAAAATTTCATTACTGATAGTATAATATTTTTTGCAAATTGATTTAATATTATTTTTTGACATCTCATAAAAGATGAAGAAAAATATGAAAGTCTGGGCATTAACGGGGCTGACTACCCGTTAGTGATCAAGTAGAAATGATACCTCCTCCATTTCCGGTAGATTCTTTTATAAATATTATATTTTTTATGAGAGTTTAATTACGTTGGTGTATTTCAACCTGATTCTTATGTTTTTATGAAAGAAAACTTTCTGCAAATTATAATAACAAAATATTATGAAACATATGTCATCTGATATATTGTACGGTCAGGTTAGGAGATGTATGAACATGGGAGAAGCTAATAATGCTTGTAAAGACACAGTAGTGTGGCGTTCTATTCTATTTGTCTTCCCTTGCGGGGAAGCGGCGTGATGGTTAGTTAGTTGTTTAATGAAAAACCATCCATTTTCGTATAATCACTGTCTTCAGCGCCATTTTTGTGAAACTTTATAAAAGTAAAATATTGTTTTTAACCACATTTATTTTTGGTACTTTTCTTTAGCCTTTTTATCTTCAGGGATAGATATGTACCTATCCACCCCTGGAAACGATAAGGTGCTTATGGAAACCCGTTGGAGAAAAGTACCAAAAATAAAGTGGTCAAAACAAAGTTTTATTTTTCATATTATTTTTTGATATGTCATCAAAGATGAAGAAAAATATGGAAGTCTGGGCATTTCCGGGGCTGACGACCGTCACAGGCTGGTTTAAGTGATCACTGTACACACGTGAAACATTCACCAATTCTACCCATTATTGACAACCACACTACTCAAATTCTTGGAAGTTCTATATATATAAACCAATTCAGAAACCTTGTTCTTGAATCACTTGAACTTCACTAGAAACATCTATTGGTGAGATGTAAAGAAGCTTTTTACTAAGCAGAAACTCTCAAATTAGTATGTGAGGTCCGAATCCTGGATTGTAATCACACACATGAGAAACGCCAAAAAATACCATTTTAATTTTTATTATTTAAGCTTATAATTTAACCAGATAAATTATTTACAACATTTTGAGTGTGTTGAAATACTTGTTCACAGAATCTGTAATTGGAGATAATCCAGATTTTGTGAACAAATATTTGGACACACTCAAAATGTTGTAAACTTGATTTAAGATTAAATACAAACATAAAAAAATTAAATAATGTTTACATTTTATATGAATGTCTACATTATTTAATATGACAATGACTAAATCCTTCACCCTATTGTCTATGTTCTCACTGATAAAAAAAAGTTCCTACCCTCTCTTCGTCTTTTAATTTCTTTTTTGTCGTAATAGACAATAATGATAAAAATACGAATTATGTATGTTTCATTATTATTGAATTTAATGTGTAACTAAATATTTTACATCTTATACTTATGTACATATGTTCAAGTAATGAGCATTAAAACAATATTGTATAAAGTACAATTCATTTATTACATATCGCTCACTCCTTTCAAGAAAATCATATTTCAAAAATCATCAATTTTCAGTTGTGCATGTTTTCGGAATGCCCAGAAAATGTACTATATCCCAGCAAAGGCGGCTTATTTTTAACTTAATATTTACCCGCTACAGGGCAAAAAGTGTTATTTTTGTATTTTGAAGAAAATGTATTGTTTAACTATTTTTTTTTAATATGCTAAATATTTTTCAAATGGAGAAAAATCCTTCAGGTTTTACCTTAAAAGATCTGTTGCACAGTAAAAAGTTCAAAAGGTAGCTTGATATTTATTTTTAATACATTTTATTATTCTAAAAAAAAATAGTTTTTTTGATATATGACGTTGTTGAAAGGGGTGAGTGATATATTAAGTACCCATGCTAGTTAATTTAATATGGATATTTAATATGACACTTTATAAATCATAACATTAATTTGAATTAACATATGATGTAGTAACATATTGCATAATGGGACGTGGATTCAACAACGTTTTATTATATCGAAATCAGTACTATCCATTCATGAACAAAATAGGTTTTAAATCTCGCGCATTGATATCACCGTTTTTGAAGATAGTCACCACTATCTGAAAAGTACTTGTATTGGGTAAGTAATTAAAAGTGCACATTTGGACCATTGCATTTGATAATCATTGATGCATTGATGACTACGTGTGGATGACTATATTTAATATTTATAAAAATAACGTTCCTCTAACTTGTAACTGAGACATTACTTTAGAAGAAAGCTCATAATGGCTTGAGTTATGAGATATCAGAATTTTCATTCCCAATTATTCCACGATTAAAAAAACCCGTAAAGAATATTGAAATAATGCATAATTTTTTTTTTTATGAAGGTACAAGCTTTTTATACATGTATATTTTTATTTGTATACATATATAAATAATAATAACCAATAAGATTGTGGCATAAAAATCAAAATTAAATGTTTAATTTTTAAATATTTCTTTTGTCGAAATAGGTGGTAACGATGAATCATGTATTATAAAATTAAATATTTCATATTACGTATGTTTAATTAATATATAATTGATCATGAACTTAAATATTATATATCTTATACCCTTATACTCTTATTTTGAGATAATGAACATTAAAACAATGTTGTATAGCGAGCAATTAAAAAAAAAGTACCCTAGCCAGTTAATTAATTTTATGTGATACTTACTATGTAATAATAAAATTTTGAATTACTAAATTATATCGATAATACATTGCATTATAGGACGTGGTTTCAACAAGGTATTATTTTGTCGAAATCAGCGCAATCGATTCATGAATAAAATAGGTTTGAAATCTCGCGCGTCGATGTCTCCTTTTCGAAGAATGTCACCACTAGCTGAAAAATGATAGGTATCACCTTAATATGTAATAATATTGACTTGAATTTATAAATTATATCGATAATATATAGCACTATACGACGTAGATTCAACGACGTTTTATTTTGTAGAAATCAGCGCAAGCGATTCATTAACAAAATAGGTTTGAAATCTCGCACGTCGATGTCTCTTTTTTTGTTGTTGAAGAAAGTCACCACTAGCTGAAAAGTACTAGTAACATGTAATAATATTAATTTGAATTAAAAATTTATATTATTGCATTGTAGGACGTAGATTGAGCAACGTATTATTTTATCGAAATCAGCGCAATCGATTCATGAACAAAATAGGTTTTAAATCTTGCGCGTCGATGTCTCCTTTTCGAAGAAAGTCACCACTAGCTGAAAAATGCTAGGTATCACTACAGCGTCCCATTTTAATTAGACCAATTAAATATATCCATTGAGTTAACTCAGTTAGTTGCAACCTTCCAGATATTTGAGGCTGGGTTCTGCGAAAAAATCGCTGCGCGCGGCCGCATACCTGCGCGGGGCAAGTGCAACAGAGAATTCAAAGTTCCCGCGCCGGGGAGGTGTCCGGGGCGGGCGGCGGGGTCAGGGGAGGGGGGAGAGGGGGAGAACCTGTTCCTCGAGCCAGCCGCCCGCGCTCCGCAGTCTCGCTGGAATGCTCGAGTGAAGTGCGCGTACCGTGACCCGCCACAACCTCCGGCGGACATTGCAAACAGTTCTCTCGTCGCGCGATACTGCCGTGTCGGGGTGAACAGCCCCGGGAGCTGCGCCCCCGACTCGCCCGAGAGTGGTCCCTCCTGCCCGACTCTCGTCCCCGAGGAGCTTCCGTGTTTTTGTGGCGGCGACGCGCGCGCAGCCGCCGCAAGCCGCGCGAGTGCTCTCCAAGTGGTGAAGGCTCGGCCTGTGACATTTTGTGTTTAGGAAACTAGTGACAGTGCCAGTGGTGATATTGAATAAGGTACGTGTGCCGACTGTGAGTGAGGACCTTCAGAGGGCTGCGCCTGACTGACAGACACCCTCTCGCCGTTCTGTTATCCCGATACTCCGATACTCTTGCCGACGTTCCCTATAGACCTACATAGAATGCAGAACCCGGGAATAATCTGCATTCTATGTATCAACGCAAGAACCTCTTTATCAGCTGTCGCATTCTCGCCAATCTTTCATATGCCTATATTTAATTGAAACGAAATTAAAACTGTTTCGGTGATTGCCTCCCTTAGAACTCCGTAATGTTCTCGGAATTGATCGTCTTATTCTTTATAGCCGTCGGATACCTAATGTGTAATTAAAAGAACAGGTTGAACAATAAAAAAGCAATCTGCGGCGCGGGAGAGTTGATCTGTTTATATACACGTTGGGCACGACGAACTCGGCTGGCCCGATACAGTGTTCTGCAGTCACTGGCAAACCCGAATATTATATTTCGATCAATAAACAGGGATCAATATACCATCTTAGTGTTGAGAAAATGTTTACATAACATCAGAAACTCAATAAAAACAAAGCGTAAATGAAAGTTTGTCCAGCATTCATTATTACTCTCAAAAACAATGTTTACCTTCCACGGTTTCTTGGTGTGTATAACTTAATAAAAAAACTGTTTTCACAATTCAATTGTGATTAATTTTATTCGAAGTTTTAATGATATGTCACTTATCCGTAGATGTAATAGTGCATATGGAATTGTTTTTTAATACAATTAATAACGAAAAAGGACATTAAAACGTCCGTAGGGAAGAATAACCTAAGTTGCATAGTAAAATGTTATAAAAAAGGAATAAAAATACAATATTCATTTTGCTCTGACTGGGAATAGGACCCGTATATCTGATTTAAATTATGAATATATAATAGTACCCCGAACACAACAATAGCCATAGGTACGAAAAACTAATTAAAGTTAAATAAACATTCATCAGATCTTTATCGATCTCAGAATAGCATGCAAAGTATTTCACATACGACGTTTTGGGATCAGGTTTTGTTATCTCGAATCGGAAGAGATATTTTTATTTCACCATAAATCGGACCTTAGACTTTCCGAATGTATAATGAATTCGAAATTCCACCAGAGATTATGCCTCGGCCACTCCGGGCTACTGGCATCCAAACCAAACTCAGAGATACCTACCCGCAAACTCAGAAATACCTACCCGCAAACTCAGAAATACCTATCGACAAACTCAGAAATACCTACCGACAAACTCAGAAATACCTACCCACAAACTCAGATATAAAACGTGTAATTTTTAATTTTCCTCTATTAGGGTGTGAGGAAAATTCAACGCCATATTTTTTTCGTAACCTCAAACAAAATCGTATTGGGCTGTGGTTCCGTGGTTAGTGTGGCGGACTTTTAAGTCAGAGTTTCTCGGTTCGAGCCCACTCTACCACAATTTGACACCTATTTCTAATAATGAGCAGCTTAGACTCACAGAAATAGTATGAAATTGAAATATTTGTGTAAATAATAAAAACACAAATATGTATTTATTTTTCATTAAAAAAAAGTAAATAAGAAATCACCTTCAAATTATTGAAATAATAACTGCATTACTTAAATATTTATGATACTATTTTTTAATGTTTCTTTGTGGTAATAGATAACTTATTTTGTCTATACTTCAAGAATTATATTTCAATAAAAATATACAAAAGCTCTAATATAATGTTAGTAATATTGCCTTAGTTTAGGAGTACCCATATTCATGAAATATAATCAAGTAGTGAAAAAACACAATAAAAATATATTGTGATTTTAATTTTTAAACTTCTTCCGTTATCAGATACTGCATAAGGCACTCTATCACATCGGGTTGATATAGTGGTAACTGGTTAATCACACGAAGGCAAGGTGATCAGATCTGCACTGTAGGGATCAGTTTAGGATGTAATTAGATCAACAGTGAAAAAATCTAAAATATTTATTTGAACCCAAAGCTCGTGTGCGGTAGGCTAACGCGCTTATCATTGAAAAATAAAAATGATTGAATCGAAATACCTATTCACCCGTCTATCAAACCAAATCGATTGTTTTAAAAAAGCTTTTTTTAAAAGCTCCGGAATGTTAATATTTTATAAGATAAAACTCAAACGTTGTTTTTAGCAACATTAATTTTTGGTACTTTTTCCATCCAATTTCGACAAGCACTTTGTCATCTTCAGAGTTGACCATGAACATATCCATCCCCGAAGATGACAAGGTGCAATGAATATTTTGAAAAATGTAATAAAGATAAAAGTTGTTGATAACAACGTTTCCGTTTTATTTTATAATGTTTATAAAATGCGCACAAATATCTTAAATAAATAACTAAGAAATTAATAATACATTTTTATAGAATTTTTGATAGGACGTTGATCAGTTATACATACATACCTGTTCCAATGTTGTTAACCTACCCAAAAATGTACGTAAATATTAAGAAAAATAATTTTATTTTATTGAAATAGTTTGTAAATGGGCTAATGAATATGGTTTGACATTAAAACCTAAATAATTATTTAAAAAAAATTAATGTCATTTATTTTTATCTAATAATTTTATTAATATATGCAAAAACCCATTTACCAGGGAATTAAGTTAAAATCACAATATTTATATCTTGTAAAAAGGGAGGACGGTTATTTCACTATTAAGTCGACATTTCAAGCAATTAGAAATCAGTCGTTAGAACATTGTCAACCATCGAGTCTAAAATACATCTTCGCATTAACGTTTCGTAAGAGAATTCTGGAAATAATATGACAATTAAAACAAAAACAATCGGTGGATTTATTATTATTGTTATTGAATCCTGTTTTATATTACTTTTCTATGCAAATCGGGGAATTAAATACAGTTTGTGAAAGAATCTCATATATTTCTTGTAATAATCTCTCTATATCCAATCTTACAACATTTCGAGTGGAAAATGATTATCGTGACGGTACAGCATTTGAAATTTCCACTTTTTTTATACTAGCTTTGTTTTAAACTGGAGATATATTATTTTTATTCGATATTTATTTATTTCGGACGGGACACAATAAATATTTAGTGACAATTTCACAAAACCAACCTACTGTGTGGAAATAATATAACCAATACATACATCAGTTTAGGGGAAAAAACTTATTCACAGTTTAATAGAGATACTATTGCATAGTGCAATGCCCCATGGGCCATAACTTTGTACTGATGGCATGTCTACCTGATCGGACCAATATCAACATAAATATACATGTCATAATATTATACATATGTACTATGCATATACCTATTACCAACATATTTATGTGCATTCGTTCATTAGCATATTCCGATATCTAAGTAGTCTGAAAGCCATACCATTTTCGCTGGAGTGTTTCGATAATACTAATTAATGGTTTAATATTTCAAACGTCGTTTTCTGAAGCCTTATTATATGTTTAATTAAATGGTAAAACAGATTTATTATTTAAAAATAGACGAAAATTCTGTCTTTCCTTCCATTGATTGGGCAGTCAATTTGTTGTATCCATTATAAAATTAAATTGCACTAGGTAAATACCATTACATTAATCACGTGTAATTTTAATTGAAAATTCTATCATTTAAGTAACATGTAGTAAGAAATGCACATTTTACATAATGTTTTGATCATATTTATAAAACTTTTTTAAATATCACTTTAAATAGAATTTGATCTAGAATCTGTCAAATAATACGGTACAAGTAAACCAAAATGCCTAAAAGTTTATTCATTTTACTATCTCATTGTTTCTTTTTTTCATTTCATTTAATCTATTTTATAGATATTCTACGCAATTATAAAAAAAAAGTATTTTCAAATTAAATAAGCGAGTGTTTTTGCCTAGAATTTTCACTCATGAATTACATGAAATTATAGTAACTTTAAACATAAAGAGTAAATCCACTCACGTTAGGCATAGGCTGTGAAACTTAAAAAGTTGAAGCTTGAGTAGGGTCATGATAAGCGGTATTGCATAACCCGTAGCTAGATTTCAGAGTCACTTGGACGAAAAAAAAAATTAAATTCGTAAATATTATATTACTTATGTACGGGCAGGAATTCTAGTCCCCAAAAAATAATCTTTACTCCGTTCAAAATAAATGTTTAAATTACAATTATTTTCTGGAGATAATCTCATGTTACTATTTACTACATTAATAAATTGTGTCTTAATCATAAAATACCTTAGAAAATGTTATTGCCTTATTCAACTAATTAGTAAACTTACTTTTTACTTTATCATTAAAAATCTGCACATTCGTTCGCTCAAAATCTAAAATCTCTTACAGTTATTCACCGATTACATATGAATTTTAGTGTTTTTATTCGTTGGTTCAAAATCGTAAATTTCCTTAAGATTTGTAATGTTTTTAACATTTTCGGTAGTATTGTTTTTCCGTGGATTTTTAATATATCATGATTTTAATATATATATATAATAATATTCATTGCTTCACAAGGATAATGACATATACGTATTAAAAATGTGTGTTGTATATTTTACTTATTTTCTATTTTACCAGACTGAGCCATAGTAATGTGTGCCCGGAAACAGCCAGTACTGTAATATAATCTGAACAGCGCTGAAAATCAACGAATAAAATACAAAAATTACTTTATATTTGAATATTTCATTTTGAATTCTTGGCCGGTGGTACAATATAATATGAAATTTATCTGGCGGTGTTTGTGTAACCATAATACGAGGCATTAAATAATTCCACGTCGACCGCATATTCCCAATTCCATTGACTAGTAATCAATGATTATGTATTCATTTAATATTAATATATAATTAAGTAAATTTTAATACTCGCTTTTTCAATAAATTCAGACCGGTGACATTCCAAATATTATATTGATATCTTTTCCATTTGTGTTCCAACTATTTAATGGGATTTAAATTGATCTTCAGGCGGCAGTTTTAGATAAATATAAAAAATGCATTTTTTACGTATAACTAGAAATCTATGATAATATTCAACAACATATATATTTGTGTATAACATATCGCGTAGGTATGTATTATTAAAAGTGTGTTGATACTACTTAAAAAAAAAACAGTATTGTTTTACGAAGTCAACGTAATACTTGTACACCTTTAGCAGAAAATAAATTAAGCATTTAGCTTATCTGCTTGTTTTTTTATATTAAAAAATATATAATTGGTTTAATGGAAATATTAGGTTAAAGCGTTATCTTTAAATAATACAGACTTGCTTAAGGCTTTGAAATATGTTAATTATAAATTTAGTTCATAAATTAAAATAAAATATTTTAAAAAATATCGACTAAAACCCATGCATTCGCCTTAAGCCGACAAAAATTATAAAAACAGTTTAAAAATTAATACATACATATAATGCAATATTTATTTTTGAGAATCAATTTTTGTAATAATTCAACGATAAATTGATAAAATTGTGAAAAAGTAAGAAAATTATTTTTTTAGACTAATATTTCATTTTATTTTCAGCGTACCTTTGTTAAATAAGTAAAAACAAAACGCCATTAAAATAATGTTAAATAAAGAAAATGTACTGCTCCATACTTTAATTAAAAATTATTTCTTCGCTTTTTCATTCACTTTTTATATTTTGCTAGTAAGGTCGTACGTGCCCTCAAATTGTATCTCATTAAAAAGTTCAAATTTGATCGAGATATACCATACTTAGCTACTCTAAAAACAAATTTTCGCTCACCGATAAACAAATTATTTATATTAAATCCAGGTAGGGCCCGGGTCGGGATGCTGGCTAATTTGGTCCATTCTGTAGCAGGATTGTCTTGAAGATCATTATTTCGGAGGTTCGTCCCTCGAACTAGGCCTATCCCTCGAAAAAACTCCGGTCGACTTATACCTGGTCGCTCCGAAAATATACTTAATAACCGCTCAAAGATTACCTGTCCTAACCAATTTGAAATCCTTCAAAGACACGTTGTAGGTACGCATTGTGTCTACGTAACACACAATAGATATACGCTTGTCTGTTACCTATATTTTTTCACCGGTTTCATACACATTAATGTGAGGAATAAATACATTTCTAAGTCTAGATAAGTTTAGATCCCTATCATTCAAATTTTGCTATCGATATTGTTATTACAAATAGGTAGTATTGGCGCAAAAAAGAAATCAATCGTTATAAACCATATATGGCTCATTTTACAGTGTTTATTTAAAATTTTCCATCTTAAACCATTAAAAAATACTTAAATGTCTTGTATTTTAATAAAATCTGATATTTGCAAATAAATTTGTTATTGATTTCATGCTTTTGGTATAAAAAATAAGATAAATATTCATATCTTTTTAAACGATATTAACATTAAACATGTTCGTTTTCAATTTTATTCGTTTTGTATATTAAATAAATGAATAACGTACCTGAGAAATAAGTAATAGGGATTACATGAAATATGTGAAACGTGCTTGAGAAATGGGTAATAGGTATTATATGGAGTAGGTAAAACGTACTTGAGAAATGGGTAATATGTATTACATGCACTAGGTAAAACATACCTGAGAAATGGGTAATATGTATTACATGCACTAGGTAAAACATACCTGAGAAATGGGTAATAGGTATTACATGCGGTTGGTAAAGCATGTCTGAGAAATGAGTATAGGTATTTTATGTAGTAGGTTAAACGTACTAGAGAAATGGGTAATAGGTATTATATGGAGTAGGTAAAACGTACTTGAGAAATGGGTAATATGTATTACATGGAGTAGAAAAAACGTACTTGAGAAATAAGCAATGGGTATAACATGTAGTAGGTACTTGGATACTTGATGTTTCCAACAAAATAAATTATTTAAAGATTATTTAATTATATAAAAGAAAATAAATATGGAAATAAGGTATTATTTAGGATTCATATAAACATTATTTGTATTTTTCTAACAATTAATTCATAATTGTTTTAAATAATATTATTAAAGAATATTCAATTGACTTACCAACTTATTATAGTTGGTAATTCAAACATTCTTACAAAATCATAAATTTAATAACTCCGTAGTTTTTAGATTACAGATGATAATAATGATTAAAAATATAATATTTCAACCAATTTTACATGCTAAAGATATTCCTATTTACCTGTAAATAAATATTTGTTCTGAATTTGTTAAAAAGTAATAAGTTCGCTAACGAAAGCTTCAAGAATAATAGCCGTATCAAATTTAAGCTTTTAGTGGCGCCAACGGGAAGCTTTTGAGTTAGTTTGAGGAGCTTTCTATACTTTCTGGCCTTTACAAAGCTACCTGTCAAACAATACAGCGCACGTTGCTTCGCAATAACTTCCACGTGGGGTGAACTGTCGGGTATAAAAGCCAAGTTTGGGATAATTTAACAATTAATTTAAATTATATAAATTTAATAAAATGGATTTAAAAATAATATAAACCTAGTCATGCATCAAAAGTGTAAGAAATGCAAAAGACAATTGTTTGAATATTTAATAAGGAAATGAGTATTTTGTAATAATAAAAATAAATTTGGATTATTTATATAGCGCCATTTACTCAATCATCCACCTCAAGGGCGCAAATTATGTTTTAAAAATAATTCATTCATTTAAATTCTTTAAATTCACATCCGCTATTTTTTTCATTCACATTTGAAGCATTTGTAAAAGTTTTTTTTTCATGAAAGAGGTTTTTTTGGCACGAAAAAATAATACTTTTCTATTATTTGTAAAAACGTTTGTAAGAACTTTCAAGAATATACGAGTAAAAACAGTATTATTTTTATTTGTTAAACTGTATGCAATAGTGTTTTTTGTATTTTTTACTACAATTATATAAGTAAGTTAATTTCTTTTTGTATAAGTTTTTTTTATTATTTTGTTACAATCGTGTTTCTTTATACTTTTACATGGTTTTATTATTTTTTGTTGTCATTGAAAGTTCTTTGACCACTTGGTTTATAAAAGTTTTTAAAGCACTAAATTTCATTGAAAATTCTTTAAATACGACATTTTATAGAAATTTTTCTTAAACTTCTTGGTTTAATGGAAAGTTCTTTATTTCATTTTGATATAAGGGTTTAAATCAGGATACTCGTACCCATAGCATTCTTTGTAATCAAAGTTATGTATTCTCAGGAATTTATACCAGACATTCCACCCAACACATTGAAACTTTTTATTATGACTTATGTTTATCTGTCCGGACCCGGTTGTACATATGTATATGGATATGCTTTAAAATATATTTTTTAATTTAAATAGACACTTCTTTTAAATATGTCCGCCTTTATAGTGTAGTAGTAAGCGCGTTTGGATAATATACTAGATGTTCCGGGTTCAATTACTAGGGATGTCGAAATAAAAAAAAAAGATTTTTCAGCGTAATATTTGATACTACCATAGACTGGTACCTAAAGCGTGGGGCTGATCACTTTGCCATTAACAATCAAGGTAACACTGCGCCCTACAAATTTGAAATACTTGGAAATAATCGGCGTGTATGAGGCAAAAATTGTTTGTAAAGAATGATTATTATTTTACAAATTTCTTATAATTTTTTTTAAATTAAAAACTTGAATATATCACTTAATGAGTTTTATCACTTAGTGAGTTGACTAGTTTCAAAAACTTACACATGTATTCATCCCTTGGTAAAAATTAAAACAATCAAATCAGTTTTTATTTTTACCGGAAGATGAAAAAACATCGGTATGTTTTCGAAACTAGTCGTATTTATAAATAAAACTCATTAAGTGGTATATTCAAGTGTTTAATTTTTAAAAAATAATCAACAAGTCATTCCACAAAGTTAATGCCGAATCAAAAAATAATACATTTCTTATTACATTAAATTATTATATCTAATCTATTTTTGTTTTAAAATTATTGAAAAATTTAAGTATACAGTACTGTACCCGTATTACTACTCATATATGATGGGTTGGTAACTTGAAAGTCTATAATGATTTACATAGATTCGTACGCGTGCGTATGTTGAATATTAGGCGGAGCGTACAAAGTAACTACTGTAGTGTGAAATACTATGTATGTACTGTTATACAAAATTCTCGGCTAATCCGAACTTTTCCAAATCCGAACAGGCCACATCCCCAATTAGTTCAGATTTCCGGGGTTCCACAGTATTTTTTTAATTTCTCGTAAGGACATAGTGACGGGACATCGCAGTGTCAGCCTTCTTAGTGCAAAGAATTAAATTACAGTTTATGGCCACGAAGTGTCTTTGAATCGAGCAATTATCCTTGTTAACACACATGTTTCGACATATCTCGAGATTTAACAAGGTATCTCTTATCAGATGTATCCCTGGCAGTGGAATGGCAGAAACTCTCGCAATTCCATACATGAACTTTATGTTCTAATTGCCACCGCGTCTCTTAATTGTCTAGTGATGAGTCCTTATCCCCTCGCACGTTATCCGTCACTCCGCGAATACTATGCGCTGAGAACTGGAATTTTACGTCGCTAGAAATATATTTTTACTGTCAACCTGTTCATACACAGCATTACAACAAACAACCTTACTGTAATCGCTTACGAAAAATAAACTCTTCACAGAAGTCGATGAGATTACTTTTTTTTTAATAACGTAAATTGTATGGAAATCCATTTTTTTAAATATTTTATTTGGAAATTTAGAAGAATAATTACATCAAATAATACACATAAAAGCGTAATACAAAATATGTACTTGTACTGTTATAATAATAAAATTCTATATTTGTGAAAATACGTGAAAGAGGACGGAAGGGAGTAAATGGGGAAATGGGAAAGATCAAAGCTCAAGTTTAAGATAATTGTTCGAAATTGTCGACTGACAATGTTGCATGATTTTAGCGCTGACAATGTCGAGTTGACATAATATCCAAACCCCCATATTCATCGTTAGCCAAATTTGATGTGTGATAAATATACGAACTTTGTTTAGAGCTTGTTCTACTCGTGGGAACCGCTAGTTGTCAATTGGACTGGAAACTCTAAAACATTGTAAATTTAAAGCTTTAGTTAAATACGGCAAAAAAACCGAAACAGGTTTTTTAATTTTATTTATTAAATGGAATAATAGATTGCTAATGAATTTTATTTAATTTTTAAATTATTATAAATTGTAATGAATTTTGTTTAAATTTTCAGAACCGTGGACTAACAATGGTAGCCGAACAGAAGAAAAGGTGATAGCGAAGGCTAGGATGGGGGGCATGTGGTGGGTAGCCGCCCTGCTGCTGGCCCCGCTGCTGGGGCTGCCCGGGGGCCGCGGCGAGCACGTGCGGGAGCTCGAGGTGTCCGAGGGCGCCCCCGTGGGCACGCGCGTGGGCTACATAGGGGACGGAGAGCACGCCGCGCACAGCGGCCCGCCCTACCTCATCGTGCCCGTGCCCGGCAGCGCCGTGGACTCCGACCTGGCCATCGACCAGACCACGGGCGAGATCAAAACCAAAGTGCCGCTCGACCGCGAAACCCGCTCCTCTTACTCGCTCGTGGCTATACCTCTGAGCGGGGACAACGTCAAGGTGGTCGTGAGAGTTCAGGACGAAAACGACAACGCTCCTACCTTTCCTTCTCCGATCATGCACGTGGAGTTCCCGGAAAACACCCCGAGGGATGTCAAGAGAACTCTGAATCCGGCCAGAGACGCGGATCTAGGCGCGTACAATACGCAAAGATATAACATCGTGTCCGGAAACACAGACAACGCTTTCAGACTGTCGTCACACCGAGAGAGAGACGGTGTACTGTATCTCGATTTACAGATAAATGGATTTTTGGATAGGGAAACTACCTCGGCATACAGTTTAGTGATAGAAGCTCTGGACGGCGGAAGTCCTCCCCTGCGAGGGAGAATGACCGTCAATATCACAATTCAAGATGTAAACGATAATCAACCGATATTCAATCAGAGTAGCTATTCCGCGACTATCCCCGAAAACGCAACTGTAGGGACTAACGTATTGCGCGTTTACGCGACAGACGCGGATGCCGGAATGAATGGTCAGATCGAGTACGCCATCAATCGCCGTCAGAGTGACCGCGCGGAAATGTTCCGAATAGACTCCGAGACGGGGCTCATCGCGGTCAATAAGGTGTTAGACTTCGAAACGAAGGAGTTGCACGAACTGGTGGTCGTAGCTCGGGATAGAGGGTTGCAACCGCTCGAAACGACGGCGTTCGTGTCTATCAGAGTGACTGACGTGAACGATAACCAACCGACTATCAACGTGATCTTTCTAAGCGACGACGCTACGCCGAAAATCTCGGAGTCCGCTCAACCGGGGGAGTTCGTAGCGAGGATATCCGTAAACGATCCCGATTCGAAAGCGGAATATTCTAATGTAAACGTCACCCTGTCGGGGGGAGATGGGAGATTCGGTCTGACAACGCGTGATAACATAATATACCTCGTGATAGTGTCGTTACCGTTAGATAGAGAGGAACAGCCCAAGTACACCTTGGATGTGGTAGCTACAGATACAGGATCTCCACCTTTGCACGCCTCTAAGACCATAGAGCTGAAGGTTACAGACGTCAACGACAACGCTCCAGAATTTTCCCGCAGGGTATACGAGGCTAGCGTGCCTGAACTGGCTGAGCCAGGCACAGCTGTGCTCCGCGTACAAGCGACCGACAGGGATGAGGGTGCCAACTCCGCGTTGCAGTACTCCCTGGAAGGGGGCGGTCCCGGAGCGGCGTGGTTCGCCATCGACCCCCGCTCGGGGCTGGTGAGCACCCGCGGCCGCGTGGACTGCGAGACGGAGGCTGCGCCCCGCCTGACGGTGGTGGCTCGCGACGGGGGCCGACCACCCCTCTCGTCCACTGCGACTATTCTCGTCACCATCCACGACGTCAACGACAACGAACCGATCTTCGATCAGTCGTTCTACAATGTGTCCGTACCTGAGAACGAGGCGAAGGGCCGCTGCATTTTAAAGGTGAGTAATCTATATTTTATCTTCTTCCTTGTTCCATCCCTTTGTAAACTGTAAACTTATCGCCTTTGTAAACTGTTAGGGCCAGATTTCCCCGTCCTCAGATGTAGGTCTTTTGATCATATACAACGTCACCTAGATCATGCCTTCGAATCATGTTATCTTTCAGTAGCATCCATTAATTTTTTGGTCTTTTTCTCGATGTCTTTCGAGAAAGATCCATGGCGACCGCCTTGTTTACAATATGTTAAGGTTCTCTATGTCCTATGTGCCCATACCATCGTAATTGCCTTTCTACTACCTTACTATTATATCAGTTATGATATCAGTTAGACCCGAGCTTCCATGAATTCTTTATTTTATGAACTCTTTATTTTATCTCTAAGGAACACTCCAGCTGACCATCTAAGCATTCGCATTTCAGCAGTTTCTAGTTGCCTAGAGTAGATGTTATTCATCGTCCAGCATTCAGAATCATAGAGAAAATTATATTATACTCGTATGTAATAAACATTAAACATTTCATCTAAATCGATGTTAAATTCTTATTACGTAATTGAAACAACTGTCAAAAGCAGTATTTTCTTTAAATTTATTTAAAAAAAGATATTCCCAGTTAAAATATTCCAAAAGAAGTACGTTGCAGATAAGTTTTAACCCATTTTGCTTTTATTATATTATTTAAAATTTATTAGAAGCCTGAAAACTTAAAACCTGTGTAAATAATAAATAATAGTTTTGCGATTTCAAGGCTGTCTTATGTTCATTTGTTTTAAACCTCAGGTAAACAGGTTATTTACTAACGGAAAACGTAATCTTGAACAATGTGCATGTATCTGTTGCAGTGAATTTAGTGTTAGCAACTATGGAAATTGTTCCGACAAGCCGATAATAAATAAAGGAAAAAATAAAACCGGCGTTAAGTTCCTCCTCAATGTTAACTTGTCACGGTATATTTTCAGTTTAACCATATCAAAACTTTGACAGTATGCTTCCTTTAGTTGTTGAATATCTAATTGATTAAAGAAAGGTGTTTGACGTTGTGATATAATCAGAGATTCGGTGTAAAAAGACGTTTAACTATTACGACTAAGAGAAAGAATCAATTTGTTCACAAGCGTCACATTACTGTTAAATTTACAATATAATATGACGAAAATCGTGGAAAAATTAAAATACCTTCCAATCAATTTGCAAGTTACATTTATTTCATAATGAAAGTCTGAGACATTACAATTTATCATTAGAATCCTAACTGTCCATCAAACCCCATCCCTTACTTTTTCCCTCTTCCTCCTTCCTTAACCCCTTTTTCCTTCCTTATTATCATCGATTTGTAATTTATGTTTTTTTTTCTTAATGTTCAAGTACTATCTACCATCTAATTGCAAACAGCTGTATAATGTATCAAACGTTTTGACCAATATTACTAGTCTTTTTTGTGTTGTTTTTAAGATATCGATTTTTAGTAATGAGCCCGCCAATAAACTTATTTATTTTTTGTACATGAAGTTAAAATAAATAAATAAAATATCTCGTATTCTAATCATTCTCAAAAAATGGCAATCAATTGCTTATTGTATTAATAAACCTATATTTTATTGTTAGCATTTTTACTAAGACGATTGTAACAGGAATAGATGGATATTCATTTTTGACATTTCAACATAGATGAAGAAGAATATGGAAGTCTTACGACCGTCATAGGTTGGTTTTAGTGATCATTTTACACACGTGTAACATTCACCTATTTTATCCATGATGAATCACACTACTTAAATTCTTGTAAGTTCTATAATATACATATATATGATCCAATTTCGAAACATCGTGCTTGAATTACTATAATTTCACTACAGACATCAATTGGTGAGATGAAATAGAAGGACGCTGCATGTCTGCCGTCTTATCAATGCCAGAGAAATATTTATAGTAAAAACGTGCAAGAGAACTTCTACGTTGTTCTACTTTGGCATGTCATACATTAGCAGTTTGAGTTGAATTATCTGACTTACGCATGACCCCGATTTGTTTTATTCAACGGAAATCAGCAAAGCACGTATCTTCTCAAAGTAGACTATGCTGTATGGAAATTTATCTGGAAAGGTAATCTGAATAAACTATGTCACATTGATCAGTGGCGAGATATGAATATCGTTCGTTAATCGAATTTGACCAGAGCTATGAATGAATGAATCTTCATATCATTTAGAATGTATCCAAATACTGGTCAAATTTTAAATCATGTTTTCGAGCGTTTCTCAATATGTAAAATAATCCGATTGGGATCTTGCATACATCCAAATAAAAAGGGTCTCTGCTAAATAAAAGCTTTCCCTATCCAACCAAAGAGTAAACCCACATCTACATTGTCACGAGATTGATGATATTTGTAATAGTTCCAAAAAAAATGTAGTGTTGTTGTCAATCGTTGTTAGAGTGGTGAGTGTTGCACTTATATAAAGTTATTACTTCATAACTTCCATATTCTTCATCATCTATGTTGAGATGTCAAAAAATAATCCCCATAATTTGACTCAGTTCAAAAATCCATTTTTTGGTAAAAATCGTATCCTCTTCCGTTGAGTTTTTATTTCTGGTACAACATTTACCATTCTACCAACGGTGAATGTTGCACGTGTGTAAAGTGATCGCTTAACCAGCCTAAGACATGTTGCAAGCCCTGTAAATATCCAGACTTCCATATTCTTCATAATTAATGTTGAGATGTCAAAAAAGAATCCTTATAATTTGATTTTTCATTTTTCGCCACGGCCCACTAGATCAGGTTTTGATTATTCTTCGGCAGCTTCGCCCCGTTCTGCGTCCATCCTCGCTGATGCGGTGACGAGGCAGAGAATTCGAACATCGGACCAAAGAATGAATCGCAAATTACAATCTTAATTGAAAATTAAACACGCGGATGTGTGGCTGCCCCCTGCGCCCCCGCGCCCTACCCGCACCCCACACGTCGCAGTAAATTGTTCAGCTGACAGTCATGCGTGTGGAATCTTTTGAGAAGGCTGAATCTCGAGAAACTCCTTTGGCTCTGAGCACAAAGGATTCTTACCACATTTTCGTTCAACATTATTCATCCTTATTTGTTAAAGAAAAAAAACTGTGAGCTTTAATTTCAAAATAATTGTACACATACTTGTGTTATATGTATTTCAAAGTTGTGAATCTGCCGGCTTAAAGGTTTTGATAGTGACCTTCGGGATATCCATGAGGTGAACTGACTTACAAAACTGGAGCCATGACTATAATCCCATCCAGTTTCTACCCTCCAAAGTGACTATGTCATCGGACCATCTCTTTTGGGGTCTTCCGTCGCCTCTTTTATTCTCCCAAGGTCTCCATCGTAAAAAAATTGGGATTCATCTTGTGGGGTCCTGTCTTGCAATACATCCTGCTCATTGCTATTTGAGTTTTGTCACGCGATCTATGATATCCTCTATTTTGGTCCTTATCCTGGTATCTTCATTTTTTTAATTTTATTCATCAGTCTTAAACCAAGTATGGATCTTTCCATGGATCGCTGTGTGCACTTGTGCTTCTCTGTATTTCTCTTTGTCAGAAAATCACTGATTAAAGGGTATTTTTTTTGAATGACAAGATTTAAATGTATTGTTTCCGGTATGGTTCGAACCAATAGTTGCACACGGATGACGAGTTTCCTGTACTAGGGGGTGGAGCGTATTCCGCGCATGCAGTACCTACTCGAAACATAAATCATGAACAAATTTCACTTAGGTACCCAGACAGTGTGGGTGACTATCTCAATCGAGGATCTATTCCATTATATCTCCGGCGAGATCTTGTATCTACCTCTGCAGCCTCTTCCCCGTCACTTGCCTTTGTCATTCCCTCCGCAACATCGATCGATATGAACTATTTCGACTTGTACTTACAAGATTTGTGGCGTGCAAGAAAGTGCTTCCAGCTATGTATTATAGTCTCTGCTCACTGGACACTCGCGATCCTGCAACATGGGAATCAACTAGACCAGTGGTTCCAAAGTGGTTTTTACGGGCCCCAAAGGGTTCCCCGGGATATTTCAGAGGGTCCGTGGAAAATAAAATTTTGTGTGGGTCTCTGAATAACATCAGGGGATTCTTGTAGGATTTAATTTAAAAAAATCGTGACACAGTTTTGTTAAGCCAATTTAAAAACAAATTTTATCAACGGTTAATAATGCCATCTTCCTCGTTCTTCATATTATTTTTAATCTGGAGTAAGATACCGTACAGACAGAAAATACTTCTTCAACCAAATGTTTTATTTATATTTTATAAATCTTATTTAATTAATTGATTTGATGATTTTCAGTAAATAGCGATGTTTACGTCACTATTTATAAATAATTCATCAAATAAATTGTACCATTCAATTCCTACCATTCAAGACATTAAAGTTGTAATTTTTCTATTATGTATTTACGTAGTTTTTCACCCAGGGTTCTTGTGATTACATGATTATGAATAAGGGTCCGTGGGACAAAAGAGTTTGGGAACCGCTGTACTAGACATTTGATTCGAACGAGCCGTCTAATTAATTGTACCAAAAGTTAAACAACGCAGTTGACGTATCATTAACGGAGCAAACTTAAAAGTAAGCAGATTTGCATTAACCGAAACACGTGGTCCGGGTTGTTGCCGAAAAGCCCGCACTGGGAGGCGGCCCAGAAAGTAACGTATTGCTAATTGGTAACCGTCTGAACCGATGGAACCCGAAAAAAATAAGAAAAAAAGACCATACTCGCCTTTTAATATTGGATTTCGGTTTACATTGCGCGCTTTGTTCAATCATGGTCATATTTGGGTCTCAGCGTTTTATAAAAAGGAATTCCATCCTGTTTTTACTACTACTACTACCATCATGCAGTTTCTCCGCTGGGGTAGGGATAGAGGATGCAACGCTGCACTCTTCTATCCTGACATAAACTCTTCGCCAGGGGCGTGCATTCCATATAGGCAGAAAAGCAGTGCCTATCCTAACTGCGTGACATATTAAAACGCAACCAGTACCTGCCCTACCTTGCTAAGTAGTACTTAATTTACCAACTCTACTACCTACCTCTACTGCCTACCCTAGTAAGAAGTACCAGTTTACGCTACTATCTATTACTACTGCCTATCCTAATAAATTTTCTGGGCTCGCCACTGCTCGTCGCTTCCTTCATATCCATATATCTAGTCATGCATGCCCTCCGATAACGCAGACTTTTGATACCACCAGATTCAAGGTTCTGATTGATCTGATAATGCCAAAACCTTGTACTGTTCTCCCGCTTACATTCGCCAAAAATACTTTCTTAGTCATTATCTCGCTATCCGTTCGCTCCACATGTCCATGCCACCTTAAAGAACCGTTTTTACTCATCAATTGAAATCTATTACGAAAACGAAAGTGAGAAGAAACTTGAGGTAATTTACGACGCATCATTTTGGAAATGGTTTTACGGTGACACAAACCGCGGAAGAAATGAGCGTGACCCACCCACTCCGTATGGAGAAAGTAACCAGCGGAGTCCTGTATTACACTTTTAGACTCATAGCCGCAGTACCTACGGGTGTAATAATCACGAAGCATTCCCAGAGCCGTTAAGTGCGGTAAATTCTCATATCAACATCAGCAAGTGCGGAAGATATAGCCGCCCACCGCAAGAGAAAGCCGTTTGACACCTCGCACCATTACTCAACGGAGTGTATATCGAGAAATAGATGAAAACCACACTCAGTCCTACTCTCGAGTTACATTTCAGACGCCATTACTGCCGGCCAGTACTTTGGTGGTATATACAACCCGAGCAAAGGTGAGGATCCATCAAACCGTGGCAGTAACTTGTCCGTCTAATTATTTTAGCTGATCCACCGAGTACTTAGTAGCAATAACTGAATACGCTAAGTACAAACACATTTACTAGAATTTATGATTGATATACCTAGTATCCATCCACTAAGCGAATAATATTGTTTTCCTTGTCCCAACACGTAATCGCTAACATCAATTCATCGTAAAACCCGAGAAAGCTTTGATTTTTGTATAAACGATGGTATCTTTATTGTGCTTACAGAATTTAAGAAAATATTGAATCCTCGTAATAATAAAATATAAAAAAACGTCGTGGTTTTATTGTATTTTATTCATCAGATATGCATCTCTACTCGGCTGAATATATTATTCTTTGAACGGAGCGTGATGTTTTATAGAATAATAATACTCATATAAAATAAACATTGCATAAAAAACAAAACCTAATCTAGCTATTGAGAAAGGGTGTTGATCCTTGAAAGATTCAAAGAAAATTTATCAGTAAAAAACATTTGATGTGTCATCGCGGGTGTAGGAACCGTATATCTTGCGGGTACCATTGTTGTTACAAATATTTATTTGCTTTTCAAACTAACTCATCTACACATTTTTTTTATTTGTGTAAGGAATTCAAGCTTATGTTAAAGATTCTTTAGATGTGTACGGAAAGCTTCATACTCTGTGTGCCGTAGAATTATCTGCCTTCAAGCAACTTTTGAATAATAGAACCTGTTTTTAGAAAATTTACATCACCTTTAATTAATTAACTTTCTGCCATAAATAACCGAATGCGACTTTGTAACGCACAAGGATTTCAAATGCATTTGTTTCATAGAATTAATTAAGAATTAATCGATTTTCCAAGGAACAGATATTATTACGTATTATATATACTTTTTTATTACAAAAATGTTAGTAATGTTAGCATATAACCACTCACAGGGATTTTTGTCTAGCGGTCTCTTTCCCAGAATAATAACTACGGCAGCATGCAAACAATACTACACATCCCCACCAAATAACTTTTCACACACTAACAACAAAATGTTGATCACATGCGTTTTTGGTCGACCTGAGGACCGATAATCACTATTGTTATTATACATTACAATTCGTATTTTACTAAGCGCATCTGGGTATCAATTTCATACAGAAGTAAACGTCTTAAATATTAAGTGTAGATAATTTTATCCTTACTTTTGTATTTTTATTTGTAATGCATTATTAAACGGATTGTCGATTTGTATGGTCAAGAAGTTAAAATGAATGACTTTTTTAATATTTCAAATTCATTTTTTAAGCCTTTACAGCTCATTATTAAAATAGGCGTCAAATTGTGATAGAGTGGGTTTGAACCCAGAAAATTGACTCAGGAGTCCGCGACACTAACCACGAGACCACACCCAGACATAACCCGAATTGACGAATATTTGTTTTTTTATCATTTGATATTTACTAATAAAATCAGTTAAATTCCGTATGTAATTGATGCCCCGATCGGTGTATGTACGAGATCGTGTTTTGTACTACTAATAAGTT
This sequence comes from Brachycentrus maculatus, assembly GCF_059751285.1. Taxonomy (NCBI): domain Eukaryota; kingdom Metazoa; phylum Arthropoda; class Insecta; order Trichoptera; family Brachycentridae; genus Brachycentrus; species Brachycentrus maculatus. Next base: position 2,185,524 of record NW_028280793.1, read on the forward strand.
AATAATGATTATATAATATGACCTGTTATTGCATCGTTCTTAACGATATTGGATCCGTTAATAGAAAATTCTGTATCAAAATAATGTAACGTTAATATTAATTTCTACGACTAAGCATTTCACATCGTGTATATTAAATTTAACAACCAATTTGTAAAAAATGCCGGTGCACTATCGAGATTCTCCTTTGAATTTCAAATCTTCACAACTATGACAGTATAATAATTCAGTATTGTTTGGCCATTTTAAGAGGAGAGCTTTCGTATATTTGACCTCACATTAAGGAAACTTTTATATTAATGACTCGAAAATGATCATATTAATAAGCACTTTAAATGTTTTTTTTTTGCTTTCGAGAGTAGACAAATACATTTCAGATTTTTGTTCACAAGAAAGTTCAATATTCTGCGGCTTTAGAACGAAAGTGTTCTATTTGAAATTAATCTGTATGGGAATATGGTGAAAATGCAAAGATTTTTAAAGGTAATGCATCCAAATATTAATGACTTTTTAGTTTATTTATTGATTATGTTACAACAAATTGTATCGAGTATCTAATTCATATTATTTATTCTCTTATTAGGATTTCTTTAATCGTAATAAATGGCGTAAAGACTGGTTTAAATATAGTATGACATAAATTTGTCAATCGTAGGTTCCTACTTGCAGCGAAAAATTATTAGCTGAACTAGTAATAAACAATATTAAATATTTGATAATTATGACAATTATTTGCTTTTATTTTACAAAATTTGTCCGCCTCCGTGGTGTAATGGTCAGCGTGTTTAGCTGCCGTGCTGGAGGTCCCGGGTTCGATTCCCAGGGGGGGTGAAAATAAATATTTGTGGTTTGTACATTGTAATATTTATTTAATATTACCCTGGACTGGTTCCTGATGCGTAAGAGTGATCACCTTGCCTTCATGTAAGTAATGATCAAGATAACACTGCGTCGATTCGATGCAGTGCCCTATGCACCATTGGGTGTGGATAAGGGTTATAAGTAATTTTACGAAATATAAAATCAATTAAAAATTAATATTTTTCAGAGGAAATAGAAATTTTACGCATCTACCTATCAGATTTGTACTCCGACGCCGACGCTTGGCTACCATCTTAATATGTGGATTGCAACAGTACAGAGATGCATTGAATTTAATGTTTATCGATCCTTGAATCGCAAATAATTGAATTAGCATCCGATAAGATCTCGCTTTCTGGGTGGTTGTGGTCTATAGAATGTTATTATTGTCCACTCAACCGTCGTTTTTTTGCGAAGCTTAATATGACAAGTTGCTTGAATGTGTTTAAAATTTGTTTTGTGGTTTAAAAGGTCAAGTACCTATCCAACGACTTGAAAACGATACTCAACCAAGTTGTTGCCACTCTGACTACTGAAACGGGTGCCTAAATATGCATAATTAAATAAAACAAAACTTAGAAAAAACAATCTAATCAACAGTAGCGACTCTTATGCAATATTTTAGTTTGAAGTATTTTCGATAAATAACAATTTCATATCTAGTGGACATAAAAACATACAAGTATGTTAATATCCAAGTTTCCATGACTCAATAATTATTTGTTTTTGCTAAATGTGCATAGGTAAAAGTTTTATAAAAAAACCTCTCATAATTTTATCTATTAAAACATTTTAATTTAATAAAATTAATATATATTTAATATATATATATATATATATATATATATATATATATATAAATATATATATATATATATATATATATATATATATATGTATATATATATATATATATATATATATATATATATATATATATATATATATATATATATATATATATATATATATATATATATATATATATATATATATGTATATACATATATATATTTATATATATACATATATATATATATATATATATATATATATATATATATATATATATATATATATATATATATATATATATATATATATATATATATATATATATATATATATATATATATATATATATTTAAATACTTTATTAAGATATTACAAGCTTCTCAACACATTCACAAGTTGCATGCAGTAGCTGTAGGCTTCCTATAAGAGAAGATTATAGACTTTAGTAACTAGAGTCTCAAATCTTAGTAGAATTTATAAATATATGATATATCGTCTAGAATATTATCGTATTACGCCTTATTTATGGATTTTTGTTTTGTTTTTATAAAATAAACAATTACAAAAAATACTAATTAACGATATTTCTCATCTAGTAGATTAATTTTTACTTGCAGATAATAGTGACTTTCGTCGGTTATTTTCAGCTAGAAAAAGTAAAAATACTCACATAAATTAGAACATTAAATATATCACGATGATATCTTACATTGTTTACTCGTCCGCACCTGACAGCGAGCAGTTCTGATTATTAAATTACACATTTTGAGTAAAAAGGTAGCAGGATAAATAAAAACGCGCAAAAGAGAGCATGAAACTGTCGGTACATTTTTGCGAGGAGACATGACATTTGTAGAACAATAATTGTATAAATTGTCAAAAGATTGTCCAAAGGCTACTACTCCACCAATTATTTAGCACCAAAGATATAAATGTATTCACCAATAAATTTTCTAATAATGTGCATATAAATAATTGCTTTATTATGTTGTTGAATGTTACGTTATCTGGATTTTCGTATCTTTAATCTCTCGCTAGACCGATAGTCAACTAAGAACCATATAATAGCAATAAATAACTAGCAACACCTGTTTGTTAATAAATAATAACTCATTCGCCATGTTATGCAAGCATTACTGTCGAACTGCATTATAATTTGCTATTGTTTTTAACTTGTACAGATTTTACATATTTTATATGTAGGCGGTATGAAGCAGTGCAGTGTGATCCTTTGTTATCAGAACCTATATAGAGGTCTACCAAACACGCTATCGGTATGAATCATGGTCACAATGTATAATAAATAATATTTATTGAACATTTCAACGTCATAATATCAGTCTTCTGTTTATAATGTCAAAGTTTTTACTGGTAACACTATTGAATATTTACCTTTAAAATGAATAGTTACCTTTTACGTTTCAATCAAGAATTAATCGACTAGATGCTAGCAGAAACACTCTCGAAGGGTAAAAAAGTCAGATGCTTATAAAAAGGTGGAAAAATTCTCGATATTAATTCGTCGATAATTCAATTATTTTATTACCAAGTTATCTTACCTAAAATTATCGATTTGTGATTTTTAAACAGACACAACTTGGGTATTTCTTTTAATGAATGTTTTTTTGTCGTTCTATGCGTTCATTAAAAAAATCAAAAGGTTATTTTAATAGCATCCTTACTATCTTGATACATTTTAAGCTCATGATCCTCGGACTGAATGCATAACATGTGATATTTTTTTAGAAAAAAATATTTGTATTTTTCTCTGAAACTATCGTAAATTTGATTTCTGGTGATATCAATCAATATTTTAGTGATAACCACAAAACTAGTCGAGTCAAAAGTCTATCTAATTGTACCTACAAGAAATGAGTAGTCGTAGCGTACAAAATGTAAATTTATTTGTATTTTAAAACAAAAATACATTTAAATAATAATGCGGCATTCTTTTTTAAATTATTCACTTTCTTGACTGTGTAATAGGCTTGAATAGTTCTTACGGGAATGGATATTAGTTGGGTTCCTACTTTCCGTGTAGAATTTTGAACCTAAGTCAATAAACCCGTCTTCTCACCAGCTGTTTATATTTATTCGGTTTAATTGAATCACCGTATTTATGTTGATCCGCCATAAAGTATGTTGACACGCCGCAGGTATTAAGCTAACTGTATCCACTTACATTATAAAGACAATATAACATTGTAAGCATTTTAAATATAAACGTTTAGGAGACTATTCTGCATAAATTGTATGGTTGAAAATATGTATTCAATAAAAATACAATGTATGAGAATTTTTTATTTATTTATTGTTTTTAAGGAAGTTTATATGTTTTATTTATTGTTTCGGCATTAACTTTGTGGTAAGATATGTAATAATGATTAAAGAAAACACTTGTTTTTTACCACTTGAGTTTTATTATAGACTACATGTTTCAGAAGTTAAACTTCCATCATTCAGGTCTGTATAATATCTGTAAGTTATTATACAGACCTGAATGATGGAAGTTTAACTTCTGAAACATGTAGTCTATAATAAAACTCAAGTGGTAAAAAACAAGTGTTTTCTTTAATCATTGTAAGTTTATATGTCTTTATTGATTTGGCGTTTAATTTGTAGAACTCCTTTTTAATTTATTTATTATTTTTTAGTCAAATGCAGATTTTTTGAGTCTACTAAGCTGTATTTTATTAAAAAACCATATGAAAATTAATATTGTGACAGTTGTTTCGCCTAGTTATGTCATTTTCAAACGAATGTAAAGATTAAATGGAAATATAAGGACTATATAAGGATCGTCAGTCCATTTAATCTTCACATTCATTTGAAAATGCCATAAATAGGCGAAACAATTGTCACAACATTAAATTTTATGTGTATTTTTTAATAAAATACAACTTAATACACTCGAAAAATCTGTCTTGGATTTGAAAATTCATACGTAAGTTTATATGTAGTTTTAGCGCATTCGATTCATCTCGGATTTGATCCCAGGGGAATCAAAATAAATACATAATAAATAAATTTAATATAATATTTAAATTAAAGCTTAAACTCTTTTTATTGATAAAATAATTTATGTATAAGGCACTGTGACAATTGGTTGATAAGTCTGTACACAAAGGTAAACTTTGTACAGTATAACTAATAAGTCGCTTCAGTAATTCAGTGTTTAGTGCATTCACGTATCGTACTGGTGGTCATGGTTCGAATTCTAGGGGAATTAAGTAATATTAAAAACATATTTTTATTCATTCCTTTTACTCGTATAACCCTGCCAATAATACATTTTAATTGAATATTCTCTATTATTTATTTTATTTGATATATAAAACATTTGTTACATAATATACGTTCATTGGCCGGGAAAGGAAAGTAAGAAGGATCGGGTAAGGAGTTGAGGGGAAGTAGAGAAAACCAAGTAAGAATTATATGATGGACAGTTAGGGTTCCAAAGATAGATAGTGATGTCTCAGGCGTTTCTTGAAAGTCAGGATACTAAAGTTTTTATTTGCTTTATACTGAATGTCATACTAAATGGAATAACATGTCTACAGTCCTATCAAGACGTGGCCTGAGACTGAGGAATCGAATTTATACAGTAAAACCACAATATAACGGACCTCTATTTAACGAACTTCTGATATAACGGACAAATAACGAAGTTGAAATCCATTTTACGCAATTTCGTCATTTAAGAGAGTTGATTTTTAAAAAAAAGCAAACTTCAAAAGTGCTAATAAAACTTGATTCTTTTTTTGATGCATTATTACCGAAAGCAAGCGTGTCGATATCAAACAGCAAAATCACTTCACGACGAGTGTCCGAAGACAGTAAATATATTTTTTTTTTGTTTTGTAAATACAGTATTTATGTACTAATTTTACAAAAAAAAAATACGAAAAAAAATATTTTCTTTATTTTAAACCTATTTTTATATGACCGACTCTAAGTTTTAACGGACACCCCCTTTCTCCAATTAGTCTGTTATATTGAGGTTTTACTGTATTTTGATTTCTCATCAATTACGTTGAATTTACGATCCCATGAAAATAATCCCTCTCAGGATGTTTTGCAATGAAATCTTGTTGCAATAAAATCTGGGCTCAAAGGTCCTGATTCATTTTAAAAACACACCTATATAAACATGACTTTATAGGAATGTTAATAAAACACTTTTACTGTGTTGTTATATTTACGTATAAATCATTTAAGAGGCCGTTATGAACATCAAACATATTTTTCAAATCGATGTTTGTATAATTATATAAGCAGGCTTACAAAAATAGCATTAAATTGAAATACTCATATCGCTCACTCCTTTCAACAACGTCATATATCAAAAATTGTAAACTTTCAGTTCGGAATGCCCAGATAATGTACTATATCCCAGCGAAGGCGGCGTATTAATATTTATCCGCCACAGGGCAGAAAGTGTTGTTTTTGCATTTTGAAGAAAAGGTGTTGTTTATTTTTTTTAAATATACTTAATATTTTTCAAACGGAGAAAAAACATTCAGGTTTTACCTAAAATGATATGTTGCACAATGACGTCATATATCAAAAAACTAGATTTTTCAGGAGATCGTTTTTAATGTTTGAAAATATGATATAATGGATTAAAAATAAATATCAAGCCACTTATTAAACTTTTACTGTGCAACATATCATTTTAGGTAAAACCTGAATGTTTTTTCTCCGTTTGAAAAATATTAAGTATATTAAAAAAAAAATTAAACAACACCTTTTCTTCAAAATGCAAAAACAACACTTTCTGCCCTGTAGCGGGTAAATATTAAGTTTAAAATATGTCGCTTTTGCTGGGATATAGTACATTTTTTGGGCATTCTGAACTGAAAATTGACGATTTTTGATATATGCATTGTTGAAAGGAGTGAGCGATATGAGTATTTCAATTTAATGCTTTTTTCGTAAACCTAAGTGGCTTATTATTATAAATAGGAACCAAGTTGTAATAGGGTAGGCTTTAACCTTCGACTCTAAGTCCATGACAGTAATTTCGTGACTTCAACCCGAATCACTTGTATGTAATATTCTTTGATTTCTCAACATAGATGAAGAATAATATTTTATGTCCGAGTATTTAGAGGGCTTATGGCTTAGTGAGATATGTGGTTGTCAATGAATGGGTTGAATAATGAAAGTCTTAGGTGTATAAAGTGATCACTTATGTAACAGAGGTCAAAATAAAACATGAAACAAAGGCAAAATAAAGGAATGGGTAAATGATCAAGAGTTAATTTGATGAAAATTGTAAAATAGTTTATATTCTTAATTTTTCTCTTATAATGTTTGCATATTAGGTTAAAATTGTTAAAAACAATAAAAAATATATGCAAAAAGAACTCCACTGATAGATACACAAGGTGGCTTGGTGGGATTAAAAAAAAATTCAAAATTGTTCTTTAAATAAATGTATACAATTTATGTTCATGAAAAAATAAAAACTTAATCCAGTCAATGACAGGTTATAAGCCTTGAAAATGCTCAGAACACCAAATTCTTCTTCATCTATGTTGAGATGTCAAAAAATATAAGTATAACTCCTCAGCGGAGAAAACCGATTTGTGAACAAGTATTTGGAACACTCAAAATGTTTGTGTGTTATATGTATGATGTTTGAGTGAAATCAAATAAACAGAATGTTGTGATAAAAATTACAGAAATTGTTGTGCTTTTAAATTTAATATCTCATTTCCTCTCGAAATTTTCATTTCAATGTGGGTCCATTTGAGGTTTGTCCTCATGAAATCTGATCCCTACCAAACCCGATGTGAATTGACATAATAAATATGCGTGCTTTTACATTGGAAATCCATTAAATTGTTCATATATGTTCCTACATCTTCGAAAAACAGCCTTGCGTTGACTTGACTATATTTAAAGCGACAGAAAAGATTTAACAAGATATAAAAACTACATGTATAAATATGGCACACTGTATTTATAGATTTGGCGTTTAATTTGTAGAACTCCATTTTAATTTACATATTAAATGCTATTAACATTTTGAATGTGTCCAAATACTTGTTCACAAATCTGAACATTTTCATCTCACCAATAGACGTCTCTAACGAAGTTCTAGTGATTCAAGAACAAACTTTCGAAGTTGGATTATATGTATAGAACTTCCAAGAATTTAAGTACTGTGGTTGTCAATAATGGGTAGAACTGTTGAATATTACACGTGTGTAAGGTGATAACTTGAACCAGCCTATGACGGTCGTCAGCCCAGTATATGCCCAGACTTCCATATTCCTCTTCATCTTTGATGAGGTGTCAAAAAATAATATTAAATGTTATGGCATTTTCAAACGAATGTAAGGTAGATAATTAAGTAATAGTTTTAATATGTGCAGTAATAATTTACGGGACACAACAATAGATAATGGGGCATGTAAGTATTTATACTTATATTCATTTTCGCGAAAAGGAAGAATCCCTTGACATGGTATTTTGAGATAATTAATGTTTTTATAGCTTAAGACAAATGTTGATAATTTATAATAGGTTTGTGTTATTTGACTCTAATACGTGACTAAAGTATTCAAGACCAAAAATCGCATGTGTTAAATATTTTGTGTAGTTTTAAGTGTGTAAATGGTGCTATGGACCACCATACCAATACAGGGTGGTATTGTTTGCATGCTGTAGAGATGAGTACGTCTCGAAACCGGTAGACATAAAAGTGGCGGTGAGTGGTTATAAACTAATATTATTAGCATTTTTGTCAAAAAAAGAAATAAGTAAAAATGACTGACCACAAGGTAAGCTTTAAAATAAAGCTTTAAATATTAATAATATTGAGAATAAATTATGAATAATTTGTATAGGCATTATTTATATCAAGAAACATCTCGTATTATAATATTCTCCATTTCCGTTCTTATTGAAGCTCGCCCGTAATATTTTTGTGAGATAATACAGGAATAGATGGCTCGTTGGCTTTAAGCACTGAGAGAAGGCAATTTTCCTCCATGTTTATTTACGTGGCTAGCAATGACGATGTAACCGAGTGCTGTGTGAGATCAGAAGACATAATTGGCACAATTCTAGACCTTTATGCCGCGGAGAACAGTGATTAACGATTATACGCTTTCCAAACGTTTCTCTATTCATTATTTACTTTGTTTTACGGAGAACATTCCTACTCCGTACCTGCAGTCTCACTAAATAACGCCTCCTTATATAATATGATATTTTATTTATTTATTAATATATTTAATTTAATGTGTGGAAGTGAAACATGGAGTTGGCAAAATAAGGATGAAAGTAGACTTATTTTTTTTCATTAAATAACATTCTTGCACAATAACATTTAACATTTAGTTTTTGGTAAGGTAATGTAAATTTACAACATTTTGAGTGTGTCCAAATACTTGTTCACAAAACCTCTGTTATCTCCAATTACAGGAGTTATTTTCATATAATTTTTTGACATCTCATCAAAGATGAAGAAGAATATGAAAGTCTGGGCATTTACGGGGCTGACGACCGTCATAGGCTGGTTTAAGTGATCACTTTACACACGTGTAACATTCACCAATTCTACCCATTATTGACAACCGCACTACTCATGTAAATAATTATGAGTACCTTAATGTTTTTATTATTTTAGAATTTAATAAACCCTGATTATGATAAGGTTCTTGTTGAAACTTGTAGGTTAAAGTATACTTATAATAAGAAACTAATTAAAACAAAGTTGTTTAATTTTATAATGTTCATTAAATGTGCCACAACGTATCTGCGAAAAACATTCAAGAAATTAAATTTCAGTTCATTCAGGTAAAGGCAGTATATTGCAAGGACCTCACTCCAAACTTAGTTGTGTTTATCGGCTCCACATGGATTTCATTATGTCCTCGTGTATTATGATGATGAATTTCTCTATCATAAACCGGCTTGGTGTTGCTGTGAGTAGTTTAAAATATTATTTGAAGAATTGTATTTATAATTTTAAAGTGAGAGAATGTGTGTTATGCACTTATATAATTTTAAAAATCAATTGCACTTTTAAAATTGCAATAAAAGTGATTTTTTTCCTTATTGACATGACAACAACTGATTTCAGTCAGGCTAGATAAAATATTTCATTGCCATAATTAAAATTATTAACACACTTAAATTTTATTGGTGGATATTTGGTATCAATATTAGTTTCCAGTCATGTTCGTACGAAGTTATATTAATAATTATTACCTTTCGGTTTAAAAAAAACTATGCTGTTATGAACTATAATTATACATTCTCGTAATAGCAGTTACATACTATAGGTATATGAATGTAGACACGTTTTAAACAGGAATATTACAAATGTTTTTTTGATTCAGGGATATGTTGCATAATTTTTAAGTCCATTATTAAATAATTAAACAAAATAGTATTTATTCATTTCAACATGATTTTTTGTTAAAGAAAATATACTATAGCTTCCGGGAAGATTACATTTATGCGCATCAAATTTTATACACGTGTAATGCGTCAGTATTCAATTATAGGGAACAGATTCACATAAGACTATCGATCGAGATTCATTCATAAAAAATATAAATCGTTCGTTTTCTCTTAATGTTTTTATCCAGCTTAAAAATAGTAAATACCCAGAATTACATATTCTTCTTCGTCAATGTTGAGATGTAAATATAAATTACTCCTAATAAGTAGATTAACTCGAATTTGTGAACAAGATTCGGACGCACTAAAAATATTGTGAATAAAACTAGTTGAATTATAAGTTTAAAAAAAAATAAATTAAAATGTAGGTCTCTGCGTAATCAAAAGCTTACTTAACTCAACCATAGATGTTGCCAAGAACTGACATAAAATATATGTACAAGTCCTAAAAAGCAGTGTGATTAGCAATCATAGGTAGAATCATGGTGACTGTTATGCATGTATAAAGTTATAATTTAAAATAGCCTATAGCACGTCAAAAACTTTGTAAAAAGTCTAGACTTCCATATTATTCGTTATCTTTGTTGAAATGTCAATATTTTAAAATGTGATTGCATTTTGAAAATGTAAATACCCAGAGATCATTTTTTTCTTCACCTTTGTTAAGATTTCAATATCAATTATAGTAGTCAGTTGATTCACGTAAGATCGAGAACATTTCATGGTAATGCAGCCATATACCATAAATCCTTTCACTCAGATTCATCTGCGAGACGGAGGAAAGTGTAATGACGATTAAAGGTCTCAAACACGCAGCTGATTCAATGTGGACATATAGTACTCTTAATATCGTTACTACTGCTCTTAATGCTCCACGCGTGGTGATTGTTTGTTCCGCTTTTAAGTATCGAGGTAAACAGTAAACAGTCTCTGTTTCAGGGCGACGTGTTAACAAAATAGTATTCTCCAGGGAGATCAACAGTCGGATATTACGCGAGACTATTCCACATTACGGGCAGTACCCGTGTTCATATTATCAACAGCAATACACACTGCCCGCGTAGATTTATGACAAACTGGTTGCATGCTCTCTAGCGATGGTCCTTCGCTTGCAAACAGTCTGGACGCGAAAAATTCTCTCGGATGTGAAAGTAAAATCGAGATCCTGCATAGAAATTCTCGAACCGCGGACGGAATCACTTTCCACTTACTTCGACTGAATTATCGTTTTTTATCCGACATCCGTTTGACTTCAGTCGGCCGTAAAGGACAACCATTTCGCATCATTCGAGCTTCGCAGATACATTTGTATCGAAGCAGTAAGACGATACCACCGAAGGAAAAGTAAAGCGTCCACTCGTCGAGCTTTTATGGAACTGAATAGAAGCTCTACATTTTGCCATCTAAGTTTGCCTCGCGCAGATAGGACTCGATACGTTAATTTTATTCCTTATGCTGGAAAGTGGACGACGTTTATTTTATTTATCGATTCCACAAGAATGTACTTTTTCTTTATTTGATTCCGTCGAGTCATGCAAAAAGTGGATACACTTAATAGAACTTTAAAAATGCAATATCTATCTATATCTTAGCCTACATTTTTTATTATACCTACATATGTCAGGACAGAAGAGTGTGGCGTTCCATCCTTTCTGCCTACCCGTGATGGTATAAATAATAGTAGTAGCTATTTTTTTTTATCATTTAACTAATGGGAGAGAACATAGAATGCCACACTTCTCTGTCTTTGCAAACATTATTCGCCTCTTCCATATTCATGCATCTCCACACACACACGTCGGTCTTCTTCTGCTCCTTTTTCCAACTACATTCGCCTCATAATTTTGTACCACAGTTCTTTCCTCACTCTTACGTTGCGCATGTCCAAACCATCTCAATACATATTTTATTTTTTTTTTACCTTACCTTTGCATTCTTTCCTTATTTCACCATTCAAACATTTTTCATGCCTGTGATTATTCAGTAGACGTTCTTTTAAATTATATAATACCAAAAAAAAATAATTAAATTTTCATCCCCTTAATGAGGGCGATAAAATTCCACAATTCAATACACCTTTCAAACATCTATCATACATCGTTTTGCCGAACAATCGTCTGAGAGAACGCATTTCAACTGCATTCATTCTACTTTCATCCATATTTTCCCAATTCCATGCTTCACTTCCATACATTAGGGTTGGAACCAGGACTACGTCTTGTACTGCCAGTTTAGCTTTATTTTGTTTTTTTTTTTAAACATATAATGAAAAACATATATATTTTTTTTACTTCCTACCTTCCAATAACTTTTCATAACTGTATATTTATTTGGAAGAAAAAAATATTTTTTCAATACATAAACGGCGTTTTAAGCTAGAGAAAATCAATCAAGTTAAATGTTACGTGGTTTTAAAGAATATTAAGTTGCGGGCTATTGATTATCCCGCCTTTATACGCCACACGGGCTGAACGAAAGGCCCAAACACCCGAATGGATCGATCTAACAGGCCCGGGTTATCTCGGTCCAGCGCTAAGCTCTAATGTATTAATATTTGGACATCGTAACTTCGGTATAATTCTTCCATTATCATCAGTGCATTCCTCGGCATCTGTTTCCGCGTGAGACCGGCTCTAAAGGCCATCAGATTGAATTAAAAATATCGCGGGAGACTTGAGAAATAAAATAAACAAATGAGTTGGTAGTGCAAGAATTGGATGCTTAGACGTTCGAGATATCTTTCAAAGCATTTAGACTGTTAATCGAAGAAGAAGTTGTACATTTTCTTTTTTTTTGTTTTTCGTGTTCGCCTTGTGGCTTGTTTTTAAGAGGAATTAGTCTACTGTGATGTTGATTCCTAGTTATCAATCCATATCTTTAATGGTCTGTCCGGGAGTTGCCTACCTTAAGGTTAGCCGTGCAATGGATTCTCATCACATGCGCATACTATTGTCTTTTTCGTCGCCTTTCCAACCTAACGACATTTTCGATCTCGTATATTTCTCTTATCCTGGTGTTCCTTAATTCATCTCGTAGACTCTGGCCAGATATACTCCTTAGAGTCTTCATTTCTGACACTCTTAGCGCGTTTTTTGTTACTGCGGTGTCCGTTTTGCATTCGATCCTATAAATATGTCATGATGGGAAGTAGCACACATGTCTTATATACTTTAATTTTATTGCCTATATAGAATATATTTCCATTTTTCAGGCATTCATAGATTAATTTAGTGCAATGCGTGTATATTATATAATTCACACCTTGCTTCTTGTGTGAGTTGCGGCAATATCTATGGTTGATTTGAGTAAGCTTTTCTGCAGGGACCCTTTTTTATCTAAAAAAAATTTGCAAGATTCTTCCCGAATTATTTTAAATACTGCGAGACGCCTGCAAACATGATTTATTTTATTTTTATGAAGCTTATAATTTGACCAGTTATTTTACTCAGTCACATTTTAGGTGTGTCCTCGGTCAAATAAAATATTTATATGGAAAAACTATTTAATTGTTATTTTATTTTATAAAAATTTTCCAACAAGAAGTGTCGGTGCAAAACTTATATTTTTGTTGAATATTTCCCGAGCTTTTAACAATTGTCACTAAAATAACGTTTTTATTTGGTCATCGTTGGATATAAAAGGTACATTTCATATTATTTCCTGGTAAAATGGCATACCTACTTGTAAAGTATACTTCATCTCCTCATATTTGTCGCTGAAATACATTTTAAGACTTGTTGCGAGCAACTATCTACGGGTCTAACTGGTTAACTCCAACAGCGCGATACCCATAATAATATATCCAATCCAACATGCATGCCACTGTCTTTAAGTATTTTCAATCGATTTTAAGACGGATATCGGTGTTAAAATACAAGCATATTATTCTTTCCGATTTTATTTGTTTAGTACACTCTATCTGATTAAGTTTTTATATTCGTTACGCAACCACATTTATTTTTATTTGAAAAATAGTGACATATTTAAGAATTCTGCATTAAAATTATGTATATATATATATACACCTCCGTAGTGTAATGGTCAGCACGCTCGGCTACCGTTATATATATATATATATATATATATATATATATATATATATATATATATATATATATATATATATATATATATATATATAACGAAATCTCAACGAGCATACGGTTCCAATATCGCAACAAATAATTAGAAGTCAATGCAGGTCTGGCAATCTGTCATGGTCAGTTACAAATCCAGGAACGGACAAGAGATGAAAAGGAATGATTGAAGTGTTGGCTTGATGATGACTGTCATAATGATTTATCCCGCAAAACTGCAAGCAAGTACAAAACGTAAAAGTTTGTGGTAATAAACCACTCCAGTGGAAATATCATAATTTTACTTTGTATACAAATATAACGATCTAAAAATTGTACTACAAAAATACTAAAATTAAAATATTGTTTTTTTTGAATTGCTAAAAGTATTAAATATATTAAGGAATTACATTTGGAAATACAATTTGTGACGAAAAAAATAATTGACAGCAATCCAATTATTAAGAATCCTTTTTTTCTTTCAGTACTTTTTACAATAATACGGAATCCTTTATAAAAATCACAATAAAAAACACTTATGTATACGTATGTATATGCACATATGTCATTGAAAGAAATCATAAATTGCGCTTTCAACTTTTATTTCATTTTACCAGCTATCGGGTTTCATCGTAACCGACATCGTCAAAGCAGTAGTCTGATGCTTAAATTATCTGATAGTTGAAAAAAAACGTATATTTTATCGTTATGGAAAATGCAGTTCCACCAATAAACGATAATTAGAAAGAAACTTTCGATTAAAAAATTAAAAAATATCTTACAATTCCTTGACAGAGAAACAAGGTGCCGGTAGACTGTTAAATAATAATAAAATAAAAAGAAAATATTTATATTTATTTAATTAAAATTATAAAATGTGTAATAAGTGTTATTAATTTGGCAGATTAAATATATTGTTGTGTGATTATTTTGGAGCGATATTTGCCGCAAAAACTAAACAAAGAGCCAATGTGCGTAGTGCGCCTGAAAAACAGCACAGCAGTGACTGGCAGAACTTGATTTTTTTGCATTTGGATTTCAATCAATCTCTGTGGTCAACTTAAGTGTTCCATACACCGCTTCGTAGGTAGTAATAGTATGTCTAGTGCAGGGATAGCAAACTTTTTTGAACCTGAGTGCCAAAAATTTTTTTTTCATTATAATAATATTTAGCGTGCCATGTGCCATGGAAATAAAAATGCTTGAAATGTTTGCGTAACATCAGATTTTTATTATAAACAAAGCATTAATACATGGAATAAATAAGTTCTTATTAATGGTAAAATAAAAAAAGAGACTTATTCAAATAAATGTAGAACCCTTAAAACTTTATTACATATAAAACATTATTTTCGAGGTTGTTTTTGTTGGATTCTAGATGCCATTTTTTATATCGGGTTCATAGCTGGCAGCTTTTAATAGAATACAAGCAGTAGGTTCGTCTATTAGTCTAAACTTTTTAATCACCCTTCCCTTACGATACCAAAAACATTAATTTGTAATTAACTATAACCTTACTATGAGTATTTCAATGTTTTAGAATTTGGCATATAAACCCTGATTATGACAAGGTTCTTGTAGAAACCGGTTGGTTGAAGTGTACCAATAAAAAGTTGTTAAAACAAAAATGTTTTATTTTATAAAATTTAAACTTTTCATTTTTTTGTATAATGTTATTTTTATTATATTTAATTTTTTCTCTTCATTTTTGTGCTATGCGAAATCGCCTCGCGTGCCATAGGTTCGCCAACCCTGGTCTAGAGCTTTAGTGCAGCCCCGTCGTTCGTTTAATTAATATTTCGAATCCATTTTCTCCGCAATAATGAGCTTTATTGTGTCAGGACGCGTAATTGCTATCGAAATCATCGTTACCCGAGACTTTATTACATCAAATAGTACGTTGTTTCGGTCGCAACGCTTGATAGGTTTAAAATTTAAATTAAAACATGTAAATATTAAAATTACATCTCATACGATTATGGTGATGTTTAAACATGCACGTTGTGAATAGCTTCATAAAAAATGCTAATGTTTATATGTTAAACAATCCATAAATGAATTATAATCATACGACATGGATTTTTTGTATCTTGGATTCATAAAGCTTTTTGATACAAAATCAAAATAAGCGAAATTTTTATATCATTTCCCATCGTATTTTTGGTATGGTAACATCAACTTATTTTTTTGTTATAAAAGGTACAGCATAATGTGGAGATTAATGGGTGTGGTAGAAGCGAAGATTGCTTGCAAAGACAGGTTGGTGTGGCGTTCTATTCTCTCTACCTACCATTGCGGGAAGCGACGTGATGTTTAGTTAGTTAATAATACGGTTTGTTAAATTTTGAACAGTGAAAAAGGGTTTCTCATACAATTAGCTAAAATAAAATAAAAATTCTAAGCAAACATGTAAAATAAGGTATGGTACCTATTCTCAGGAAGGCAACATCAACTTATTGTTGTAAAATACAACATAATGTGGAGATGCATGGATGTGGAAGATTGTTTATTCTCTCTGCATACCCCTTCGGAGATCCAGCGTAGTGGTTAGGTTAGGTTAGATTTGATTAGTTAGAGAGAAGCAGCGTCTTGGTTAGTTATATTATTTATTGATTCGGCATTAACATTGTGGAATGACAAGCTCATTATTTTAGTTTTATTTATAAATACGACTAGTTTCGGAAACTTGAGAAACAGATGTTTTCATCTTCTGGTAAAAATTAAAACTAACGAACAAAAAATATATTTAGGGGTATATATAAGTTAATAAATATAAGGAAAACAATAGAAGATGAAAACATCTGTAAGTTTTCGAAACTAGTCGTATATATAAATAAAACTCATGAAAGTGGTATATTCAAATGTTTAATTTTTTAAAATTAATCTAGGTTAGTTAGTTTCTTTTTTTTTTTTGTGAAAATAAGGTTGAAGTAGCAGTTAGTTTAAATAACAATATAAAACATATTGAATAATGATCACGACATATTGCCAGGAGCAAAACTATTTTGTCAATCTGAGAGCTGGTATTTTGTGGGTGCATGCATGCATGTAAGGAAAAATAATGAATGCAATTGGTTCGCTGCAGAACTGAAGTTCATCGGACAACTTAAGCCGTGGTTCACGATTCCCCGAGAAGAATACTCAATTAACGTTACAATCGCGATGACCAGGGGACCAGCGCTCCGCCATTAGTGGCTGCATGGCCTACACGTCCGACTAATCTAGATTTCTTATTCCATTTGTTCTGACACTGGCTGATGAATCAAAAAGATCATTACGAAATAACAAATAGTTTTTGACAGCGATACGCAGCACAATGGGGCTTACCAGATTAGCATATTATCTAACGGCGATCGAAGATTACGAAAAATAATATCATTGGGTTTTTTGTGTGGAATCTACATTCGGACGTCTTCCATGTGTTGAAATATGGTGTGTACGTGGCTGTCGTTACAGAAGTTGTTTTAGCAATCTGTAAGCTGTCTGATCGAATACAATTGATTTTTTTAAAGACAAAAAGCGTTTAGCATATCTTAGGTTGACAAAAGCATGAAAATAAATAGCGGATACTCACAGTGCGTGCGGTTTTATATAAAACAACTATCGTATACATGAAATGTTAAATATTTTTGAACCGTCATGGACAAGTACAGAAAGAAATTGCCATCAATGATTTTTAAAATAGAGATAAATTATAATTATTCAAATATTTCAACGCACTCGCAATATTCATTGTAAAAAAACTTATTGAAAAATAAATATGCATAACATTAAAAAAAAATACATTTCCTAGTAGATATATGAAATGATTAGAGAAAATTCTCATACATATAAATGAAGGTGTTAGTAAGCTCTTAATACTATTAAAAAAATCAACGACAGATGGGAGAACTAAAATTTATATTAGAAATATATATAAATTCAGAAAATTTTAGTAACATTGTCGCTCTTTAATGGGTTGAACGCTGAATATTGCAGTGTATGATGTGAATACTTTAAGCAGTCAATGAAAGGTCGTAAGCTTCCATATTCCCATTTCATTACATTCTTCATCTCTTTTGAGATTTCCATAAAAATCATAGTTATATCAAAGAGGGATATTATTATACTATATGCTAGTGTTATTATCTAGTTAGGTAGATACTGGTTGTAAAATCAGCGTTATCAAGTTATTTCCAGTACGTTTTCCTTCTCGGTTATTGAATTACCAGAACCTTTTATTTTTGACATTTGAATCAGTGCTCACACGTTTGGAATAATAGACGCATTTCATTATTTCTTTCATAGACTTACTGTTATGTTGCGCAATGGAAATCAAAGCAAGCAATCTCGGTGTGTATCTCGGGTTGATTTGGTACAGGCGGATAATCATTTATATATAGATTGAACAACCGTTATGGCCTGTCCGCTAGAGCCCACAAATTGTGAAACAGATGAAAACTTTCATGTCGCTCCTTGCAAAGAGATAGGTCACGAGTAGGAAATGGTATCCCATGAGCCAGGGAGAGAAATACCCGTTGAAGAGGTGCCTCGCTTTTAGCGGAGTGAGTTCTAGGACGGGTATGCAGATGTATGAGCTAGAGGCTGTGGGCTATTTCCCAGTTAAGGACCATCTTTGTCTCTAGAGACTCCCATACCGCGCATACTTAGATGTAATCGGGCTTCTATTTACTAAGTGCTTTATTCTTCAACTTCTGCCGTGCACATTTCCGTTCCTTCCCAAGGAGATCATCTCTATTTAATTACAATATTTATGGTATACTCTCCTCGAATCTTCTCTAACTGTGACTATGTACAAGTACCCACTGCTGTCCTATACGTTTTTTTCTTCGATTTCATTCATTTTATTTTAATAGTATGTATTACTCCTCCGTTACTATACTAATTACCGGCGTTAAATTGTTAATCACAACCATGAGATTCTTCATACACCAACTTTTTATTGCTTTAGAACGATGGATTATTTCACCTTTATATCGATGCACACAATATCGTATTATTTAAAATAAATATTTAAAAATAAACCTTTTTTCATATCTACGTTATAACCATTAGTGAAAATTTAATGGATATTTTCATCGGCTATAAAAAAGGTATTACTTGTATTGTATTAAAAGTAGACATATATTTATCTGAAACGTACTTTTATAGTCATAAAAATGATAACTTTTCGATTGATAATATTGACATTTTATTTTTATACGATTCCTCGTTTAGTGGTTTATGTTTTATATCCATTTGATAAGACACATATAAAAGTGTGGTATTTTAAAATAGATAAAAACATTAAAATGCACTTAAAAATTCCTTATATTACCATTCTGTTAAAAACCAATATTATATGTTTATGCTTAAAACGTTCAAAGATACTTAATTTACCTAATCGTCGTTTTATTCTTGTAGAATAATATATTCACAGCCTCATATATTTTTAACGGCCTATCAAATTGAATAGAACTTGATGTTTTACAATAGACTTATCTGTTCATTTACTATTTAATGTTCTAGTATGTAACCAGCGCTTACGTATTATATATGAATTATAGACAGTCTAGATCTGTACGATACTCCTACGCAATGACTTCCTTATCAATAAGTGATGTATAAGGTAGAGTAAGTATGGGTCAACGGGTACCGCTTATTTCAAAAGATACGATTTGCTATGCGCTTATCCACAGAGATTTGAACTAAGTGCCACTGCAGAAAGTATTCAGTATCACAGTAGGATACACGTTTAATGTCATTACATTTGCACACCCTGTATTTTTTATTATCAGATTTTTAGTCGTCATACCAGATGCATTAAATTTCAATAAATGTACCATATTAAATTAATAGAAAAATTTTGCAGGAAAGCTTCATGCTTTGTCCGTGAACTGTTAGTAATTACTACTGCAAAAATATATGAGCGTCGATTATATTTTTTTAGTCAGTGCAGAGACTTAATATATACGCACGTATATTGCACGTTTAACCTCGGCTCGTAACGCATGTCTGTATTGAAAACTATAGTGTCTTCGGGTCGACCAAAAATCGCATGTGTCAGATATTTTGTGTAGTTTTGAGTGTGTAAATGGTGCTATGGTGGTGAAGGGTAGTATTGTTTGCATGCTGTGTTAGTGATTGTCCTGACGAAGAGACGGGTACGTCTCGAAACCGGTAGACGTAAATGAGAGTGGAAATGTAGAGTGGTTATATACTAATTTTATTACCAATTTTGTAAAAATAAAAAATAAGTAAAAATGACTAACCACAAAGTAAATGCTTTAAATATTAATAATATTGAGAATACTTAATATATAATTTATCGTTAGTAAACCATTATTTCGTGAAAACAAATACATATTTTGATATCCGCTTAATCGATTTAACCGGTAATCGAAAAGGCGTGAAAATATCTTACTTTATTTAATGAGAGAGTTAATTGCTTCGAAATATATATTTCATTGTGCTTTAAGATCATATCCAACAGAATTATTGTTATTGCAAAACTAATATAATAGTTTTAATAGCCGTAGATACCTTTGACATTTCAGCTAAACATACATTCCTGCACGCACGTACAAAGGGTTGTATACTTATGTTGTGTATTTATTATAAACTAATTTAAAAATAAATGCATCATTCACGTCGTATTTTTCGTATTTTCGTATCTGCCGACGACAATTGCCGACGGATTGTCAACAGTGGACGTTCTGGGAGGTGGGAACCTGATGCCTTGTAAAAGAGGCAAGCTTGATGGCGGCTCTCGGGAGGCACGCGAAGTTCATGGCCTAGCCAACTGAATCACCTTTTCTTGGCGATAGTTATGGCTATGGGTTCCTGTATCCTACGCCGTATTTCCCCATTCCTCACGAAGTCAAACCACCGAACTCCTAAAACTCAAAACGTCAACGTAAAAGACAAAACACACGTCTTAAACTCTTCGCAGGCACCAATTCATTATATTATTTTTTGACATCTCATCAAAGATGAAGAAGAATATGGAAGTCTGGGCATTTACGGGGCTGACGACCGTCATAGGCTGGTTTCAGTGATCACTTGACACACGTGTAACATTCACCAATTCTACCCATTATTGACAACCACACTACTCAAATTCTTGGAAGTTCTATATATACGAACCAATTTTGAAAAATTGTTCTTGAATCACTAGAACTTCACTACAGACATCTATTGGTGAGATGAAAAGAAGCTTTTTATTGAGCAGAAACTCTTTTATCATCTTTGATGAGATATCAAAAAATAATATGAAAATAACTCCTGTAATTGGAGATAATCCACTCAAACGGTTGTTAACCTATTCATTAAATTACTAACCCTTTTATCGAATCTTAATCCAATTCCAAAGTAACATTCTTATATGTATGTTGTTCCAGTTTTATCTCACCAAGGATTACTCTTTTTGTTCATATTATGACTTTTTTTGGGTTCAATGATCTAGTTAACTTTGTTTGACACCTGACGCGACAAGAACAGTTCTTTTAGTGGTAATTAGTTCGTCATATATCCTACATTAGTAGGATATATCGCCATCTAAGTAATAACCCGCGATAAAACAGACACCCTCAGATTACCCGTGACACTCGTCCATCTTTATCCGTCCAGAGAAATTAACGTGACACTGGTCCGAGTAACAGTATTGCGCGGCGTGGCTTTCGAGTTAATAACTTAGTTTTCTATGAGCACTTTGCGGGTTGAGTGACATTTTATCAGCGGTTATGTCATTCCAAACATTTTGTTCGGCACATCATCGCACGAATCGGTCGGGTTCCACGTTGGGGGCATTGTTCTCGCAGAGCTTGAAACCCAGTTGACTAGTGACACTTACATGTGGGTTTTCACGGCCACTGTTAGACATCGATAAAATATTATTTATTATTCAATACTCAGTCTTCTAGCCGACCATTTGATCTGAATTTCATGTGTTATCTTTAGGGTGAATTCGGATAATCTGTAATTTAGTATTTGCGTGTATCGTTATTGACTTTTTTAATGGTGTGGTGTAAGGTGTATAAAAGACAAAAGCTTTAATCGTTTAATAAATTATTTATATAAAAAAGCTTATTTTTCTTCTTTTATGTGTGTCATATCAGGTCCCCCTGACGTCAACTATCTTTAAGAGTAAAGTATGTAATGTCATCATTTAAACCAGCCTATGACAGTCCTCAGCCCCGTGAATGCCCAGACTTTAATATTCTTCTTCATCTTTGATGAGATGTCAAATAATAATCTTTAAAAGTAATTACCCTTTTCTTAGGCAGCTCTTAACAGTGCCTCAACGGTCCTGATTCACATCCAATCTTGTTTATATTTTGGAGACAGGAGATCCGTCTTACGCATTAAAATACCTTCTGTCTTAAAAATACCTGTATGGATAAAAACATTTAAAAAAATATGTTGTATTATTTGATTATTTTACTGGATTAACGAAGCTTTTATGCTGCCGACAGCATATTCAGTCTTATAATCCATATCTCTATCTAGGGTAATAAAATCAAATAAATAAACAATATAAAATATGCTAACTATGAAAGTGGTCATCAAATAAATCAATGTAAATAAGTAATCATCGTGAGTTCAATTATTTTTTATTGAATAATAAATAATGACTTCATCTAAACAGCACGCTATGTACCTACTCGTAGGTATCGTACACATCTTGTCCCCAATATCTCATCCAATTTTTATTAAACATTATTAATTGCTTTATTGATTCAAGAGTGAAAACAAATTTATCAAAATTAGCTTTATTTGCCGTTGTTCTATGTGATCGGAATAAGATTAAGACTATTAATGCACCAAATATGTTCGAAGACAAATATGACATGATGTGTTCAAAATTATGCAAAATTGTACGATGAAAAACATTTGTGCATTTATACACGATATCATATTTCACTTCTTTCTGTAGTTTAGTAGATTTAAAAAAAATATTGCCTTAAGCGTCGTACGACAGATTAAACTTTGATCACCGTATCAAATTTGAGACTACAGGACGACTTTCAAAAATAACTACCGTCCGCTGTTATTTTTTACGACAATTTCATTTATTTACTGTCGTTTATGCAACCAATTATGAACTAGATTCGGGCCAATTCAAAATTATTATTCCGATTTTTTTCTGCGTACAACTTTCACATCAACCGATTTACATATTTAAAATATATGCTCAAAATGAGATTTAAGAGATTTGAGATAATCCATATCCAACAGAATTAATCTCTGATTCGTTTAAAAAAACTTAATTTATGAATTCAGTACTACTTTTTAATGTGACACTTTAAGATGACAGGAAATGTCTCCGGGCAGTGAGTTTGTGATTTGAATAAGTTATTATTTATTACCATTATTGACATTTCAACATAGATAAAGAAGAATATGGAAGTTTGGGCATTTACAGGGCTTACGACCGTCATAGTTTAGTGATTACTTAACACACGTGTAACATTTTTCAATTCTACCCATGATTGACAACCGCACTATAAATTTTTGGAACTTCTAGATATTTTGATCAAATTTGTGACATAGTACATGTCAGTTCACAACAGCCATCTTTGTTGAAATAGGGAAAGCTTTTATGAGGGACTCTTTCTATTTGAATACAAATTACGAATCTTGGATTAAATTCACATACTTAAGACACGCTTGAAAAGATTATTTAAAAAAATATGTAGCTCATAATTTGACCAGTTATTTTATTTCAAACATTTTTACTGTATCCAAATACTTTTTCACAAATCTTAGTTATTTTTACATTTTTTGCATCTCAACATATGTAGATTAAGAATCAAACGGAATCATCCTTATTTTTCTTCATCTACATATGCTGAGCATTTGGACACACCCAAAATGTTGTATAGTTATTGTCTGTTGATAAATATTTTAGAATGATTTATTTTGATGATGTTGGTTAAATCCACTGGGATTAACAGTTCGCTGTCCGCCCAGAGCCTGTAGTATGGATTGATTGCTCGAGGACCTTATGACCTGACGGTGTGAGCTAATCTTTTGTTAAGATCACCCGCCTGTTCTCAAGGAGCGAATAAGTTATTTGTTATCTAGTAAAACCTATTACCCAGGTATAAACACCCTTCATTAGGCATTTTTTTTGTTGTTGCTAATTTTGAATCTTGATTCTGCATTAACTATACTGACGCAGTGGTCAACAAGTTTGAATTATCTAATTGACTGCCACAAAACACAAACGTTTTCAATACCAGAGACTG
Source organism: Brachycentrus maculatus (assembly GCF_059751285.1). Classification (NCBI taxonomy): domain Eukaryota; kingdom Metazoa; phylum Arthropoda; class Insecta; order Trichoptera; family Brachycentridae; genus Brachycentrus; species Brachycentrus maculatus. The sequence continues at coordinate 2,209,906 of NW_028280793.1, forward strand.
GATTATTCACCATACGGATGACATAAATACATTCATCTTTTTAAGGAGAAAATGAATTATTGATAATCTAATGGTCAAATGCAAGTATATTAAAAATGAAACATTATTTCTGGTATTTTCTCGTAAAAAATATATGCATGTAAACTAATTTGGAATGGATCTCACCTATTTTTATTTGGAGTAAGCTTTAAAGTAAATATCGAGATAAGAGAAGGGTAATCTCAACCTCAGATATTTAGAAAAAATCAAAATTAGTCAAAAATTCGCATAAAACTCATTTAAAAATTATAGCATGTTTTAAATTATACTCTATGCAGCAATGCTTCAGAAAATGGCTGATTATTGACTTTTTAGTGCATCAATGCGATAGTCTACAATTCACAGAAATAGTGTATTAAAAATATAACATTTTTCAAATTTATGCAGCATGTAACAATATTTAGAAGATCCAAAATGTTTTTGGTGATTTGTGACTATTTTAAGGCATCAAATTAGTATTTCTAGTATAAAAATATGTCCAAAGGTATTTTCTAAACGTAGAGCTTTTTGCAATATAACATTTGTAATTTTGGTATAGAATTAATTTTTATATGTTTCGGTTGTTCAGTTGACTGTAGGTGAGGTATTTTTGTGTTTAAAATGATTTTTTATCGAATGTAGGAATGGCACCTTATCAATAAATATTACGCAAGTAACACCGATTGCTACTTTTTTTTAGATAAATTCATGTTTTATATTTATTGTTAGAAAAATTAATCTCTTCAATTTAATGATCCTTCTGACGACTCATGGTCTCGGCATGTATACGTTATCTCATTTCAATCACACGAGCTTCATTTTTCTCACTTGGATTTTCCCGTTAATTCACACGAAACTTATTTAATAAAGTTAGGAAAGGAAGCTTATACTTGTAGTTTACATACCGCACTGTTAGAGAACCTTCCCCCCAGAACGTTTACTGCCGGCCGGTGATTAATGCTATCCATTATGGTTCATTATCTCGGATCAGTTATTAGTCAGATGCGGCCCGACGAGATGAGACTACGAATAGCTCACATCGACACCGGGATGTAGGACTAGAATACACACACACACACATATATATATATATATATATATATGTATATATATATATATATATATATATATATATATATATATATATATATATATATATATATATATATATATATACATATATATATATATATATATATATATATATATATATATATATATATATATATATATATATATATATATATATATATATATATATATATATATGTTTTAAGTCACATAAAAAAGTCACCGCGGTTTTCTGGTATATTTTTTAACAAAATATCAAAAAATGAACCAAAAAACCGCGATGAAATTCCATCGGTGGAGGACTTCTGTTGTATATCGTCGAAAAACTTGGCAAAGTGGTTTCCAGTGGCATTTTTTAGATACTTTATAAAGTATTACGAGCTCGCAACCAGTGCACTTTATTTGTCGAGCTTACTTTTGCTGTCGCAGGACTGATGACGTGAAATACTCTTACAAAAGTAGTTAGAAACAGTGAGAGTGAGATGATCTTTAGAAAGAAACAAATTTACTAAAACAAATTTGTCTTTTCTGCAGTGCATCACAGTGAAGCGCCCTTTTAGTATTTCACGAAAATGGCGCTATATAAATTATCCAAAATTATTTATTATGATGTATTCGGGAGATAATACATCCGTTATACTCTCACTTCCTTGCATAAATAACGTATAGGGATTGTACTCCGTGGCCTGCTTTCCTTAAATACTACGTTAATTTTAAAACCGAGGTGTGAACAACATACCTCACAATTCTTGATGGAGAAAAAAACAGTAACCCTTTTCAGTCCCTTCTCACTAAACTGGTCACGACAATGAAGGAAAGTATTATTATGTTTAGTTAGTTTATTGTTACGACCTGCCCAAGCGGTGTTGAAATATTGTGAAATAAAACACTATAATAATTTACAATGCCAAACGAAAATTCCTCTAGCTGTGTCGTAAAATATTTTATCGGTGTAGGGAACAATTGAAATAGTAGAATTTACTATGTAAAGTAGTCAAAAATACTTGCTACTATGTAAACAATCCGATACCGTCAATGTAACATTCCGGAATTGAGACATCCTTGAAAATTGTGTGAAGCCCTTCGTTTTTACAATGTGATATACGAATTTATAAAAATTTTAGTATGTCCACTTGTTCACAAATTTTGATTATCTCAAAATAGAAGTTATCTCAACATCTTTGCATGCAAATGAAAGATTTTCTGCTTAATAAAAGCCCTCCTCATCCTAAAATAGATGTCTCCATAAACTCTCGCACACTGTGTTTCGTGTTTGATCAATACATCTAGAAGTTTCAACAATTTGAGTAGTGTGGTTGTCAGTCATGGGTAGAATTGGTGAATGTTACACGTGTGTAAAGTGATCACGTAAACCAGCCTATTACGGTCGTGAGCCCTGCAAATGCCCAGATATTCTTCTTCACCTATGTTGAGTTGTCAAAATTAATGATAAACGAATTATTAAAAATTAAACACTTGTATTAGACCACTATTGAGTTTTATTTTACACGACTAGTTTCGAAAACTACAGATGTTTTCATCGACAGGTGATTGCAAAAACAAATGTATTAATTTATCTTATTTTTAACAATCAACATGTCATTCGACGGAGGTAATGCTAAATCAATATATAGTATAATTATATGGGAATATTTTTTTGCAGTGACTTTGATTCTTCGTATTGAGACTTAGTGGTAATGGGTCGGTAATAATAACAATATAAGTAAAGATGGGATATCCTTCCTATCCTTAGGGGATAGATTTTTCATCCTAGTATACCAAATACTTCAAGTGGTCAGGTCAGTAGTTGGAATAATTGGAATATATCAGGAAATTCATGAATATGGAAGAGACGAAGAATTTTTGCAAATACAGAGTGCTGTGGCTTTCTATTCTCTCTGCCTGCCCCTGCGGAGAAACGGCGTAATATTATGTTAGTTAGTATCTTTAATGATGATGAAATATCAGTATGTTCAAATGTCAATATAAAACAAATTGACTAATGGTAACGAGATTTTGCCAGGGACAAAATGATTTTCACAACCTCCTTCATTCGCCTCTAAAATTATAGGTTCCGGCGCTACAATCCATGGTGAAAATTATACACAAGATCTCGTACATGTCTTATCCTTAGTAACCATACTTCTGCAAATTATCTCGCAATCTCTTGTATCTAATTGGACAAAGGATGATGACATGTACAACTATAACAGAGTTGTAAAGGAAATCATGTATTAAATTCATCTGTGGCACAGTAGGATAAAAACGAAAAACAAAAACGTATTGTTATAAAACATTCAGGACTGTAACATACATTCCGCCATATTAAGTTGATTGGCTTTATATGATTAACATAGCTTTCATCTATATTATGAAAATAATAAAACAGTTGCTTGTTTAGTACATTTTTTCACAAAAGAAAAGTATTTGACAAATTTTCATTAAATGAGTCGGCAGTCACTTAATTATAATATCTTATATAATATTTTTTAATTAAAAATTTACGTGGTAAATACCACTATTTATTTAATTATATTGTAACATGGTAACATCCGGTGTTAAATTATGATGCGGAATGCATTGAAACACGTGTTACAATAGAGTTAAAGAACTAGTGGTATTTCCAAGTAAAGTTTAAATTAACAATGGTCAAATTCTGTTATATTTTGTTATTTAAATTAGAAATATTAAAAAGGGCACTGAATTCATTCTGATATAGTAACCATTTCTTGGATAATTATTGTTAATTATATATTTTTTGAAAGCTGTACGATTTACTTTGAAATTAAACTCATTTTATTTTGCAAGGCAGTAAATGAGGGGTTCAGTCATTTCCGAAACCCATTTTATTGGCTAAATCGTGACGACATGTGTGTAAACTAAAACATATTTTTAATTAATGTTTTACTTAGTAAATACCACTATTTCTTAAAATCTACTGTGACACGTGTTTCGATGCATTCCGCATCATTTTCAAACACCGTATGAATGATGCGGAATGAAAATGATGCGGAATGCATCGAAACATGTGTCACAGTAGATTTTAAGAAATAGTGGTATTTACTAAGTAAAACATTAATTAAAAATGGATAGATTTTACCACAAAGTGACTGCCGAATCAATTAATGAAACTAAAACATATTGTCAAAAAATATTTAAATTTTGTTTTTAAACGTTTTGTATGCTGGAATACCCAAAGACATACATTTTTTCAAATTTCCAAAACTAATTATAAAACGTAGGGAAAGCAAAAAGGTCGTTCCAAGAATGCCAATGAGAGAATTGAGACTAGCATACAAAACAGCGGTCTTTTATGTATCCAGTATGTATGACCGACAACCGTAGATACTTAACTAACCCGTACATTATATTATATTACTTACACGCTATTTTATTCTCATTCGTGGGTAACAACCTGTTCTGTACGTATGTCAACATACAATCATTCCATTATTATTTTTATGATACTTTATTTTATAATCTGCAACCACATTAATAAAATGCTTTGATGGATGTGTGTTTTTCATACATATTTTTATTTATTTATTGTTTCGTTTTTATGTTGAAATCAAGCTAGATTGTGTGCATTTTGAATTCGTCTTGAATCACACACGGATAGTAAAAAAAATGTATCGATGTATATAAAACATTTTATAAAAAACATATTTGATATTTATAAAATGTATTTTTTATAAAATATTTTTTGTTGATAATTTTTCTGTGCCTTTATGATTTAAATTGAATTATTTTAAATTATAGAGGTATAGAAATAATGCGAGATTAAAAGAGAGAAATATTTTTTTAACAGGCCTGATCATCCCGCTTTCATGTAATTCACAAATAAAATAACAATGTTTCAATTCGATGCAGTGCCCTAAGCGCCATTTGGTCTTGTAAATGGTTAAAAGAAGAATTCCGCCAGTTTTATACGAAGGATTGAAATACTAGGCACAAATAATGGGACCTCTATTTATTATTTTAAACATAATAAAATTAGTTTTCCCATTTTATTTGACCAGTGACCGAGTTTCATCTTTGCCGACATCATTAGACTTGTAGAAGACTAGAAAAAATGCTATTTAAATACGTAAGAAAGCAGAGGTAGAAAGCAATGATTTTATATATTTTTTATGACAACATACATAAATTCAAATTGAATTATTTTAGCAGTGGATTATAATAATAAATACTTACAAGTTTGTGTACGTAAAAAAATTGTCTAGCCTTCCACCAGGTCGAACCAGGTCATAGGTCAAATAAAAAAATTGAAAAAAGCAGTTGTTTTTTTATATTATAAAAATGCAATTCCACCATGAAATATCAGTGGATAATTTTTTTTAAATAATTATTTATAAAGATTAAAAGTAAAGTAGTATCTCGATTGTTTTAGATCTACCTGAGCAATATTATATATCTTAATTAATCTTACAACTATAAAGCCTTTAATCGCAATAAACGTTTCGCGATAAGAATACAAGATGTACATCTACGCTGTAGGGATTTGAATCGATAGCTATTTATGGAGCTATGAGAAAACAAGTCTACGGATCCCTTTTTATCCCTTTCTGTTTGTTCAACTGTCTCGATTTTAATAGTTGGTACTAAAGAAAGAAATACGTCTGTCAATTAAAAAAGGAGTTTCGCGCAAATGATGTATTTGAATTTCAATTAGACTCGTTTTGCTGCAGCAAACCGGGTCTACTCTTTGTGGCCTTCTTGCCTCAACATTGCCGAGTCTTGCCTCGATGCACCGATAGAGGGTTAACAAATTCTTCGCTTTTGTTAATGCCTACGTTTTATTATATTGTAAGTACGTGTTTGTAACATTTATACAAAGGTTTATTAGTATTTTAAATAAATATACGTTATTTACATGTTAATAACACATATAATTTATTTCATTAATTGATTCGGTAGTCACTTTGTTGTATAATCTATCCATTTTGAATTAATGTTTTACTTAGTATATACCACTTTTTTTTTAAATCTACTATTACACGTGATTCGATGCATCCTGGTGTTTGAAAATGATGCGGAATGATGTAACAGTAGATTTTAAGAAATAGTGGTATTCATAAGTAAAACATTAATTAAAAACTTATTAATTAATTTAAATTTGCAAGAATTGGGATTTATTTCTATCTTTCGTAGTCTACCGGGTATTTTTATTGTCTTAGTAAAAAAAATACTTATGTTTGTTGTGAAAGAACAATTAATATTAGCATTGTTTATTTGTCAATTTATAAAGTGCCGTTTTTTTTGAGAAATCACCTCAAAGACGCTTTATATTTTTATTTACTTAAACCCCCCTAGGACATTAACAAGGACACAGAGAAAAAAACACTCCCTACACAAATATTACTGAATTATTGTCACACTCAAAATAGTACGTTATTGTTTATTTTATTTTTAATATACAAAATATAGTACATCACTGTTCCTGGATGGCGTAATATAAAAAAAATAATAAATATTTATAAATTTTGAATAAATCTGCCACTTTAACTTTCTCTAGACTTTTAGATAGCAAGTATAGAGAAGGTTTTGTTGCAATTTTTATTTCAGCTTTGAATTCATCTTGCTAATATTTTTTTCAATTTTAAAAATTAAATAACTTGATTCAAGACAGATGTAGATGGTTTTATGCATATGTATTACGTTAAATCTTTGTATTTTTATGCCGCGTTCCTCATACGATACAAAAGTAGAACAAATTGTATAATCATAATATAATGAAGGAGCGTGTTTGTGAAGCCGTGAATTATTCCTGGAATGCTCGCCCCGAGTCCTGCGTCCTGAGACACGCGTAAGCATTGTTTTTATATAGGAAGTTTGTCGTTTCTCCTGCGACTGGGTTGTCGGGAGTGTTGTCGTGATTGGCCACATTTCGGGTTCGACTAGCAACAATGGCTACCGTCTATGGGAACAAAACAGTTTGGAGAGTTTGATTAATACGCTCTGGACAAAGAAGCGGCTTAAAGACCTTCCGAAGTTGTGTGAAAAATCGTTACATCGCAGCAGTCACTACACACCGGAATTCATTAAAATTGTGGGCGTTTTTTCTAATATTTTCATACGAGCTTTACGGCGTAGGCAGGAACGGGACCATTTCTCGGGATATTTATTTCGAGGCAACATTCACAATGTTATGTATAACGTGTTTCAAATTGTTGGTTATGTTTTATTGTTTAAAGATTCTAATTATATTTATTAAAGATTTACATCGCTTAACATTCATTTCGGCTTGAGAAATTTATTTTACAACGTAAAGTCCGATTTCGTGGTCGGATTAATCTTCTTTAATTTCCTTCGAGTTATAAATCGTATAACGACATATACATGATTTGGTGCATTGTTTATTACTGTTATTATGACACGAGTATGTTATTTCTCTGGAGGCGTGTGCAGAAAGTACTAGGTACTATTTGTATTAGATATTCGTTACTGATTCAGCGCCGTGAAAAATCGCCATTCGATATCTTTACAACATTGACAGATGACTAATTTGTTCGCGAACGTTGTTGAATAATTTTTCTGTCTGTAATGTTCCCGTTAATGTTGTTGTCAAGAAACAATTTGAATGAATATCGCTAATAGCCAGTCGGACTTCAGAGAAAAAGGTAATAGTTGGCGAAGGAGGGGAAGAAATATCGTGTGGGATGGCTAAAACAGTGTAACGCATGGAGTCACTGTTGAAGCAAAGCTTTTCGATGTATTATTTTACATCCTCAGTTAATTATCATCAAAAAGGAATGCTGAAATAAAATTTTCACGTTATGTTCTACATCAAAAACGTACTTGGAAAAGTGTATAGCGGCTGATTAAAGGCATAATTGATTGACTAATGTAGATTTAATTACGTCGAACTGTTGATCATTTTAAATGGTAACGTATTTTTTTAAGTTCACCGACAAATGTGTATATTAAATAGCTAATTTCTAGTGCCGTTTTATTTAAAGGCATCAAAGAACTTTCTTTCATTCTGTTCGAAAGGAAAATTCCTATGTATAATAAACCTGTGAGTATCCACTTAAGAAATTTATGAAAATTTCTCTTCTACATTTGAACTAATTACGTTAATTATTTTAAAGCATTTCTCGCATTTTCGTACTGCATACAGCAATGCACACTGCAATTAAAATATCTTATCATCAAGGCTAATTAAAATATGGGAAAAATGCAGTTATTTCATTCATCCTCTTAGAAACTAACTTATACTCATCACGCGCCTGAAGGTTACGGAGGTGTAAAAAGTGACTTAGTAAACAATCGCACGTCTGGAGTGATACGAATACCAGCTTTGATTTCCTGGAATTCTTTGATCTGCACATGATTCTAGGATGTAACGTAAGTCACAAGTAATTAACAACATATCCTTTGACACAACCTCAGCTAGTGTTATTTACCTTCTAAGACAGGATTCTGAACTGTTGGGAGAAGGAAACACGGACGATTATTCCTCGTGTACCAGCACGGCACTTTATCAGGCCAGCACACATTATAAGATATAAGGAATAGCCGGTGACAGAGTGAAACTGGTAAGACACAGAAACCGGCAGGGTCTGAAGATTAACTGCCGACTGTACGGCTATATTCTCTCCCAAGTCTTTCACCCATGCCTGTATAATAGGTTATAATGAATGGGTAAAGGATTTAAGTGTAATCCCTTGTACTAAAGTTCTGTAGCTATCGTATTTAATTGCGATTATACCTCAGTACTTATCGCGGCCATCCTTGTACGGGCTGAAATGTTTCTCGCAAAACTATACCGTGTTATATTATTAAACATAACCATGTATTTGAAGATAAACTAAAATGACGTATTAGATTGCTAAGGATACATTGATTAATGTGAACCGTGTAGAGTTTTACAGATAATTTTCTAACGATTGTTCAGTGTTCGCGCGCCAGATGGTTAACGTATATTTTTCGTTCATTCACATACATTTTTTAACTAACTATTATATTTCCAAAGCTAATTGAAATATTAACAACATTTGGAGTGTGTCCAAAAACTTGTTCACAAATCTGGATTATCTCCAATAGTAAGAGTTATTTTTGGACAATAATAATTTGATATTTTCTAGCGTTCCTCATGTATGTGATTATAATCCAGGGATTCGAACCTCACATACTAATAAAAGGGTGTCTGCTCAGTTAACAGCTTCTTTTCATCTCACTAAAAGATGTCTCTAATGTCTCTGTCGTGTTTAATTTTGGATATATTCACAACAATTCATCTACCAACTGTCTAGTCACAATAAATTATTTTCCGTGTTATTTCTCATATACAAATGAAAGAGTTTCTGCTCAGTAAAAAAAACTTTTTTCATCACACCAACAGATAGATGTCTGAAGTTGAATTCTAGTGATTCAAGAACAATTTTTAAAATTGGTTCATATATATAGAACTTCCAAGAATTTGAGTAGTGTGGTTGTCAATAATGGGTAGAATTGGTGAATGTTACACGTGTGTAAAGTGATCACTTAAACCAGCCTATGACGGATATCAGCCCCGTAAATGCCCAAACTTCCATATTATTCTTAATCTTTGATGTGATATCAACAACAACAAAAAATTAAATATTTATTAATGAGTGATACGTGGCCACATAACACTGTTTCAATCGATAACTTTTTCTCCGCATGTCGTTTATTTCACTTTATGGTTATGGTAAGAGATGAATATGTTAATTACTCTCTTTGAGAGTGCATGGGATTATGACTTACCTACTTTGAGGCAATAAAAAATCATATTATGGTGATTTAATGATTATTTCATTCGTTTAATCCCACGTAACGTGTTGTATTATAAACACCTAGGTTCCTCTGTGAATCTCCACGGCTGAATCGTTCTATCTAAATATTATATCAAAGAGAAATCTCGTTTATTGCGGCTGCCACGAAAATATCGAAATAATTGTTTTATTTAAGAACTACTTAACCAAATTATTACTAATAAATATCAAAAAAAAAATATGGTTCTACTTTTATGAACATCTCATATTTTACAACATTTTGAGTGTGTCAAAAAACATTATCACAAATCTGGACTATCTAAAATTATAGTTAGTTATAAAGTTATTTTTCATATTACATTTTGACATCTCAACATAGATGAAGAAGAACATGGAATTGAAAGAATTGAAAGAGTTTTTGCTTAATAAAAAGCTTATTTCATCTCATAATAGATGTCTCTAGTGAAGTTCTAGTAATCCTAGTAAAACGTTTCGAAATTGGATCATATACATATACTTATAGAACTTTCAAGAATTTGAGTAGTGTGGTTATCAATCATGGGTAGAATTGTTGAATGTTAGACGTGTGTAAAGTCATCACTTAAACCAGCCTATAACGGTCGTAAGCCCCGTAAATGCCTCACTCTCTCACATGAACACTCTTCAAGAACTCACTCAAAAAAAAAAACTCACAAGAATGATAAAACATAGATCACTTTTAAAAATAAATCCATCAGTTTTCGAATTATAAAGCCCATATTGAAAATAAGACTTCAATATTCTTATTCCTCTATGTCTTAACATGTCAAAAAGTTATCTCATATTTAAATCTTTATAAAATAAAACAACTTGGTTTTAAACGCATTTCATAGGTACACTTTATCCAACCGTTTTCGACAAGAACCTTGTCATCACCAGGGTTTATGTACTAAATTCTAAAACATTGAAACTAAGAGTATTTCAATATTTTAGAATTTAGTACATAAACCTTGATGAAGAAATGGTTCTTATCGAAACCAGTTGGATAAAGTGTACCAATAAAAAGTGGTTACAACAAAGTTGTTTTATTTTATAATGTTTATGAAATGTGCCACAAAGTATCTGCAAAAAACATTCAAGTAATCATATTTTAATGGTTAGAATTATGTATTTATAGTATTACTCTATTACTTTCTTCCTGGATGTTCAGGGCTGCATAATTGTGATGATTTACATAGCGAGTAGCACTTGACGTGTTTCTACGATGCAATATCTTGTATCGAAACTCACTTTCAGCTTTCGTACTCAGTGATAAACAATCCAGCGACTTACCTTATAGAGCCTCGACTTTAAGACGAGTCAATCTTTTGGCGTTGCGCGGTGTTAATATATTATGTATTATACTTAACCGGGAATTATAAATACAAAACGTTCGCAATAACAAGTTTCGTTTGCTTTTTCCGTGAGAAAATGCGGACAAAATAAAATTGCCAAATTGTTACTAAGTATATAGTTTTTTTTTCAAATTCGTTTCACAAAAAAAAACACGATAAAAAACAACATACTCAGTCTCTTTGTAAAAGACTTGTCTGTTATAAAACCATATGTTTGTATGTATTTTAACTTCAAAACTTTGGAAATCGAGCATTCGAAGCTATTTTCGAAGTTAAGCATCTAATTTTGTAATTACACGTTGATTTTATTTTTATTTCATATAAATGTGACATTTTTTGTAGCGTAAGTGACATTAACTTATGTGCTGGAAGACCCGTGTTCGATTCTGGGGGTGGGTTAAAATTCTATCAATTTTTTGCTCAGATATTTATTTAATATTCCCCTGTTCTATGGCATAAAATCCTCCTGGAAATCGAACCTGGGATCTCCAGCATAGTTGCCAAACGCGATAACAACTACCATGAAGGTGGACAAATCCCATATTGTATACAAAAAATATTGATTCTCTTTAAAATAATTGATATGCTGCGGTTTATGTATTAATTTTAAATCAAACACAGATTTTTTGAGTCTACTAAGTTGACTTAGTAGAGTCAAACAAAATCTGAGTTTGATTTAAAATTAATACATAAATTGAAATGGAGTTCTACAAATTAAACGCTAAATCAATAAATAATGATATGCTGCGGATATGAAAATCTATACTAATTACTAAAGTAAAAGTATTTTTTCTCTTTGGGAAGATTTATCAACCGATGAACAGAAAATATTTGCCAAGATATGTGATAAAGATGCTATTTTGGTTTGAATGTTTAAACGTACATACGATTTCTAAAATTTGGATATAGCCGTCTTCGTTCGTTCCGTTGGGTGTTGTTTAGTTTCGTGTTTCTGCTTAGTTGTTTTAATCTGATAACGGAGATTTATTTTCTTAGAATCTAAATGCTAACATAAATAATACTATCTTAGTATAATTTTATGTATCTGCTTACATATTCTGCATTTGTAGGTGCAAAAATGAAGAGATTACTTATTGGACACATCCTTGTTCTTCGCATACACCCTCATTAATGATGTTTTTTGTTCGTTTTCTTATCTCGGAAATTATGCTGGCCATTCGGAGAAGCAGCGATTCTATTGGCCCGGGAATCTATTAGCTACACCTGTATCGGGAAAACGTGTCTTATTGATTAATACGTGATCCGAGGTATATTATTCTAATAGCTGTTGGAGCGATAAAGTGGATGAAGCCATCATCGGCTCGTTTGCTTTTGAAGGCTCCTATCGAAATGGTGAAATGTCATTCATTACATGTCGGACATCACAAAGACGGAATCACTTAAAGATAAATAGATTTAATTATTCCGATACCGTGTATCTAGATGTCAGTTCGAGATGTAAAACCTTTCCAGTAATCCGTGATCCTCTAACGTCGAGACTCACACTGTGGGCAGCCATATTTAATGTCCTCTGGTTGCCTCTCGATCACTTATAATAATGATAACAATTTTATAGTCTTGTTTAATTAGATCATTCAAATTGCAGGAGTGGTTTAGTACTTTTGTATATAAAATACCAAAATTTAGCAAATAAAATTAGCAAACGAATGTCTTTTTTTCTAAAAAATCAGTAATTCTTCGTTTAATTACATTATACAAAAAGTGCAGGGTTGGTTGAGTGCTTCTTTACTTAAAGTAACACTCTTAACTCTAGCAAATTAATGTAATGTTAATAAGTAAACGCGTCTTTTAAAAATATTTCAGTGAATTTTCGTTCAGTTGAAAGTATTTTTATTAAAGTATTTTTTCTTGAATGGTTTTTGCAGATACTTTGTGGCACATTTTATAAGTTTAGTACATCTTTAAACAAATTGAATTTGTTAACGTTAGCAAAATTTATGAAATGCAAATAAGTGATGTAAACGTATGTTTTGTATAAATAGTCTGTACGATAAAAAAGTGTATGTATAAATGTATAAATAGTCTGTACGATTAAAATGTGTTCTGTTTGTATTATTGTATTAATAGATTTATATTATCCACGGACACTTCGTGATGGAATTGCATTTTTAATTTATTATTAGATTAAAACCAATATTTTTAGCTTTTCCACTTTTTTATTTGACCAGCGACCGGGTTTCGTCGTTACCGACATCATCAGACTGGTCATCATCAGCTAAAAATATTGGTTTTAATCTAATAATAAATTATTGTATTAATTAATATCATAATATTATTATATTACAAAACTAATCATGCTTTTTATTCTTTCAGGTATGTTGTTTTCGTATATCTACGATGCCATGTCTACATGCTTTATCGGTGAGTTCATTTAAGACACTATATCAGTTTTAAGAGTTATATAGAGTTAGTTGAGACACTATATCAGTTTTATAAGAGTTTTTCTTTTTTGGCGAGGTACAGAGTTAGCAAAAATTAGATAGATTTATTTGAATTAAATTCAACACTTGAATAATCCACTGAATTGAGTTTTATTTTGATATTACGACTAGTTTCGAAAACGACAATTGTTTTCATCTTCTGGTACAAATTAAAACTAATTGATTAGTTTTAATTTGTACCAGAAGATGAAAACAATTGTCGTTTTTTGAAACTAGTCGTAATATCAAAATAAAACTCAATTCAGTGGCTTATTCAAGTGTTTAATTTAATTAAAATAATCATGTCATTCCACAAAGTTAATGCCGAATCAATAAATAATAAAATTAGATAGTATTTTTCTTAGTATATTGTCATAGTAAAAACACTAATACATTAAATGAATTCATTTAAATTTATTGCGGATGGAGTTAGCGGATATTAGAAAAAATAAAAAGGGTCTTTTAAAATGATTACCTGTAATTTGCTCAAATTGGTTTGTTTTTGATCTGATCATTTCAGCATCTCAAAAACGATTATTTTAGTATTAAGGTACTCCCTGAATTCCAAAAACGAGTAAAAGGAAATCGTGTAATTTTCATAATACGTTGTACATAAACTACACATGACCCACAAAATAAAAATGGAAAGAAATGGGAAAACGCAAAAAATTAAATAATTTTTTTCATCAATCAAGTTTTTGGAACATACTTTAGGGCACATTTTATAAAACTTTATAAAATAAAACCAAACGTACATACCGTTCATATTTACAAACGTACATAAATTTACATGTCCATCATTGACGCTGACAAGGTTCTCTCCGGTAGGATAAAAGTACCAAATATAAAAGTGGTGGAAGACAAAATTTTAGTTTTATATTATAAAGTTTTTTAAACATAATAGTTTATTTGTACAAGAAAGACAATGTTTCACAATTTTTACTCGTTCGTAAGTCAACACGTTTTTTGCTTTATATGCATTTTTATGGACAGTTGGGAACAATAATAATTTTCTACATTTGAGCTAAACATATATTAATAACTATACACTCGTTATCTGTTAATCTAAATCTTTAAATCTCCATACAATGCGCTGCTTTCAGTGGCCTTCCTAGTCACCTACTGCTACTAATAATTCTTCATCAGCAGTGAAAGCAACTATAACGAATCGTGATAATTTTGAATTAGATATGATTAATTTCTTAGACGATTCATTTGAAAGTTGATTGAAAAAACTGGATTCTCTGTGAATTTTCATTTTGGCATTGCGGGTATGTAAGTACTCGCGCAGTTTTTCAGTGATAGTCAGTTACTTTAGAACACGATATCGGAACGAATTCGTCTAGTCATCGCTCTTAATATTCGATTACGGCGAATCTTTCGGTTAATTATTTTTCGCTTAGTGTTTTACGTTCTTATGTATGTCACGCTCCTTTCTCTGTGCATATCGTAATGATTCTTATTCTAACAACTATAAGTTATTAACCGTTATAT
Organism: Brachycentrus maculatus; assembly: GCF_059751285.1. Classification (NCBI taxonomy): domain Eukaryota; kingdom Metazoa; phylum Arthropoda; class Insecta; order Trichoptera; family Brachycentridae; genus Brachycentrus; species Brachycentrus maculatus. The sequence goes on from NW_028280793.1 coordinate 2,225,041, forward strand.
TGATTACCTTTTTATGACTTATGTAGAAGATGGAGGATCGCTAAAAGGTAATTTGTATCTAGAGAGTTTTAACTCCTAGTGAAAAAGCATAAATATATATATTTTGTATTCCAAGTCAATTATTTATCCGCCATCGTAGTGTTATGGTCAGCACTTTAGGCTACCGTACTGTAGGTCCCGGATTTGATTCAAATTCCAAAGGAATCAAATAAATAAAAATGTTTTTGTTTTCCACTCTTATATTTATTCAATATTACCCTGGACTGGTACCTGAAGTGGAGGGCTGATCACCTTCCCTTCGTGTGTTAGTGATAAAGATAATCCTGCGTTTATATTTAGCAGTACCCTATGCACCATTGCGTGCGGATAAGGGTAAGAATGAAGTTAACTATTAAAAAAAAACGTTGAATTTTTTAACACTCTCCTTATCATTCATCGTTCTCATTGTGTAATACCACTTTAAAACGATGAATGAGTGTTATATTACCAAACCACAAAGTTACCAATGCTTTGATGTACAAAATATATAACTTATTGTGTTATCTGCTAATAAATTAATCATTCTTCGGGTTAAACTAATCAGAAGATATGTGGCTCACACATGAGGAGCAATCATTCTGTCATAATTGTGATTATAACGAATAGTTATTCTGTGCTCCCTAACATCGCACTATGCGGATAATAAAGAAATTAATTGGAATCGAAGTTTCGTGACGCGAGATTATGAGACCGGCCCACGACCTCTGCGGCTACTTAATTTAAACGAGAAATTTCCATTTGCCAAAACTATGTGCACTGAGAACATCAAATGTAAAACCGGCGACCTACATACGGTTTAATGTGGTGTGTAATTTTTCTAGCACTTAAAAACCAATTACTAATGCACGTTCAATTCATCAACGTACTTTTAAATTATTTTTCGACATCTAAACATAGATTGTCCGCCTCCGTAGTGTAATGGTCAGCACGCTCGGCTACCGTTCTGGAGGTCCCGGGTTCGATTCCCAAGGGGGGTAAAATAAATATAAGTGATTTTTTCACTGTAATATTTATTCAATATTACCATGGACTGGTACCTGAAGCGGAGGGCTGATCACCTTTCCTTCATGTGTAAACGATCAAGATAACACTGCGTTAATATGATACAGAGCCCTATGCACCATTGGCGTGCGGATAAAGGTTTTATTATTATTATTATTTAAACATAAATGAAGAAGAGTATGGATTCTCATTAATTGATTCGGCAGTCACTTTGTGGTAAAATCTATCCATTTTGAATAAATGTTTTACATATTAAATACCACTATTTCTTAAAATCTACTGTATTAAAATGATGCGAAAGGTATCGAAACACGTGTCACAGTAGAGTTTATGAAATAGTGGTGTGTACTAAGTAAAACATTAATTAAAAAAGAGTACGGAAGTCTGGATATTAACAGGGCTTACAACCGTCATAGATTAGTCAAAGTGATCACTTTACACGTGTAACATTCACCAATTCTACCCATGACGACCACATTATTCAAAGTCTTGAAACTTCTAGATATATTGATCAAACTCGGAACACAGTGCTTCACTCCACTATAACCTCACTAGAGACAACCATGGTGGTATAAGGGAAGCTGTTTATTAAGTGGAAACTCCTTCATTTGCATGTGAGGTGCGAATCTTGGATTAAATTCACAAACATACTTGAGAAATGCCAGAAAACATCGTTTTCATATTTTTTAGCTTATAATTTAAGTTTTTTTTGCTATTTATTTCATATTTTATTTGTAAATTTTACAGAACCGTTACATAAATACAATTACATTAAAGAGTAACACAAAACAGGTCGTTTTACCATTCGAGTTACGAAATTTCACATTTATAATTTGATATTAAAAGAGGAAAAGGGAAAGATCAAAGCTCAAGTCCAAGACAAATTCTGTGAAAATAGGGACACACCACGATATGAATATCGACTTACTATGTAACCGATCTCAGTGCTGTATTTACATATTTTTACTGAATCCAAATACTTCTTCACAAATCTGGATTATTTCTAATTACGAGTTATTATGACCGAGATTTATTAATTTATATTAGACGATGATAAAATCCGAAATTAAAGCTTTTAACAGCCGAAAGTGATTGTAAAACAAATACCTTGAATGTAATTTATATTGACTTCGTAGAGAAATCATATCCGATCTCAGCCAGCGAGCCAATACGGGGATGCCATATATTCAAATATCACTCATCGCTTTTAAAGTGTTAGATAAATGTATTTTTCGGCGTCAGTTCTATCATCGGACATTTCAGTTTTTTTTTCCTTTTCTTCAAAAGTTAATGAACTCGTAGTTTATATATGTACATATCCTATATTCCTCTTTTGAAAAATAATAAATTCGAGGCTCGAGTCGAACAAAGCCCCACTGAACACGGACGGGGAGTTCGACTTTTGTTTTTATAAATTTTCTTGACGCTTTGGCTTCCATGATTAATGATGTTTACAATTGGTTTGGTCAATCAAACGGTCGGGCAGCGCATTAAATGAGAATCTCTTTATAAGGAATGTTAAAAATCTGTTACTGGCGAGAAACCGCTTACAGTCTTACCGTCTTACCGTCTTACCTAAAATGCTACAACTCTGATTACCGACCAATAATTACCGCCTTTGATGCAGCAAAACGAGATAGTGGTATTGAGTAGATACGGGCGATCGAATTATGTGACGACTTCTTTAAAATAAGTCGATAATTAATTCGGTTTCTGGATTCGATCACTAAACCTTATCAATCCAATAAGTGGACAATTTTGGTTACGTATTGCATATATCTATCTTGACAATTTAACATCCAAAATTTAAGCTGGAAAGAACTTTAAACCGAGAAAAAATCAACAAATTCCACCCTAATTGGGTAATCGTAAAAGTAACAATTACTCGCCAGTCACATCTCTACTCTTTAGTACAGCCTCCATATCGAATTCGAAGGTTTTCTGAATATTTTTTGTTATTGCTTTTAAATACACATTCGGTTGCGTATATCATATTATCATATGTAATTTTTCGTAAAATAGAACATGTAAAATAATTAAATAGGGCCGAATAAGGCGTTCTTCTAAACCACAGGTTCCCATACTTTTTTTAAAATCTGGCGCTCTCCCATCAAAATTATTCATCAAAGAAAAAAATTAAATCGCCAGAATGTCCCATCATAGAAAGAGGGAAGGTATAAAAATATATATCTTACATTAAGCACTTCTATCTGTCTCTTTGGGTTTCTAATGCCCTGTTAAATTCTTCTAGAACGCCCACATGGGGGCGTTATCGTCCACTTTGAGAAATACTGCTCTAAACGGAGACTGTGCCATATATAAATATATCATTTGTCCATTAGGTAATTAAGTTTCGATATTAATGATTTTTAAAAACTAACAATTAATAATGATCGTTTGAGTATCATATTCTACATTCATTGAGAAATAACAACAATAGCCGATGACATGTGAAGTAATTCATTGAATCTTTGTATTGTATAACTTTCTTGCTGGCGTATCTTCACACAGAGTAAGGTAAATTTATATGTCTTTAAGAAACAACGTAGGAATATTCATGAGACAAGTATTGTATGCTTATAAAACATATCATTTCATTTTCTCTTTGTTTTTCTTATACATGAAGAAAATCGTATTCGTGCAACATTATAATATGCCCATTTTTCAAATTAAAATGGTTTTCTTAACATTAATTTAATATGTTTATTAATTCACGCATTATTCCTTTGCAATCTGTTTAACATTATTATTTTTCAAAATATTACTACTAGCACTATCTCAATAAGATATCACCTTTATTAAATTCAATATTCTTAAAATTATGTATGAGGTAATAAATATCCATAAAATATACAATTTTAATTGTGTGTATGCATTTATTTTATTGTACAAAGATACTCCTTAAACAATACACCTTTGCTTATAGATTCTTATTATGGTCCCAGAGGTTGTTTTGCGAACTCTGAATCGAAGGTTCTAGGCTCGACCCCCCTCTGCTTCTAGTTAAAAACCATTTAATTTAATTTTTAACTTATTTATTGGAAAATACAAAAAAACGTTACACAAAACCAACAGAATGTAATAAGTAAAATAAAAACAATATAAGGTGACGTTGTTAGTTACTTGTTAAATAATCCCTCTTCTTATCATGGGCCGTTTACTTTGTGTAATACCACTTTAAAGTGGTATTACATAATGTGAACGATAAATGATAAGGAGAGTGTTATATTACCATACCACAAAGTTAACAATGCTTTTAACATACAAAATATGTTAAATAATCATTTGAAACTGTTATGTAAACAAAATATTTCCATAATAACTTAAATCAATCAAATATTTTATTTTGTATATTAAAAGCATTGATAACTTTGTGGTATGGTAATAAAATACTCTCCTTACCATCCATTGTTTACTTTGTGTAATACCCTTTTATAAACACTTATTTGTGACTACTGGTTTCAAAAAATCATTCCATCGTCAGGTCGTTAAAATAAAATTATTACATTATTGTCAAATATTTATTTATTCTATTTAAAAAGATGATATTTTTTTAAGTGTTTATACGATGGCTTTAAATATATTTGAATGTATATATTTATTCCTCTAGACTTTAGCATCGGATATAAGAATATTGTCGTGCCTCCAAAAGTCTGATATGAATATTTCCAATCCATGAGAATTCTCTTGTCTATTTTCATTGATTATTCACCGCAGCTGGTAGATGTTGTCTGCGATCTATTCTCACCTCAGTCGTGAACTTCACGATTCGGCGCCGATCGCCGGGATATCTCGACTGCAGTGTGCAACGGGCGATGTGCAGTGCCAGGCTATGCGCTGTGTGCACCGCCACTTGCGGAAATACGTTCCACTATTCCGCGAGGCGTGTTTATGGAAATTCCTTTAGAAAGGCTTCATTGTCCTAAGACAATGTGTCGCTACACGTAAAGTGTGGTGCTAACGGGAAGGCTGCAACGGAACGATAGCGATCGGAAGACTATTTGTATTATTCACTCAATTTACAGTTGATTGTTTTGATATGGTTTAGAAACTTGGCCTTTTCACTCCGCGTGTGAATTAATTCGTGACACGTAGTCCACCTCCGTATTGTAATGGTCAGCACGCTCGGCTACAGTACTGGAAGTCCAGGGATCGATGCTCAGGGGGAGGGGGTGTCCAAATAAATATCATATCATATATCAAACCCTTATCCGCACCCCAATGGTGCAAAGGGCACTGCATCATACAAACGCAGTGTCATTTTGATCGTTAACCTGTGAATGAAAGGTGATCAGCCCTCCGCTTCAGGTACCAGTCCAGGGTAGAATATTATATATATTAGAGTGAAAAAATCACTTATATTTATTTCACCTCCACCTGGGAATCGAACCCGAGACTGGTATTTTAACACGCTAACCATTACATCACGGAGGCAGACATAAATACTAGTGATTTTTTCCTATAATATTTATTGAATATTACCCTGGACTGGTTGGTACAGGAAGCTGAGGGCTGATTACCTTTCCTTTTTTTATAGATTGGCATTCCATTTACTGTATATCTTGCTTATTATGTATGTACAAGATTCACCATTAAGTAGATTTTTGTTTACTGTAACTAATAAAAAGGTGTTTTGTTCTAACTGTGTTGGAAACAAGAGTGATAATCTAGTGTGGGCCAACCAGGAATTTCTCGGCGTTTGCTCATTGCTGGGACGAATCCACCTAAAACTCCTCAGGAAAATCCGGACTGTTTACTGTCGTCAGTAGACCATCCGTTCCACTAGAAGAGGGTTCAACATTTTGTGTCATAGCTTGGCTATGGTACCAATGTCCTTCCTATTTATATCATGTATGATACCACCTCTCGTGACAGTTCTTTATGAACTATAACGGATCCGATATCAGATAGGTCCTTACTTAGGCTCCTGCAACGTCAAGAAAACACTGTTAACGATCAAGAAAACACTGCATTTATATTATGCAGTGCCCTATGCACCATCGGGTGTGAATGAGGGTTGGAAGAATAAGTCGATAAAATAAAACTAAGATCGCATTTTCTCTTCTTAGTTTTTAAATCACAGAATCACGGTTGTACGAGTACCTACCATATACGAAGTATGCCAGATAAATAATCGGCAATCAGAGAATACATTTTTCATTTGTAACGCGTAGTGAAAGCATTAATTAATAGACCCCTCATTATTTCACGTGGCCCTCATGAAATGCCAGCCTCTCATAATAATTATGTTGATCGTTACTGGAGACTTTTCTACTCGTTAGTGATCAAGTAGAAATGATACCTCCTCCATTTCCGGTAGATTCCTTTATAAATATTTAATTTTTATGAGAGTCTTAATTACGATGGTGTATTTCAACTTGATTCATTTGTTTTTATGAAAGAAATCTTTCTGCAAATTAAAATAACAAAATATTACGAAAACTATTTCATCTGATATATTGTACGGTCAGGTTAGGAGATCTATGAACGTGGAAGAAGCTAAGAATGTTTGTAAAGACAGAGTAGTGTAGCATTCTATTCTCTCTGCCTACCCCTGCGGCGTGATGGTAAGTTAGTTGGTTAGTTCAAACCGTTTATTTTCGTATAATCAGTGTCTTCAGCACCCTATTTGTGAAACTTTATAAAATAAAAGTAAAATTTTGTTTTTTACCACTTTTATTTTTGGTACTTTTCTTTAGCCGGTTTTGGCAAGCAGTTTATCATCTTCAGGGATAGATATGTACCTATCCACCCCTAGAAATGATAAGGTGCTTATTAAACCCGGTTGGAGAATAGTGTCAAAAATAATGTGGTCAACACAAAGTTTTATTTTATTAAGTTTTATAAAATTTGCCATAAATTATGTGCAAAAAACATTCAAGATTTTTTTGTGATTTTACATTCTAACCCCTATGATTCCAACTTTGTTGAAAATCTTTTTTACGTATTTCAAAAATTTAATTACAAGCGATTTTCTAAACTATTGTACGTATGTTATTGTTTCTTTTGTGGCATTTACTCGAGTTGCATGTAATTAAAGATGCATATGCTTATTTAAGTATTGAATAAATTGATTATCTCTCCCGGAGGCAGTTGTTTTCAGCTGAGCTTTGTTCAGGCAACGTTCCTGAATCTGTGGGTGTAACGATGACGTTCTATCAGCATGTCTGAATCTATCGACTGGCAGTAACTGTAAAGCCCTTGTCAATTTGCGCGCACATAACAAATTCAGTGGCAAGTAACGCGGCTCCCAGGGCTGATAATCTCACCGGACTCGGGTCCTTAACATGTCCAGTACAAGCGCATGCGTGCTGGCTGAGGACACTCGCATGACGGACTCTCAAATTTTAATCGAGGATTTCATACCCGAAAAAAATGTCTGAAGCTGCTACTGAAAGTATATTGGTACATATAATGGCCATTAATGAATTCAAAAATAAAATTGCTTTATTTAAATTAACTTAAATTAAGGGGAACTTCATTTTTTTATTTACATAAATTTAGTAATCAATGCATAAAAATCACATAAACAATTCTACGTTATACCAATATTAATAGATACATTATTTGACTTAGTATTTTGTCTTTTTGTATATCAATTATACCATAATAATGTAATTCATGTTGTCCAGTACCTACGTAAATAGACGTCGATCCTTAATAACTCAATATACAATATAATAATTTAAAAAAATGTATTTGTGAACTCTTAGAAACATCTTATTTATTTATCTGAATATGCTAAAAAAAATACGTAAATGGAAATTGATTGTATTTTAACTGTGTAAAGAATGTGATTTACTACTTCATTATTCAATAAATGTTTGTTAGTGCTTACTTTTGGATGATTTCAAGTTATTCGTACCAATTTAGGTAATTGGTGAACAATAATTTCAATAAATTGTTTCGAGGTTATTTACCCACCTTTTTGTCGATTTCCAAGTCTGAGTTTTTTCTCGCAAATACCCTTCTATTAGACCGTATGTACATGTTAATATTTTTATTTATTTTTTACTCAAATACGTGTGTTCAATCTTTGCGTTGAAACGCGATGTTGAGAGACGAATTAAAGAAATATATAAAAAAATCCATATTCCAAGCACTGTTTTGAGGTCGTAGAAATAACTCCCGGAACGTTCCATTGTGGTTATTCAATAATGTGTATAGTATTTTATCGTTTCTAATTTAAAATTACTGAGCAGCTACGGAGCGCTGGAACAACGCGGTACAAAAAAGTGTTCGTACATATTCCGTCCTTTTAAAGGCATCCAAAATCACTTTAAGCCAACTGTAATGACCCGGGGTTGGAGAATGAGTTGTAATTACCTATCCATTACTGGCTCTATGCTAGCCAATGACAAAGGAGAAATATTCAGAGAAACAGCCTTCCAGTATATGCTATCGTAACGAATCATCTCGGCTGACAGACGCGCTAATACGGCTAGATACGCCTTTACCTTTGGACGGTCTCGCTGGCCGGGCGCACTTACACAATCTTGCAAGTGTTCAATTCAATATTTATTTTAATTATTTTAAACATCCGGAATATTAGCATCGTACGAATGTATCCTGTGGCTTAGTCTCCTGTTGAGGAACAAACTTTTTATATTTTTAAATATTAAAATCAATCACTGATTTTTAGCGCCTACAAAGTTGTTTATTTTTTTTCAAACAAAAAAATCATGATAATTGTTTCACTCTGTTGGGGTATTATCAAACTGACAATATTTTTTTCACGAATTAGGTTTAATGACTTTTAAAATAAAATATGCATCTTAGTATTAAACACCCTAAAAATAAATGTTTGATTTTAATATTTTCAATATAAATAAGGGGGTTCTACCAATAAAACACCATATCAATAAATATATAAAATGTTGAAAATAAAGTAAATACTCAAATTAAAAGTGTCATACAAAAAAGAATCTCGCATATACTAAAAATGGTCTCTTATTTATATATAATATAAATATAAACACAAATGCCTTTTGCATGTATGTGAAAAACATTGAAGAATATCTTTTTGTAACATGTAACATTATAAATGTACACTGAGTTTGGATACATATGTACCTCGGATACTCCGAGTGATTGTAGCTTCTCTAGAAATCTAGATGCAGAAATCGTATTACCATTAATTAATCCGTTGAAACGTGGCCAGAGAATGACTGCGAAACACATTGAATTGGGTTCAGGCACATATGTTTCAAGGATTCAACGTCTCTATACTTTCATGCTGCTCTGGTAAAAGTAAAAATAGTTAAAATGATTATATCATGTAATAATGATTATTGAACTTTAATGCCTCCAAATACAAATACTTTTTATTTTTGCATTTTTTATTGGCATCCTGATGATGAATAATATGGAAGCTTGTATAATTACAGCGGTTATGTTAGTTAAATGATCACTTTACACACATGCAAAATTCACTATTCTATCCATGATTGACATTTATTGATTCATAAATGTTGAAAAGTTATACAGTTGAGTTTTCGTTAATATATACACATGTATATGGAATTAAAATATCTTTACATTTACCTTTATATATATATATATATATATATATATATATATATATATATATATATATATATATATATATATATATATATATATATATATATATATATATATATATATATATTTATATATATTTATATATATATAAATATATTTATATATATATATATACATATATATATATATATATATATTATATATATATATATATATATATATATATATATATATATATATATATATATATATATATATATATACCAGTCTGATGATGTCGGTAACGACGAAACCCGGTCACTGGTCAAATAAAAATAAAGTGGAGAAGCTAAAAATATTGGTTTTATTCTTATAATATATTATATACTTAAAGGAAAATGCATACATATTATAATTTATAATCCCAATATTGAAAATTCTTATGGATAGGCAGATGTAAAATGACTCTTAAAAATTTATTATTCAGAAAATTGAAGTAACAGACGTTTTTTAAGTAAAATAAAATTATATGAATGGCGTTTTATAATGCAAACTCTATCAAAGTTTTACGCAACTGAAAACGTTTTGTTTATTTCAAACTAATTATTTTAATTTTAAACTTTTCAAATTAGAATACAATACTCCAAAAGGATTACTTTGTTTCCGTAATTAGATCCTGATTACTAATCCTTGTTTTGATACTAATTCTGCAACCTGACGCCCTCGCTTTATCAATTATTCCACAGCCTACATTAATATGCTATTCATTAGAACATAAAGATATGAGACGAGTGGCAAAGTTATCCTCTTCTAGAAAACTGTCGAAGCGTGACATTTAGCGAGACCTGAATGGTAATTTTTATTATTTTATTAATCCCATAAAGTGAAGCCGCCTCAGAGGCTCGATTATTTACAACACCATTTATAACCTGTTGGAAGGAAAGGAACTTCTATAACTATAACATTATTATATTATATCCAGCAACGCATCTAACCCGAGTTCATTATAAAATTATTTACCTACGTATATATATCACTTCGGTTGAAACCAAGCAAAATTTACATTGTATTCTTTTAAAGACTCGACATTGTAGTGACTGATATAAAACCATGATGTTTTTTTTCAGCACAGTGAGTTGTTTTTGATCTGTTCATCGCATCCTTAGACAGTTATTCAATTTTGTTCATCATTAAGAAATAATCAGCATATTCGTTTTATATAATATAATGCAGCCGCAACTCGCTTTTTTTACTGTTGGTGCAAGCAAACATTTTATAGACTGAGTAAAATTCATATTTCCACCCGTGATTAAAAAATATTCACTCAAATTTTGGAATGGTAAATATTCAACTAAAAATAGCATTACTTTTTTGTTATTTTTTTTCTATAATTACCATCTGAGATCAGCAGAAATCCTTCAAAATAGCATTTTATATAATTTAATAAAAAAAAAACACACATTAAAAAACGCCTGCTATTATTTTCAATTTCATAATACTCATTTATATCTGTTATTTTATTTAGAATATTTTATGTCTAATATTTATCCAAATGCTGGATTCATTTTTTGCTATTCATATCGATATTTCTATTGATCACCAACATAGATGGATATAAAAGATTGTGTAGTGATTTAATTAACGAGAAATCAAAAAGTCAACATTTAACTGCTCTCCGTATTAAATTAATGCTTCAGCAACACAAACAATCAATAAAGCTTGTTGTTTAATTGTTATTTATGGGTGATATTTACACATGGAGCTTTTACTCAAAGTAGTATTTACGCATAACTAGTAGGAATAGAGTCATGCAAACGTTGCAGCACTGGTGCCACCGTGTTTCGGCCTCCGAAGGTATGGTAATGCACCGCGCATGCGTCCCTCGCGTGTTGTCTCGAATTTGCATATTATCTGTAACTGTTGAAGCCAGCACCCGGTTGCTTTGCAGAGACGGTTTTGGACCAACTGCGCTGTAAAAAGAAAAAAATCATCGTACGAAGAGGGCGTATGGTGAATGTATTTTAATTTCCATACAATCCTACCCCACGAGAACGGACACTTGTTAACTACATTGAACAAATACATACATTCTCAAATATTTTAACATACATACATGCATGTATGTCCTTACGTACATACATAGCGTATGATACAGGTATTAAAAATCTGGACCTATTCCATTCACATGTTGAATTTACGTAAGTGATTACTCACCAAGTCCACATATTATTTTTAATATTTAAACGTTTATAAAATATATTTTTAAATAGCATAAATAAAAATATTATACATGTCAATGTTATAATATTTAAAGATTTTATAAGAATTATTTTAATTTATTTATTTCACAGTGAGGAAGCAATTGAATGTGAAAGGAATATCTTTACTGAGTATTTTACACATTTATAATCTTTCTTGTTAATTATCAGTTTTGGATATAAATCCGTCGTGAGTTATGTAAAAAAAACACTTGTAATAGTTTGGATGTATTTAAAATATAACATTCTCGTTGTCATTCATCGTTCAGTTTATATAATACCACTTAAAAACTCTACTTCACGACTACTTGTTTTAGAATAACTATTCCATCATCAGATCAACTGTAGACTAAAGTGGTATTACACTAAGTGAACGATAAATAATAAGGAGAGTGTTATATTACCATACCACAAGCAGGACAATGTTTTTAATATATATTTCTTTGAAAATAGTTTTTAATAAGGGATGTACTTAAAAAAACAAAATCTTATGTTTGTTATGATATATGTGAATAATGTTTAGTAACAGGAATGAAAATATCAAGGATAAATTATTTCAATAAAATGTACATACCACTAGCAAACCTTGATTGCATCTAATACGAATTCCAGGCTTAAAACTAGATTCTACATATAGATTACTACTTCTTAGTGTACTACGATGGTAGAGCATATTTGAACCTACATATTATACCAGCTTATGTTTGCATCCATTTCATGCTTACCTGTTATAGTGGGCGAAGATATTTCTATTTTCATTGCGAGGGATGTACAATAAAATAATACGTTATTTATTATTCTTATTAAATTTATTATATTATGATTTAAAAGCCAAATGTATTATTCTATACCAATGTAACTAAATAAAATATCTAACCGTCATTCCGCTTCCCTATAGGGGTAGGCATACAGAGTAGAACGCCACTCCAATTTATCGAAAATACTTATCACAGCCTTGAATTCTTTCCTTAAAGAACCATTCGAACATATATTACACATCATTTTGCCGCATATTCATCTGGGAGATTGCATTTTGATTGCATTCAGTCTATTTTTATACTTATTTAACCAACTCCAGGCTTCACTCCTATATAGTAGAGTTGGTACCATGACTCTGTTGTGTGCTAACAGTTTGGCTTTCGTTTATTTTTAATTAATAATTTAACATCATAAAAGCTTTGCAATAATATAATATATGCATTAAGTCCAAAACCTGTTAACTAAAATAGTTTACAAAATACCATAAAATACATTTGGATCGAAAAAAATAATTTTGACCGACATTTCATTTTCAACATAATATAAGATTTTTTGAATTCAGTGATCACACCTAAATCGTCTTCGACAGAAAAGGCGCACCCTTTGATGAATACCTTTTACGGAAAAAACAACAAAAAATCCTAAATGTCAACGCTGTGATAATAAAAATTGTATCCTTTTTCTTCATTAGTCTTCTTTGGTCTTCGACACCATCGATTTTAAACGGGTTTTATATTTTACCAAGCGTTAATGTCTTTTGGGTATTTGATACAAAAAATATCGATATCACGAAAAATTATATATTATCATACATTTTTGTGTTATAAAGTGTAAAACCATTGTATAATATTTTAAACATTACAATGAAGTCCTGGTTACAACTCCAATTTATAGAAGTGAAGCATGAAGTTGGCAAAAGAAGTATGAAAATAGACTGAATGGAGTCGAAATGCGTTATCTCAGACAAATGTGCGGGTAAACGCTGTACTATAGACTTTCAAATGGTGATATAAGGAAGAAATACAAGGCTGAGGTAAGTTACATCGATGAAATTAAGGAATACGAGTTGAGATGGTTTAGACATGTGCATCGATTGAGTGAAGAAAGAATAGTAAATCAAATTTATGAGGCAAATGCGGTTGATAATAGAAGCAGAGGAAGACCGAGGAAAACTTGACATGATCAAGTATTTAAAATACTTGAAAGCGGTCGGGTCTGAAGTCGCAATAACCGCGGGTATGTGCGAGAAGATACATGAGTGTGGAAGAGGCGATTTTTTTTTTTGCAAAGCAGAGTGAGTGGTGTGGTGTTCTATTTATTATCTCTGCCTATCCACGCGGAGTAGCGTCGTAATTAGTTAGTTAGTAAATAGATAAACAAGGAATCATGCAAAATCGTTTTAATAACGATGATCATAACTAATTACTACCGTTGACGCCCGCTCGAATCAAACGTCCGTTTGTATCAAACGATATTGATTTATTACAGTGACAAGTAGTGATTCATTTCCCAAATATACAAATCAACCTATAATTCACGTGACAAATGCCAGATGTAAAGCAATGACGAAAGCCGCCACGTGAAATAGCGGCCGATATTTGTTTGCTTCAAGCTAGCAAAGCAGTCACTTACCAAGCAAACGGTAAATGAATACAAAAGCTCAACCATAAGTTCGACTTCGCGTTAGGGAATGAGAATAAATATTTCCTCTTTCACATCGTGCCATCGTTTCGTTAGTTCATCTATTGGAGCTTTTACGCGCGTCTTCCTATTATACCGTCCGTAGGCAGCCAGAGATCAAGCTCGTATTACAAGTTGGCAAGAAACAAAATATACGGAACGTAAAATACAACCACTAATCAAAAAGAACTCATCATTCGCTCGACGTAAAAGAATCGCACTAAATAAAACGAATCGTTTTATTCTAAGCTTTTGTACTGAGACGACCATTTCACGGGTGCGGACAATACTTCAGGAATCCGACTACATTTGTCAGGTGCGAACAGGAGGCCCTATTAACATTCCCTTTGGTGCGAGCGAGACACCGTGTGTCGCGAGTCTTTTCACTCTTTTTTCTTCGGTCGCGGTAGAGATAGATATTGCGGCGAAGGCTTGTGCGGGAGAAGGACGCAAGACCCCGAATCAGGACTCCCGATGATGCGAGGAAAAACATGGGCTTATTTGAATACGGTAGGTCGGAAAGGTAGGTAATGCGTGAGATTTAAGTGGCAGTTAGGTCTCTCTGGTTCTGTGGGACTGCGAGCAATGTAAGAGGGGAAGGTACGGGGGGCTTGCGGCCATTGCCATAGTATAGACGTCAACAACTTGGAATAAAAGTGCCTATATTCAATTATTTCTTATTTTGTAAAATAAGACACCTTTAAAATATTTATTGAACTATAAATAGTAATTGAGTTACAGACAATAATGAAACAGACATGAAAAATTTAGAAAATTCAGAAATTCATACAAAATTTTAATCTGATAAAACATTAATTATAAGATGCTATTCCTAAATATGACACCATTTTTATCTATGTTTCCTTTTGCAGAAAGTCCCGTTCCTTAATCTCCTTCACTCTATTTATTACCTTACCAACCCCTAAATGCATAGGTATCTGATTTTTTTTCTTCGTTACTTTTATTAATCACCTGCAAATGAAAACAACTGTTGTTTTTTAAACTAGTTGTGTGTAATGGAATTAAACTCAATAAGTGGACTGTTGTTTATTTTTGAAAAATTATCTACTTTTCATTCCACAAAGTTAATGCCGAATCAATAAATAATAATTATAATAAGTATTTATTTATTATTTAGTAGAATATGTGTCCAACTTAAAACAATATACGTATGAAGATTTGAATGTTCAGTTAATTTGTACTTGAAAAAAATAATTTATACTTGAAAAAAAAAGACTTGACACGATCAGATCAATCAGAATCTAAAATCTGGTGGTGTCAAAAGTCTGCGTAATCGGAGGGCATGTATGACTAGCTGTATGGATGTGAAGGAGGCGAGGAGTGTTTGTCAGGACAGAAGATTGTGGCGTTCCATCCTTTCTGCCTACGGTTGATGGTAGTAGTAGTAAAAATATTCTGTGATCGTTTATTTTACTAAATCATCAAATAAATGCTTTAGATACAATTTTTTTTCAGAACTTAATGGTTTTATGAAATGTCCAAAGATTGTTCAAGGCGATATGTCGCGTCCCTAACATTTTTACTCTAAATTTTTACTCTAATTTTCATCACTAAAAAAATCGAGTAATGTGAATAAATTTGAATTACATATTATTACATTTTTGCTGGATACAAGAAACGTTTAACTGACATTGGTGGATCCTGATTTATGTGTATTTCTCTCAAAATAATATCTTTCCACACGCAATTTAATACTTTGTATCAAATTTTGCTGTTCGCTAATGTTTTCGGTTGTTAAGTTTTTTCTTTTTCTTGATTCAGTGGCGTCTTTTTATTTATCCTAAAGAAGTTATATTTTTAAGAGTAAGGTATTTATTTTAATCACTTGCTGATGTTTTTTTTTTATTTTTGGAAAAAAACAATCTATTTTTTGTATGAAATCTTATGTTTTGATTAAGAATTAAATCTTATTGACCCAACGTCGTAAGATAAGTTTATCTGAATAGAGAATTTAACACCTATTAGGATGATAAAGAAAACCATGTGTTATTTTTGGCTGAAGATTTAATATAACAATTTTGGATACTTTAAAAAGCACTATTTTCGTAAAATGCTGCTTCAAAGGCCCTTCGCTGAGTTTAAATCGGGGAATTTAAAATTATGAAAATGATTAAGCAATTAAATACTTTTATAGTTTTTTTTTCTAAAGATCGTCTTACTCTTGGTAAGATCACTTTACCCTTGGCAGTTGTTGTAGCCGATCGAAACTTGAGACGTCTATCAACCTATTTTTCTAGAATGCACAGTTCTTAGAGATACGAATTTATTATTATATATTTATTCAATATTTAATTAATATAAAAAAAAAAACATACTTAAAGGAATTAAAGTACTTGAATCTATTTAAAACTAATCTTTTATCACGTTTAATGAATGAAAGCGTTATGTATGTACATATGTATGCATATCTATCCATATGTAATATTACCTTTACCTGTATGTGATGTCACACGAAAGATGGATTACAATTTAGAGAGTTTTTTTGTGAATTTGACAAAACTTACCTTTATAATATATATATATATATATATATATATATATATATATATATATATATATATATATATATATATATATATATATATATATATATATATATATATATATATATATATATATATATATATATTTATAAATCCAAGTCACTTCTTTTCTGTCTTTGTTACGTTCAACTTTGGATAATGTTTCAATATTTCTTTAGTTGTTCATTCATTTTTTGTCTTTAGAAGTTAAAACACTTTAGATTAATTAAATATTTCCTCCTTTACGCCCACCAGAAGCAATATTACTACCGAAAGAAGTCTCCATTAGGAAGATGCTTCTAATAGGCTTGTGTTTGCTCTCAACCTCCTTCTAATGCCAACGGAGGTTCTTTGGGTCCTAGGTGTAAATTGGTCCCTCAATCACAACTTCAAATACAACGCTGGACTAATGTAACTCAACTCTCTACCAGTATAACTTTCTGGGCGAGAAAGCCGAAAGATTCGTTCAACAAAGACTACTAAATATTATATTATATCCAGTAGTCGAGCAAAGAAAGATATACCCATGAAATTTGAGACAATTCGTTTTATAGAGTAGCATATGAAAACTGAAATTATTTTATTACTTTCTTTAACTCTTATCCGCACCTTACTCAACTTTCTGTAAATATAGCTTTCTAGGCGTGAGAACTAAAAGCAGCTAAATACTGAAATTTCATAAGAGTACAATAATGAGTAAAGAAAAATCCACCCATAAAACTTTGCATAATTCGTTATATAGAAATTGCAATTATTTTCTTTTTCCTTATTTTAATACTTATCTGCACCCAATGGTGTATAGGGCACTTATAGTGAAGACACAGTATTATGTTGATCATTACTTATATGCATCTAAGGTGATCAATCCTGCATTTTAAGTACCAGTCTATGGTAATATTAAATAAACTTTAGAACGAAAAATCACTAATATTTTTAGACTCCCCCTGAATCATATCCAAAACCTGCAGCACGGTAAATAAAAGTGCTATCCGTAACACAACGTACTCGGATACATAAACTTTATTTCTAATTCAATGAAAAAATAAGGCATATATTAGTTTCATGAATGTAATTTAAACATATGGGAATTATATCTGGGAAAACGATTCGGTCTTTTACACAAACCTCATGCACATAGGATGACTTTATTCAAAACTTTAATATTGGATTTACAGAAATTGATACGTATATCTACAATTACATAAGTGATGTTATTTTAGACTTTGATGTTTTTTTTGGATTCTTGGTATGCACTCAAGAAATGCATATTAACTCTATCTAATAATATTTTATAGATTCGTCATAAATTGATTATTCATTTATAGATATGACGTTTAATTTGTAGAACTCCATTTTAATTTATGTATAAACTTTTAAATCAAACACAGATTTTTGATTCTACTAAGCTGTATTTTATTAACAAAAACACATAAAAAATTATATTGTGACAATTGTTTCGGCTAGTTATGGCATTTATAACTGCCATAACTAGGCGAACAATTGTCACAATATTAATTTTTATATATTTTTGTTAATAAAATGCAACTTTTATTGTACACTAAAAAAATCTGTTTGATTTAAAAATTAAAACTTTAATTTGTTTTTCGTTGCTTTCAGTTTATTTTACATTCTTTTTTCAATTCAAATGCAGTTAAAACATATAAATCACAAAGATTAATTGATTTTGTTTGATTCGTTTGCCAATAAACCCTGAAGATTTTTTGTTTAATAGAGGTAATTCGTATAAAGTTACGAGCACTTTGTAATTTATTCCAAAGTATTCAATGCTATCCGATTTGAGAACTAAGATCCTTTCACGCTCAGGTGGAATTATTTTAATGTGGCTCGTAAATTTCACGTTTATTGTAATTTTTGTTGTCGACACATTTATTGTTGTACCTGCGAGAACATAAGCGGCACAATTTATGCAGATGTGATATTATTCAGATCCAGCTAACATGCACAATTGCATTATTAATAGGAAACGAACAGTGCATGTAGGTGCATAATATTATTCATAAATTTTGTCCATTAAAAGTATCATGTTTTACAAAACACACTGAAACTGGTACATTTCGCAAACGTAGTATGATATATATTTTCTTTTAGTACACATGAATATTTGAATTCAGTCCTTATTTCAAATGGCTTGTACTTGAAAAAGGGGAAAAGGTCAGTATCAGATAAGTATAGATCTAAAAAAATGTGGATTAACCAACATTATGAAAATTACGGTACAATAACAAGATTTTATCAGTATGATAAAATTTATGTATGTTTGTATGTATGTTCCAAAAAGTCTGTATGTTATATGTAATGTCGATACAATTAAAGAAATTTAATTTTGACCTGATTTTAAGGAGTATCATTTTTTATACGATGTTTTTAAAAAATATCGACTTAGATAGACAGAAGTGAAACAAAAATCAGCATTTGTTTTTAATATTTAAAATACAAATTGTCGAATTTTGATACAAGTGTTTTATATGCAATTTGAAAACTATTACATAAGTACCTTCTAGGTACTTATGTAATAGTTTTAATCTTCAGTCTATTTAATCTTCACATTCGTTTGAAATGCCAGCAGGTGAAACAATTGTCACAAAATTCATTTTAATGTGTTTTTTTGAAACAATAAAATACAACTTAGTAGACTCAAAAAATCAGTGTTCGATTTAAAATTTAATACATAAATTAAAACAGTTCTCCAAATCTATGAGAAAAAATGTTTTCTTTGGCGAATGTACTTAATAAAATTACCCAAGTCCTGACAACCATCTTTACACATCTTGCCCCGGTATCGCGAACGTTTTTCGAATAAATAAATTTCATCGCAGATTACCTTTCTTCGCCTTATTGGAACGCTTTATTTTCCACCTCGCGAATCGCTGCGGCGAGACAAGGACGGCCTTATCGCGCCATATCGTTGCGCGGGCGTCGCGTAGAGATGGGGAGAGTTTGTCGGGGCGGCGCGAACCGACGCACGGTAGCGCTGCCCGAGGGTCGGTCACAATCAAATCTATCACGATAATACTCTTTTGAATCCAGGAGTACCCGGCAACCGTGAAGTATGGGCGCTTTGTTTATACTTTATACTTTAGCGGTGCCTTTGCGGTACTTGAATCCGTTTAAAAACCGATCTTTTATAATGTTTGATTGAAATATGGAAGTCAAACAAATAAATGTGGAGAATGTGACACCATGAGTTATTAATTGAATTAATATTTGAAGCACCTGTAGATTTACTACAGTTTTTCGAGATCAGAATTAATCAAAGTCATTATTTTTACATTGAATCTTGTGTTGACGTTCAAATCGTCCTAACTGAGGGATATTCAGAGGACAATTGTGCAGTAAAAAATACAATGTCACAGCACCCTGAAGATGGTACCTACAATAATAATTTGGTATTGATTCGAAAAACTACCCATAAATGACTTAGTCCTGGGTTCTATTTATTTTTATGAATTATCTTTTAAAAAGTGCTTTGAGATAAACTGTAAGATTTTTCACCTAAGGCTTTCATTATTCCTATTTTTTTTTAAATGTAAATAGTCGAAATGTTTACGAAGGCACATATATCTGGATCAAGGTTTAGGTTAAGTTAGCATGATAAAAAATATTTTTAAATGCATAAGTTTTGTATTAGAATAAATGAATGAAGATATTGCAACAGTTGATTTACCTTGGTATCAAACATCGCGTTTCATTGTCTCATTAGTGCTGAGTCGATAATTCTCTTTAATATAATAACGTAACAATAATACCAGAAAAAATAGACTGCCGTTAGAGGGATGATCCGGATGAAGAGATATCTAACAGTAGATCAACTTACTATAATCGGCAGTAATAAAACATCAAGATATGCAAGCTCCTTATCTAAAACGTATGATTACTTTCTATGTCTTAGCCCAATTTATGTGCCAATTTCGAACCGTTCCACAACACGCTCGAAATAATGCAAACGGGCATAAAAAAAGAAAAGAAAAAAACCTAACGAATCATCCACCGGCATGCAATCACATTCTTCCGAAAAATCGGTTAATAAACTCCACGAAGTGAACATAAAAATGATAATTGCAGAGAAATAACACATGTTGAAATAATGGTAACTCCCGCCGGCCGCCATCTTGAACCCCCCTCCCCCCCGAGCTTCCATCGCAACCCGCAATAATGATTCCTCGGCAGTAATAATCCGAGATACGAAGATGTGCCCTATAGTTATGTGGGTAGTGATAATAATCAAAATTTGATTCCGAAATATAATTCCAACGTAATTCCCGGCCGCTTACTCTTCACTAGACTTCTGAAAGACACAAAGGGTGAACGCGATGTTTTTATTTATTATATCTTTTTTAAAAAAGAAGAGGAATAATGTGTTTTTATCATATACGTAAATATTTAAATTTCATACTTTTTCTGTAAGCCTAAGTAGCTCATTATTAGAAATAGGTATCAAATTGTGGTAGAGTGGGTTCGAACCGACAAACAGAGTTGCAGCTCTTGTATTTTAGTAGGTCGATTTTTTTTCGAAACACTCTTTAATTTGTGTTGATTTTATTGCAAAGCTTCGATGCATCAATCATTCAAATCGTTTGTTGTGCTTACTTCAAAACTTATCCGTTTCATTAAAGAAAATTAATTAAATTAATTATTACTTTAATCACTGTATATTGTGATATATTCACCACTCTACCGATGATTGACAAACACGTCACTAATATTACGCTAAAATAAATACGCTTTTTAAAATTATTGTATTTATTTTTGACAGACACGCGGTCTAAGAGTTTGAAATATTGTGCAATTTTGATTATGTAAATAATCAAACGTATTAAATTGAAATACAAAATCGCATTAGTTACGTGGAATATTTTTTAAACCGGATTCAAAAATAGATGCTGCATTCAATTTTACTCATTTATTTTTTTGTTGTTATTTTTATCTTATTTTATTATTCTATGTAGTTTGAACACATACTATGGGTGTAAACTATTGCACCGTTTTGTCAACCCAAATTATTTTTTTCTTCTTATTATTATTGAAAATTACTTCGTCAGTCGTAAGAGTAGCTTTGATTAACAACTTCAAATTCCAAAACTATTTTTCAAATCCATATTTCACTATTTAATTCCTTCATAAATTATTACTTTTTAATAAACAGAGATATTAATGGTTGATTCTTATGGTATGATTTAAAATAATTTAGTACTAACTTTTCCGTCATTTATACTGCATCTGGTCTATTTAATTTTCTTCATATGTATATATAAAATATGAACATGGTGCAGTCGTTGAATCGCTTAACAATCCAGCCAACTAAAAACATCACGCTGTATATATTTTAGATTTTATTTTCTTCCAATCCAGATCTCATATAATTTGAAATCCATTAAGACCATACATGACTAGTTGTACAAAAAATATGAATTTATCACCCTCAAATCAAAAGGATTGTATTTTTTTGGTTTGTACGAAATTTTCCGAGGTTTTGAATGGATCTTTTTCGATGCGGGTCTATTTTAGTGTTCTCTGGGTCGTTTTCTTGCTAGGGCATGGTCCATATAGTCGGTGTCCTTGCCGCGGCCTAACACCGACACTTAATGATTTTTTTTTTATAGTTTTGTTTCACGCGTCACGAAGTGGGTACTTATTTTCTTTAAAAAAATCAACAGTACCTAAGTTACTTGTCATGACTTCTCTCTTAAGAAATAGATATCAGAAAAGAAAATATAATAATCCATAAAAATATGTTTTATCAGTAAAACATTTTATATTTTATATATTGAAGTATTAAGTTACGCCATTTGAAATATTAAAATTTCTGTATATTCTAAAGCACTCTTAAAGTGATTTTCCACAAAACGGTGGTATATAAATTATCCAATAAATATTGTAAATAAATCCAAAAATAATAACTGTATAATTTTATCGTCTTTTTCAAAAACCTAACTTCCAAGTGACTGAAAACTAGCTAAGGCTTATTCAACCTAGTTTATATTATGACCCTACTTAACTTTCTGCTTTATAAGTTTTGAATGGGTTTACTCTTTATGTTTAACTACTACTACTACTACCATCACGCCGTTTCCCCGCAGGGGTAGGCAAAAAGGATGGAACTCTAAACTCTTCTATCCTGACATATACTTCTTGCCTCCTTCACATCTATACATCTAGTCACACAACACACAGTTAAAGCCATGATTTTAATCAATTCAATCAGTCCAAATTAGTAATGGAGTTACTAACGTATATGATTTTAGTTCTATAATTTTACTTGTGAGTTTATATAGGATATGAGTTAACTTATGTACTTGGTATATTACCGTCATTCTTATGTATAACAATTATATTTACGAATAATGTTTTTTTTTGGTAAATCTTAGTTCTGAACAAATTAAAATTGAAAATTGTGACTTTTGGCACATAACAAACATTTTTTTTCTTTTTGAATCCTAGCCACTTACAACTACACTGCAAGTTCGTACGATATTTAAAGTTTAATACCTAGTCTGTGTATTATTAATGACGGTTAATTTTAAGAGGTTCTTTGTTTTTTTTACTTACTAAAAAAGATAATGTGTGTAGTTGTAACAAAGTCGTTAAAATAATGATAATGTATGATGCTCATTGTGGTTTAACAGTTCGTATTGTATCGTAGACCAGAGAAATCATTCGATTCTTCCTCATTAATCTAGTTTCGTATAGAAAACAAGTCTCTCTAACAAGGTAAACTTTTTTATTGATATCTCAACATAGATGAAGACGAATATAGAAGTCTAAGCATTTAAGGACCTCATGGGCTGGTATAAGTGATCAATTTATACACGTGTAACATTCACCATTCTTACTATAATTGACAGTCAAACCTCTCAAATTTCACTAGTTATAATTGTTAAAATAATAAACTAAAAAGTATTCCTTTTAAGTATTTATAATAAGTGGTTAATGCAATTTCAGCCATATTTTGTTTATAACTACAGTATAATATAATGAAAATAAAAAAAAAAATTAAAAAAAACAAAAAAAAAATATAGAAAATGATTAGGATGAATAGAAAAGATATTCCATGAGCTCTTACTTCAACATCTATGGATGAAGTTTGTATATTTTTGAAACCTTTTTTTAAATGTTTGTTATATTCTTTCCGAATTATTTATCATTCTAAGAGACGCCTGGTAAAATGATTTTCAAAAATACACACACCGCATTTTTGCCATTTTTTTATTGAGTATATTTTTTAGCGTCTAAATTTTGACACACTCTAAGTATTGTGAAAGCTCAACTTATTTTTGAACCACTTGTTCTGGGTACAATAAGAATGTTATAAAACCTATCGAAATATATGGAAGACATATTAAATGGAGTAGGTACCGTTCTGTTTGAAGGCTATGCGTCATAAAAATAGTTCTGAGGAACGGAGATGACTGGAAGCATGTTGATTGTGAAAGGCTACATCATAAAGAGATCGAGTGATGGAATAAATATAAAAAATACAGTATTTTCTTAAAATCGTCTATAATTACCTCCTTTCTAATGACGTACAGTAGTAGCAAATTTGATTTCTCCGCAAAATCACTATCATTGTTTTTGTTTCCTTGATGTAAAACGGAATGTTTATTTTTTTATTAATATTTATTAGCTATTATTTTCTTTAACTCGATTCTTTTGAAGCGTAGATAACGTATAATAAGCATTTGTTTATGTTATATTTCGTGGATATGATATCACTTCCGGGTTATTTAAAATTATAATCTGTTACACAGACATATGAAAGTATCTCGGAAGAACATATAGTTTTAAGATTTTTTGTGTCAAATAATACTCACATGCATATAATTTAGCAATATATTAAAAAACCGTTACTGTTTTACTTTTATCATTTGTTAAATAAAAAATGCAATAAATTTCATTTTTAATTCTTTTTCTCAATCCAATCACATTTTTGGGGTTATAATAGTAATAATGTAGTTACAAAAAATCCTTGATCTTTTTAAATTTTGAGTGTGTTCAAATTGTAGTTTCAAATGCTGCATTTGCTTCTATATATAAAGACATCAATCAATGTCTTGATACTGCTCTTTTGTTTATTATATACGTATTTAATTATTAATACACATTTAAGATAAAAAAATATTTTAAGAAGACCAAAAATACAAACGTTTTACAGTTTTAAT